>NC_085137.1:423647482-423984982 GCF_035046485.1 Aedes albopictus
ATTAACATTATGATTTTTTAGTAAATTGGTCTATTTTTAATATGCATATCATTACTTTTCCAATGAATTGCTGCCTATGTTGCTACTTTCCTTCGAAGCATATCTGTATTCAAGACAATCACAGGGAATTTAAATGAACCATTATTAGCATCTTGAATTTTGAAACGATGTTGAAATTTAAGAAAATTTGGTGTTTTATTAGAAAAATAATCTAATCGTTATAATTTTATTTCGTGTTAAGAATTTTAAGTTATGTTAAAAGTTTTTCAAAGCTCATTATATAAGTAATAAATGGTCAAAATTTCATTGCATTCGGTTCATTGAATCCGGAAATATAACATCTCAAAGTTGGCTATCAGGTAATTCTACCTTTTTTCGAAAATGCTTATAACCAGGCTTGATAATCCTCCTCGAAATCAAAAGAGTTTTGCAACATGCTCTAGAGCGGTGTTTTGCTTATGCCTCGTCGCGAGGGAGCGAACGAACCCCAAACAGAGAGGCAATAAAAACTGAGCGAGGAAGAGGGGAACGAAAAAAGAGCCGATGATTATTTCGGGTTTTTGAGTGCGATTTTCGCCTCGAGAGTCTGTCTTTGTATGGGAGTGGAACTCGCGAGAGCTTTTTGAGTGTGAGTGGACGTGAGAAACACAACAAGAAATTATGAGTGTTGGACGAACTCCTCGCTGCGCGGCAAACTCGCGCTCGCTGCTGTTGAGGATTTGCGTTGTGATTTCTGAGTTTTATTTTCACTCCTCAGAAAATCGCCGAAATCGCTTCCTAATTTTCTCGCGAGGGAGTTTCTGTCAAGCCTGCTTATAACTTCATGCGGTATAGCCCGATCTTTTTCAAATTTTGTCCTCTGATACACAAATAGATGATCAACTTACAGTAAACATTTGAAAATATTCGATGCACTTTTCGAAAAGTTACAGCTATTTCAAATTTTTTTGAGAACGGAAAATTTTGCCTGTCCCGATCATTTTGTCTATCCCCTGTACTATTTATGGTCAAAAAATTAGCTATTTTGACGAACGCAATCAAAAGTTATACAATATTTTCTATGTGGCAATTTCATCGTGTTCGCCCTTGAGCTACCGCTCTTAATGTGCATTTTCGAGAATTCTAAGCATTTTTAAGTCAATAATGGCGCCGGCCACGTCCTTACGGTCATCGAGGAAGGGAAGGAATGGTAGTGTGACGTACGTTGCTACTAGAGACCGAGATCGCCTCATCTTCTTCACGACTATCACGGGAAGGAGTTTTTGTTAGTGGGGAGAGGAAAAGTCACATGATTTTGATTCACTTTGGTAAGTGATGTGATTCATGCAACCTTCATTTGAATCAGAACATTTATTCATTTTCACTAAAATATTACAAATGACGACACCGAAGATGATGAACCATTCAAATTATTATGTGAGTGCGAAAAAATGAAATAAAAATATTTATTATCAACAAAAAGTGCTCTGGGAACTAGCGCCGAAACATGCCGTCACCGACTTTCCGATATTTGTTATGTAAGTACACAAAAAAGCATAATTTTATATAATAATGGTGAATTTTATACATCACTATTATAATAAAAATAAAATGGAACAAGTTCACCGATAAATATCCATCCGAGTGTCCACTGCAGCATCTTCCACTAACTGGTTTCGTTTTCAAAATAACACTCAACCGCTCCGATTACACCCGAGAAACGATGCCGGGCACAGTCAAATCGACGACGACGACGCCATCCCGAATGAAAAAAGCGACACTAACACTTTGCCTCCCAAAACACAGTTCCAGCCCCAACTTATCCCTAAATGGTAAAACTAGAAAGAAAAGCCTATGATCAAAAGATAGAAATATTTCCGATGATCATATTTGCAGCTAGAATGTCAAAAAGTTCCTCTGCGTCCTTTTGATAATAATTTGGCTGAAAGGCATTCGGCCAATCGACTCATTCGGCCAGATGGAATTATCGCATAATAATATCGATAATATCAAATAGAATCATTATTTATGATACTTTTTATAATTTGAGACTTCAAGGCAGAGCGTTCATGATTAACAAAAATTTTAATCATGATTAATCATTGATGATTAAAATTCCAATTTTGGGGATTATTGATTATGATTAATGATTGATATGACCTTTAGGATGATAAAAGTTTATGATTAATGATTAAAATTGTTTTTATCTGTGATTATTGATTATGATTAATGATTAAAAATGGCTCATTGATTAAAAATCTTTTATTTTTATTTTTTTTTTATCTGTATTAACGAGACTTTTAACCCTAGGCTAGTTCGTCTCGGGACCCACGATTTACTTCCCTTCCGAAAAAAGAACTCACATTTTGCGAGTTTGTTGGGAGTGGGATTCGATCCCAGGTCTTCGGCGTTATAGTCAAGTTTCTAACCATCACACCAGGTCCGATCATCTGATTAAAAATCATGATTAATCATGATTAATCAATCACAAAAAAACTGGAAATGATTAAAATATATATTTTGTTTAACATGTTTTTGAAGTTTCAATAGTGAAAGGTAACTCTGTCCAGGAGATTTTTGAAAAAAGAATCATAAATTATATTATTTAGAACAGCATTTGAATCAATTTAAATTGGATAAAATATGATATATGATGAATCATTTTTGGTGATGAATGATTAATGATTGATTAATATTTTTTCTTATGATAATGATTACTGATTAATGATTAGATTTCAAAAACAGTGTGATTAAGATTAATGATTAATGATTCATTGAGATTTTTTAGTGATTATGATTAATGATTTTGATTAATTTTAATCATTAATCATTAATCATGATTAAATTTATGATTAATCATTAACGCTCTGCTTCAAGGCATGCTTCTGTTCTGAAATGTGATGGTTTCCTATAGAAACCCAGATTTTTTAGGGGTTAGGCCCTTTAAAAGGGCGTAACTCGAAATTTTGTTTACCGATTTTTTTTTAATTTATCCAGAGATGTAGGAATGATACTCTTTCTATGTCGTTTCAGGTTTTGATGACAGAAGCATGCTTCTGTTATAGAATATGATGATTTTCAGAATCCTGATTTTTTAGAGGTTAGGCCCTTTAAAAGGGCGTAACTCGAAATTTCGTCTAACGATTTTTTTTTAATTTGTCCAGAGGTGTAGGAATGATAAAGAAAGAGAACGGCGTTTCAGGTTTTGATGGTATATTTTTTTTTTTGATAATAACGGTAAATGAAGCACCGTGGAATCGTGTTTTGTGTGAAGTTGCCCGATTAACTCACTCAGGGCGGGTTTGGCAACGATCCACTCAACAAAAAAGGAACTCAAAGAGGAAAAAAAGGATAGAGAATAACCGTACTAAGAAGTTTGGATTTCGTTTGCAAACAGACTAGTGATGTTGATTCGTTTTACACATGTATTCAAAGAATTCTGGGGGATGTATCCCTAACTTGGCCTATAGTGCGACCACTTAAAAGAGGTTTACATACAGGAAAATCTAACTGTATAGACTAATGTTAATTTTAGATGTGGTACTGACTCACGTGATTAATCGACGACCGGAGCGATGATGACTTGAAGCAGGAGGTCTCGGGTTGTCCGCCGGCTAGTTCGGCGGGGCGACCGACGGATGTCAGTGGCGGTGAGCTTGGAATGATTGCCGAAGGATTCGGCGGGGCGACCGGCGATTGCCAGCGACGGCGGTAGAGCGGTGGAAAGGCTCGTTCACAACGTGGTTTTCTGTCGGTGGATAGCTAACCGCGAGAAAGCGGATTAAAGCGGTACGACGTCACTCAATAAAGGGTAATAGTTGGATGATACTCCAAACGCGTATTAATGGTAGCTTATGCCACAGGTCGTCCTTGCACCGAGACACAACTCACTCAAAACGGTGAACTGGCACCTCTGTTTGTCCGCACGGCAAACAACAGATGCACCTAGGCACGTGAAACTGATCTTCAGGGCCTTCGCCACCTCGTGGTGGTTCTCACCGAGCACAAAACCTAGGTTTTGAAGGCGCAGCCTTCATTCGATATTAAAACATTAATTCTTGTCTCAACATCAATTAACTCTTAACTGCCTACCTGATTTGCTTCAACACTTTGTTCTGGCTATTTCTTTTCTCCTCCACTACACGGTTTATAACTTTTTCGGCTTTACTTGCGTCTTAACTGCACGATGACCAAAGTTCAAAGAGGTCCGGTTGTTAAGAAACCTCGTAACAGGTTTGACAACTGATCAAATTATCTGATGAGCCTCATCAGTTGAAAAAAAGTGATGACACTTTCAAAATAATAATTTTATAACTGTTATACGAGATGATTGTCAGTCGATCACTCTGGATGGGTCTCGGGTAAGTTGGCGTTAGCGAGGCTATTGCTTTTAACCAGGCCAGAGCCTTCTTAAAACGTTCGTTTATTGCTTTCGCGCGAGCACACAAGTTATTGCTCGCTGAACTGTTACACCAGGAGCAATTTCTGAAAGAATTTCCGAAGATTTTCTTGGACTCTTAACTAAATGAATCTGAGAAATTTCTTTTCCTAGGCTATTTATACCTTCGTGCAGAATAGCCCGATCTTTTTCAAATTTTGATCACTGATACACAGCTAGTTGATCAACTTACAGTAAACATTTAAGAATATTTGATGCACTTTCCGTAAAATTACAACTACTTGAACATTTTTCGAAAAGTGAAAATGTTGCCTGTCCCGATCATTTTGTCTATCCCTTGTACTATTCGGTATCAATTTTTGGGCTTATATAGTTTTTTTTTCTTTATTATAGAGGTTTTCAGGGCCTACGGCTGGTTCACCTCTTTTATATAGTTATCGTTACTCCATTTTAAATCTTATTTTTAGCATATCTTTCTAACAGAATAACGGAGACTTTTGAACTTGAATATGCCCAGTATTGTGGGGGTAAGTATAAGAAGATATTTCCATATGCATATGCTTAATGAAGTGTAGTCTACAGTTACAGATCACGAGATACCTCATAAGTAGAAGTCCAGTTTGCACATGTAATGTAATACAACAAGTTTCCAAATGTAGCAAATCCAACAGCTTCAACAAATGTGCATCCACTGCCCAGGTGGGCTCTAATAAACCGAAACCACAGCCATAAGCTCGTTTCCATAACAGCAAAACTTGCTGACGATTCCACCAGCAAAGCAGATATCAATTCCCTGAAAAGCCAAACTTTTCCCATTAAAACGTTACTAGCATCGTACTTAGTAGAGTAGGTACGGCTTCTCTCCTCCAGGCGGCGGCGGCGGCGGCGGTCGGTATACAATCATAAACTATTGTGATTGCAAATGTCTTTCCTGAGGGGCCAACTGCCTTCGGGCAAAGTCGCTCTCATCTCTATCTCTATCTCTACAAGTCGGTAAGACTCGACTATAGGTAGGAATCAACACTCGGAAAAGGATCAACCGCTGCTCGATTGATGAGAAGAGGAACTTAGTGGGAAATATGGGATGTCTGGCAGCATCATATTCCTTCCCGACGGCGGCGGAGCTCCGGGTGATAACAACAGCATGGAGGCGCGTTGGATGCAACTTTCTCCGAACCTGCTGTGAAGCATTTCGAGATTGAATTAGTTTTGTTAATTGCTGCCGGAACGAAGGAACTAAGCATTGTTGTTTGTTTGCGTTCCAGTTGCTTTCGCTGGAAGGAATGGTTTTCAAATCGGATTACGCTGAATTGAACTGGATAATATAATGATATCGTACGAGCAAACGTGGCATCACCATCATGTATTTTCAATCACCACACCTTAGAATTTCTAATACATCAGTTCAAACTTGAGAGGAGGACATTCGTTAGAGTTTACATTTTTGCTTGGGTAGCAAGACAAAGTTTTCAGGATTTCATGAAAGCATTCATCCTGCAATAGTTCTAAGCTAAACCAGCCTACAGCTGTTACCTTCGCCGAACAGGTTCATCAATCATTGCCAACAAACATCCACTCAGAATCCTTTAAAACCATCAACAGCTGCAGCAACCCCGTTTTGCATATACAGTCGAGTCTCTTACTAAACGAATTCCTATTAAACGGACTCCTATTAAACGAACTCCTACTAGACAGGGGTGAGCGTTATAGGAGACTAAGAGCTTATGGGATTTCGGCATTGTGGGGGTGTGGCCTATTATCTCGGGTGTGTTAAGAGTTAACGCAATACTTTCTTCGGCAAAGTTTTAGGGCTTGATAAGATCTACCATTTAGAACTTTGGTTTATATGATTAGTTGGCAATTTGGCCGCTAGAGGGACCATCAACAATCTGATGCTAAATTGCACTACGGGAACCATATCAGGTTGTCAAGCAAACGTTACGATATGCGACAGCTCAAGAACCTGATAATTTGGAAGGTTAGTGTCTTCGGGAAAGTTGTTGGGTACGCCAATAACTTACTGACGATGCGTTGCGAAGTTCGAAATTCCTCCACTGGGCGGCGCTAGTGAGCAAGTAAAATTTCAAAACCTCATATCTCAGAATCCCGATAACTTAGGAAGATGGTGTCTTCGGCAAAGTTGATCAGTATGACATAAACTTACATTAAAATTAACACTTGTTTCGCAATTCTGTCACTAGGCGGCGCTAGTGAACATGCAAATTTTAGAAATCTCATAGCTCAGAATCCTGATAACTTAGAAAGTTGGTGTCTTCGGCAAAGTTGATCAGTATAACATAAACTTACATAAAAATAAACACTTGTTTTGCAATTCTGCCACTAGGCGGCGTTTACCGGTTTTTTTCGTCTTTTTTCGATTTATTTGGCGGTTTTTCGGCTTGGCAAAACTAGTGTCGCTCCCCCCGATAACTTAGAAAGTTGGTGTCTTCGGAAAAGTTGATCAGAATGACATGAACTTACATAAAAATAAGCACTTGTTTCGCAATTCTGCCACTAGGAGGCGCTAGTGAACTTGCAAATTTTAAAAATCTCAAAGCTCAGAATCCTGATAACTTAGGAAGTTGGTGTCTTCGGTAAAGTTGATCAGTATGACATAAACTTACATAAAAATAAACACTTGGTTCAAAATTCTGCCACTAGGAGGCGCTAGTGAACTTGCAAATTTTAGAAATCTCATAGCTCAGAATTCTGATAACTTAGGAAGTTGGTGTTTTCGGCAAAGTTGGTCAGTATAAACTAAACTTACATAAAAATAAACACTTGTTTCGCGATTCCGCCACTAGGCGGCGTTTACCGGGTTTTTTCGTCTTTTTTCGATTTTTTGGCGATTTTTCGGCTTGGCAAAACTAGTGTCGCTCCCCCCGATAACTTAGAAAGTTGGTGTCTTCGGAAAAGTTGATCAGAATGACAAGAACTTACATAAAAATAAACACTTGGTTCAAAATTCTGCCACTAGGAGGCGCTAGTGAACTTGCAAATTTTAGAAATCTCATAGCTCAGAATCCTGATAATATAGGAAGTTGGTGTCTTCGGCAAAGTTGATCAGTATGACATAAACTTACATAAAAATAAACACTTGTTTCAAAATTCTGCCACTAGGCGGCGTTTACTGCTTTTTTTTCGTATTTTTTCGACTTTTTTGGGGGTTTTCGGCTCAGCAAAACTAGTGTCGCTCCCCCCGATAACTAAGAAAGATGGTGTCTTTGGCAAAGTTGATCAGAATGACATAAACTTACATAAAAATAAACAATTGTTTTTGTTATCTCAGAATCCCGATAACTTAGGAAGATGGTGTCTTCGGCAAAGTTGATCAGAATGACATAAACTTACATAAAAATAAACAATTGTTTGCAATTCTGCCACTAGCCGATGCTAGTGAACATACAAATTTTAGAAATCTCAAAGCTCAGAATCCTGATAACTTAGAAAGTTGGTGTCTTTGGGAAAGTTGATCAGAGTGACATAAACTTACATAAAAATAAACACTTGTTTCGCAATTCTGCCACTAGGCGGCGCTAGTGAACATGCAAAGCCGAAAAACCGCCAAAAAAGTCGAAAAAAGACGAAAAAACCCGGTAAACGCCGCCTAGTGGCAGAATTGCGAAACAAATGTTTATTTTTATGTAAGTTTTTGTCATACTGATCAACTTTGCCGAAAACACCAACTTCCTAAGTTATCAGAATTCTGAGCTATGAGATTTCTAAAATTTGCATGTTCACTAGCGCCGCCTAGTGGCAGAATTGCGAAACAAGTGTTAATTTTAATGTAAGTTTATGTCATACTGATCAACTTTGCCGAAGACACCAACTTTCTAAGTTATCAGGATTCTGAGCTATGAGATTTCCAAAATTTGCAAGTTTATTAGCGCCGCCTAGTGTCAGAATTGCGAAACAAGTGTTAATTTTAATGTAAGTTCATGTCATACTGATCAACTTTGCCGAAGACACCATCTTCCTAAGTTATCGGGATTCTGAGATATGAGGTTTTGAAATTTTACTTGCTCACTAGCGCCGCCCAGTGGAGGAATTTCGAACTTCGCAACTCATTGTCAGTAAGTTATTGGCGTACCCAACAACTTTCCCGAAGACACTATCTTTCCAAATTATCAGGTTCTTGAGCTGTCGCATATCGTAACGTTTGCTTGACAACCTGATATGGTTCCCGTAGTGCAATTTAGCATCAGATTGTTGATGGTCCCTCTAGCGGCCAAATTGCCAACTAATCATATGAACCAAAGTTCTAAATGGAAGATCTTATCAAGCCCTAAAACTTTGCCGAAGAAACTTTGCGTTAACTCTTAACACACTCGAGATAATAGGCCACACCCCCAAAATGCCGAAATCCCATAAGCTCTTAGTCTCCTATTAAGCGGATTCCTATTGCGCCCCCCGACCAGTGATCTTATAAGAGTCTCGACTGTATGCAAAACCTGCAGCGTGTAACCTTAATATCAATTATGTAAATGTCATTAAGCTATTCTTCACACACAGTGGACACCATCAGCTCGTGACCCACCAGCTTCCAGAACCAACAACGGGACGGGAAAGAGGGTTCCGTTCCGTGACGCCACGCCCGGCTGGAATCGGAACTATACGTAGCTGTAGTAACGATTGTGCATTCCAAGTGGTTTGCAGGAAGCCTGCTCGACACCACGGCCAACGAATGCAAATGACAATTCACAACAACTAAGCACACATACACACAAACACGCACAAACACACTTTTCACTGTGCCCGTTGAAAGAAGCCTCCCTCAACATGTAACCGTTGTAGAGAGAGGCACCGACCGAAACGACCAAGCGTCCAGCTCAGCCAGACACTCATTGCAAACACAATCATCGACCCAATACGGAGAGCACAGTCGGAGCAGCAACTGTTTTATAATTATAAACAGCAATGTCATTAAAATGCAAAAAAGCAAAATCAAATTCGGGCCAGCAGCAACAGAGGGCACTGTCAGTCTGTTTGCAGTCGTTCACCAGCTACTACTAGGAATCTGCAGCTGGTTGTCGACGTCATTGACCGTGGCCGGAATAAGTGCACCTTTTGGGCGCAGTTAGTAGAGGGTCCGAGGATCCTCGGTACCGGATGCTGCCGAAATGGGCTGGTTGGGTTTTGAACGAGTACGGAACAAACGGTGCGTCGGGA
Organism: Aedes albopictus; assembly: GCF_035046485.1. Classification (NCBI taxonomy): domain Eukaryota; kingdom Metazoa; phylum Arthropoda; class Insecta; order Diptera; family Culicidae; genus Aedes; species Aedes albopictus. Next base: position 423,657,030 of record NC_085137.1, read on the forward strand.
GATGGGTTTATGTCTAAAATAGTTAAGCGTGACTTGATCAACTCCAAATCAACGGTTGACTGTCACTCAGGTACAGAGATGCCAGATTATTTTTATCAAAAATCTGTATCAATACAGATTTTTCTGTATCAACGTATTTGAGGGTATAGCAGACACCGAGAGTCCTAGGTTTCAATAGAAACTAATAAATATGTTCTACTTTTTGACGGTGTTTAATTTTTAATGGCATTTATTTTGTTTAAACGTGTGTAAAAATGCATAAATTTTCATAAATTATTCCTAGTTTTATCAACAATTTATAAAGTTTTCATTGAATTTATTGAAAATTACTTCAAATTTTATGCTTTCTGGAGAAATCTGTATCACATGTCAAAAATCTGTATTTTTCTGTACTCTGTATCTTGTCTGTATAGAGGGTCAAAAATCTGCATAATACAGAAAAGTCTGTATATTTGGCATCTCTGCTCCTCAGGTACCAAGATATCCCCAGACGCAGAAGCGCATTGGCAATAGCCGCCCAACTAACACTGTTGAACGCGTTCCTTACATCCAGAGTCACTACTGCACAGTAGCGGATCCCCTTCTCTTATACTGGAGCGCTTTCTTGGCGGTTTTTGTTACCGACAAGATAGTGTCTACGGTCGACCTTCCCATCCTGTAGCCGAACTGGTTGCTCGAGAGACCATTCACACCCTCGGTGTGCCTCAACATTCTGTTGAAGATGATCTTTTCGAGCACCTTACTCGCCGTGTCGTTGAAGCATATTCGACTATATGCCGACGGGTCTCCGGGTGGTTTCCCCGCCTTTGGCAATAGGATCAGGGTCTATCGCTTCCAAACGTCTGGGAAATCTCTCTCTTCCAAGCATTTCTGCATAGCAGACCTAAACAGCTCCGAAGCTTCTGTAATAGCTACTCGCGCCACTTATGCCGCGTTACTCGAAGCAAACTGTAGGCATCATGTCCGCTGGACTACATACTGCGTCCATCGAAACCGTACCATATGAGCTGACCATCCTAAGGCACAGCAGCATGTGGGTACTCTCAAGTCACTTCACGTTCCGGTTTACCGCTAGCGCACCCGACCATGCAGTGGAACTGTACCGTAGTATGGTGACCACTAATGTAACGAACAGCTTACGGTTGCTCGTGACTATTGCCGAGCTATTTGAAATTATCTTTGACATGCTTGCCAATTTCCAGGCATATTCCACGTGGCTTTCAAATTTCAGCTTATCATCGATGATGACCCCCAATTGCTTCAGTGAGCGTTTAGAGTTTGATCAGATTTGCGCTTGTTTACCAGCACTACCTCCGTTTTGTGGTGCGCGAGTGCCAACTGTCTTGACCTCATCCATTTCTCCAATATGCCAATTGCGTGCGATGCTGTCAGTTCCATTTCCTCTATCGAATCGCCGTACACCACGAGGTTTATATCATTGGCAAAGCCGACAAGCTTTACGCTCCTGGTGAATGTTTGAGCCTCATACGATGCGTTCCATACTACCGGGCCCAGGATGGATCCCTGAGGTACCCCCACGGTGGTATTATAGCTCCTCTCGCCTTCCTCGGTGTCATAGACCCTATTCTGGAAGGCGCACTCGATGGCGACATGCTTTACGTCCACTCCAGCGTGTCGACCGCACAATAGCGGATTCTTGTTCGTTTGAAGCGCGTTCTAATAGCGTCCAACGTCGATCGACCCTTTCGGAAGCCGAATTGGTTATCCGAGAGGCCAGAGTCATCGAGTTTCTCTGTATAGACCATCAGCCTCGACAGAATGATCCGTTTCAACAGTTTTCCGGTGGTGCCCAGAAGGCAGTTAGGTCTGTATGCCGACGGGTCGTTTTGTCTTTCGACGATTTGTCACCTTTCTATGCAGATGTGCCTAAACACGCCCACGACTTGTGTCCTTACTCGAAGCATTTGAAGCACGCCTCTGTCAGCTCGTAGATGCTGAGCGGGTACACTGACCAGCCTTACTGATCATGCGAATGCAGTCGCCTTGTGGGTATAATATAAACGACTCATAATAAAGTGATCATTTTCCATTACAAAATCAGAAATTGCCAATAAAGAAGTAGGGATGGGAGTAGGATTTAGGGAATTTCGGGGTTTCCCGTATCCCGGGATTTAATATTTGATTTCCCGGAATTCCCGGGAATCCCGGAATGCATGATTTTATGCCCATTATTGGCGTTAAATTTTAAAAATTCTGCAAGAGGACGATTCAGTTTTTGTTAACAACACATTCTCTTGACGACTTCTATAATTGCATCACAAAATCACGAAATCCTCTGTAACAATCAAGTAAACAAAAATTTTACTCGTTAATTATTAAACTTTGTGTGGGCATGTATTGTTTGGTTATCCAAATCATCGAGACAATACCTAGTTTACAGAAACATGTTCGCTTCTTTAGAAGCTCAATCAAGAGTTATATCAAACAATATCTACATGTGAGATATAAGATGTACTGCATAAAGCTGTGGAAAGGAGATTGATCACAGCAGGCGATATAGCGCATTTGAATGTGATGCGAACTGTCAAGCAGACAATGTTAGCATCCCTGCTTGCGTAGCAACAACTCCAGGCGTCACCCAACCGCGTTCACTCTTGCCACTTGCGAACCGACGTCAGCCTGGGTAAGTTGTGTGTGCTGCACGTGAGGGGTGATTCCTTCCCAGTGAAATACTAAACTCCACACTACATATGCTAAAAGAATTTTGGGCAAATTGCATTCATATTTTGCAACTAATCAAAAAAGTACTGCTAGCTCTCCAGCAGCATATTGCAATTTAGTTTGGGGTCCCTATTATTTATAGGATTTCTGAAACTAAAAAAGCTGTTTTTATGAGTGACTACTGTAACAATAATTCCCCTCCATATTCAACAAAATGGATAGGCAATAGCTGACAAATGGTGTTTTATTTGAAATTCATCTCTATTTCCACTGAAATCTGTATTTCCTAAAAATCCCGGGATCCCGGGATTTCCCGGGATATGCTACAATTTTCATCCCGAATCCCGGGACAAGAAAAATGCCCGGGAAATGGACACTCTAGGTGGGAGCAACAATAAACTACAAAATTCCCATAAACAAATCAAAAAGTGCATGAATAAATCAAAATTTCCCATGAATAATTGATTTTCTAGCAATAAAAAATGTAGAGATTTCCCCGAATTATTTAATAATTGCAATAAATAACTACATTTTTTCCACCAAAAAAGTTTAAATTTTTCATCAATAAATCTGATTTTTCCATAAATAATTTAAAAATTCCCAATTGAAAGGCACCAAAAAAGCAATTGAAACTTTTTTGAAAGTTTAGCAATAAATATGAAAGAATGAACAATTAACTTGAATACAATTCTAGCTAAAAGTTTCAGCCAAGCCATGCAGTGAAGCCGCGGAGGGATTGCGGAACTGAGGCGGCAGAAAGCTGCCGAAGTTTCCGAAATCCAACGCACCGTAATTGCGTCGATTCGGTTCTAGGCAATCCACAGATCCAAGAATTGGCCCTGTATAATGCCAACAGACGAAAGCGATAGCGAGTTCAGACAGCAAGCGATTGTCTGTTGAATTGCACTTATAGTTTCAGTCTTTCTATAATAGTTCTATGATGTAGTATGTCCGATTTTTTTTTTGTTGGAAAAAAATAAAGTTTTTTATTGCAATTGTTGATTTATTTGTGAAAATTCTGATGTTTTTTTATTGTTAGAAATTTCTTTATGGGAAGTTTTGATTTATTTATGCGCTTTTTCATGTGTTTATGGAACTTCTATAGTTTATTGTTGCTTCCATCCCTATTTATTTATTGGCAATTTTCGAATTATTTATGGAAACTTTTTAATTTATTATGGGGCGTTTATTTGGCTGCCATCGCCTTGTTCACTTCCTCTACACTACAGAGAGCTTGATCGTGGCGGTCTGCGTGCCCTTTTCGCAGGTGGATCGATGCACTTGGTGCATCTTCCTTGCACTGCTGCGAAGTGAGGCGGCGAGCTCCTCTGCACCGGTGATTTCGTCCATAATTTTACACTGGAGAGTTGCCTCCACCGTTAGGGCTCTTATCTGCACTTTTTCGCCAAACACCTCTGGTGCTAATGCTTTGAAGCAGGTTTTTTTCTTGGCCACCTTTCTCAGAATTAGGATCATCTCCCCAGTCCTGGTGCGCCGGATGCTTTTTGCATCGGCGCTCTGCGGTGAGAGACGATTTTCGCCTCACATGGCCCTCAGAACTTCGGCGTACGTGTCTGCCTCGGTTTTGAAGACCAGCGCGTTGCTCCGTTCGCGTTTGCGTTCCTCTTTTAGGGTTGACCACATGGGGCTTGGTTTCCCTGTCCTTCGCGCGTCTCGCAACCGACTAGGCAGCCTGGTTACTAGTGCGGGCCTTCCCTTTCTTCCTCTTTGGCTATTCGTCCGCCTCTGCAGGGCGATTCTTGCCACCGGAGGGCGCCGTTTAGCTCGAGCCATGGACCTCTCCTCTGCGGTTCCGGTGCGCTTCATGGTTTCGTGCTCCATCGTCGCGCAGCCAGCAAAGAAGAAGCTGTCCGTTTGAATGGACCACTCTTCCTTGTACGCATCGACCGCGCTCCTCTCTACGGCCAGACCACTGACTTACGGAACACAAACAGGCCTCGGTGTATAGACCTTGAGTCAGGAATCATCAAATAATCTTCTCACCAGAGCTGCGAAGTGTCAATATCTACCGATATTTAAAGATGAAGTTGAGATAGGTAACCACTCATTTTTCCATTTACCATCAGAATATCAATTGACTAGCCTCTGATCATTCAATTGACATCAGCTCCAGCCTTAGTCAAGGCATAAATGTGTGGTGTTGTAGGTTCAAAGCTTGGTTCAAAGCTTTCACCATCGTTGATGACGTCAAACCCGACATCAACCTATCATTAACCTATTTTTATTTTGGCCACCAAACCCAACATAGCCCCAATAGCTGATCGATGTTGGTCCAACAGTGGCCCAACATTCGATAAAAATTGACCCGACTTTGACCCGACATTCGACATTTTTTTCAGTCTGGCGGAATTTTGCGGAGTTTTTCGTGTTTCGTGCCAAGCTACTCATTCGAGTGACAATTTATTCAATTGGCAAGGATTCGCTTCTCATTTGATAGGTGCTCTGTTTGAATGAAATCGTTTTGAACATAACTAGAAGGAAAAATGACTGAACAGAACGGTTGGTTAGTGTTCAAATGAATGAATTGAATTTTTGCAACAATGCTTCTCACAATTTTAATCCAGTTCCTCCAATGCCCTTGAATGTTTTTTGACTAGTGAAGAGTTTAATTCTCTCACGTTTCGCTAAACCAAGGCGCATTAAACAAACTGAACCAGTTCTATCGCAGCAGCCGTCGGATACGGTCGCCAGCAAATGTGCGCTTTGCAATTCGATTTGTTTTTGCCATCCAGCTGAGTAGGCAAACGGTACTTGCTTTGTCTCCCGGTCGTTCACCGTCCGTCGCGTCGTTCGTCAGTGCTTCTGCGGTGCAATCGAAATGTGCAAGATAATTAATACTGCACAATTTCGCTTCCCCCCGGGTTGTCCTCGACCGTCATGGGAGGAAATAGCGATTTTTCTAAAATCGTTGGATATGGATTTGATGCTAATTCAAACTGTGTATAAAACAGCAAAGGACCGTTCGCTTTTCATAAAGTTCTTGTCTATGGAAGCGATGAGGGAATGCTTGAGGAACAACGCGGACCCTAAGAAGTTTGTATATACACACGGATTGACAATAGAAGTGCGTATGTGCATCGCTGGAGCTAACGTACATTATGTGCGAATCTTTGATTTGCCGCCGGAGCTGAGCGATGACTGCTTGTCGTCGGAATTGGAAACGTTCGGTAAAGTTGAACAAGAAGTTCACGAAAAATTCCCCCCAGACACGGGACTTGGATATATTTGCAATGGCGTGCGTGGCGTGTACATTGATGTGGAGAGCGACATACCACCAGCGATTGATGTCGGAAACTGGAAGGGACGAGTATTTTACGATGGACTGAAGGATGTGTGTTTCCTATGTCGAGCGGTAGGTCACCGCAAGGATTCCTGCCCTCAACGAGAAACCCGGAAACAGCTAAGGAAACAACAACAGAAGCACCAGGAACCTCGTTCGTATGCTGCTGTTGTTTCAGAGGAAGGCACGGTGACCTCAAATCGGAAATCATCGGAGGTCGAAATAATTGAAGTTCTGGAAGACGTGGATCAGCTGGGGGAAGGAGGAGAAGAGTGCGTTCTGGAGGAAGAAGTGGAACAGCCCGTCGTTTGCGAATCCGAAGCAGGCTCTGAAGACGAATGGCGCCCGATGACCCAGATGGAGAAATTGGAGGAAGTGACGAAGGCAATAAAGGGAGTGATGGGAAACCCGACTGCCGATCAACGCAGGGCTCAATTTGCCGCATCTGGGTCGAGCTCAGGATCCGGCCCTCGCGTGAAGAAGAAATGCGCGCGCAGAACTTTTTATTAGTTTTCGAATTGATTTTAGAATAAGAAATTGATTAAAAAGAATATCGGCTCCGTAAAGTTTTTTGTTAAACACATGAGCCCTAAATAAACGATTTGGAAAAAAAATAAACAAACTGAACTTCCTGTATCAAACAAACCTTTTAGCTTAATTTTTGAATCGGTCGACTGAATATCTACCATTCCGTCACACTCAAAGTCCTTTGTCCTGTCCTCAGTGTCTTGATTTTCAACCACTGCGATCCTTGATAACCTGTCGAATCCGAACTCCCTCCTATCGGCAGGGTTCTATTATGGGAAGCAGCTCCGCTGTTCGTTGATCTAATCTGATGGTTTCTTGGTTTCAGGCACTTTGCAGCAAGGTGTCCAGGTAAATAGCAATTGTAAAGGTCCCATTAGACATGACAAATATTTGGCCAAACAAGTCCAACAAATGATCAACACAACGTAAATCATGGCAACCTCAGATCAATGTCGGCAAATATATGTCATTATGACAAACAGTCTAATGGCCCCTTAACAGACAGAAACGCTTGAAGAAAACTGTTTTGGAAATTGAATCGTTTAAAATGCTTTGAGTAGACTTGAACTTGATGAAAATCCGCTCATTTTAGCATGATTCTTCAAATGACGATCAGGAATCCCTTCAATCACGTAGTCTATGATCTCAGCTTCATTTGAGGGGCCCAGAATCAAAAGGGCATAAGTGACCATATTGTCGATTTTGAGCTGATCATATCATAAAATTCTACAGATTTCAAGCTTTCAGGAACTTTCAGGATTGTTTCTACGATAATTGAAAAAAATACAATAAATCAGAGAAAATTGGGTTGAAACTCCATACATTTTGTATGGGAAGAAAAATTGGTCAAAAACTTTAAACCTCGATTACTCGAAAGTGGGGTTTTGTCACTTACACCCCTTTGCTTCTAACCCCCTAATTTATTCTCAACGGCATGGCAAGATTATTTTTGGCAACGAGGAAACTTTTCCGGTGTCCATTCTCGTAGCTCCAGTTTTCTTCTCAATTCGAACAACGTACTGATTTCAAAGGTAAATCTTGTCTTGATAAGGTTTAGTACTTCTAGATAACTTCTCGTGAACAAATCCTCTTGCTATGTTAACCAAACCTTCGCGATGCAGAAGCTTGAAAACCAATAACTTCATCACTTCATCTTCTATTTACGTTGAATGTTTTTCTTGTTTGCTTCACGGTGTTGATAGAAAAGTTCACGTCTTCAGATGGCGATCTCGAAAAGAACGGCAAAAAGGTAGACTGTTCATCCAGCTTAAGGACATACTTGTTAGAATCCCAAAATGGCCACCACAATGGCAGACTTTGGCACCTGCCCACGATTTCGAAAGCACACATATCTTCGTAAATATAACCAGCACACCTAAGCTCCTTATTTTAAGCTTATTACTAGAGAGCAAGAACAGAATAATAAAATGCACTGTTGTTTGAAGCTTGCTTCTTGAGATTTGTGCGCTCAGGACCAAATGAAACGAGAGAGGGGGGGGTGTGACCTTGGTATACGCGGGCCTCAGGCCCCCACATTTTAGGGGCCCCACAAAAACCTTTTTTGGTTGCTAACATTATCTTTATTTTTCATATGGCTCATGCACTGTTCGAAAATAAAGATTTTTTTGCTTATCTCTCCGAGGGGCCCCCAAATCCCTAACCAGGGCCTGTGTGCGTCTGAAGTTCTGAAGCACTGTTGAACAGGGATTTCAAGACATTTGTTCTCAACGGTACGATGTGTGGCTTGCTTTTCTCCAGCATTACGACTTCGATCAACGTCTTGAATCCGTTTCTCGCTTCGCTGTGTCTATTGCTTTTCAAAAATAGTTAGTGAAGATCGAAAACAATGTCTAATCTGTAAAAAGGTTATACGTTATATAGATACAATCAATAATTAAGTAGTTTTGCTCAGTTCAGTGATTCCCAACCCAATCTACAGTTATGGGTCAAGCGAATTTCTCAAAAATCAAAGGTGTGAAGATGAACTGAAAATATTTTTCGGATTCTGCACTTCAGGGAGGACTTATCACAATGTTGTTGTTGTATTGAAATATGGAAATGTTAAAAAAAAAAAATAGTGGTTTCCAGTCTATGGTCACGGGCCACTTGAAAATCTCAATAACCGCAAGTGTGACGACGAAATGAAAATGTTTTTCGAATTCTACGCCTTCGGATCAATTTACTTGAACTATAGTCCAGTGGTTTCCAATATGACGTCACGGGCCACGAGAATTTCTGAAGCACCAGATGTGCTAGAAGTGCTAATAGTTGAAATCTAGATTCACGGGTCACAAGATTTGCGCAACAACCAGAAGTGCGGGAAAAAGTGTACATGTTTTTCGGATTATTCATCTCAAGAAGGAGTATACTCAATAAAGATGTATTGCATATGTAAGTGTTTTTCTGTTTATGGACACGGGTCACGCCTTGGGTCACGCGAATTTCTCAAGAACCTAAAGTGAACAAAAGGAATTGAAATTATTTTTCGGGACTTTCACGAGATGTCAGGTGGTTTTAGGGATTCTCAGGGGGTCCCAAGAGCCCTCGCGGGTATTCCAGAGGGTCTCAATATAACTTCAGGTTCCTAAGGAATATCCTATGTGTCACAATTTCTTGAAGTTTCTGGCATTCGCAGAGTGGTTGAGGAAATCTCAAGAGGTCTCATGGGAGCTTCAGGTGGATAAGGGGTATCTGAAAGACCAAAATTAGGTCTACGTGGTTTATGAACAGACCCAACATTCACACCTTTTCCTCGGACTTCCAATTCTTACGAAATCAGCTTGAGAATTGCTGAGTTTTGCAACGCATATATTTGAATGCCTATAGTTTCTTTGCAAACATATATTAGAGCATTCCAAAATTGCTTGAATTTCTGCCTGGAATACAGTTGAATACTTTCCCATGGGAATCGACAATTCTATCCCTGGGCCAGTTTCTCCTGCTCCTACTTTGTTGTTCAATTTTGAACCGTCTGTATAAAAGATAATCGATTCCGGTCGAAATTCTGGAACAGTGTCTCGCCACGAACTTCGATCAGAGTCAAAAACTTGAAACAGATGGTCAAAATTGTACTTTTTCTCCATCCAGTCTTCACTGTTCATAATGGAAGTTTATATTAAAAGTTTTAAGAATACTAAGATCCCCATTAAGGTCACCTTTCAAGAGGTTCGTAGATCTTTTAATCTTTAGAGCACTCTTTTCAGCTTCAAATTGTACAAATTGATGTAATGGAAGCATCTCAAACATCTCAGACCAAGCACCCCCCCCCCCCCCTTGTAGACTTTTGTCCATACAAAATTTTCAAAATTTGTATGGAGCGTAGACTATGGCCAGAACCCCCCGCCAGCCCCCCCCCCCCCTCCTAAGAGTCTACGTAGTTTATGGACAGGCCCTTACTGAAACCTCGTTTCATCATGGTCGTTGCTATTGAATTATGAAATCAATTATCACAAGCTTCCTCAATAATGTCAAGAAAAGCAGAAAGAGCAATTTCTTTGGCATTGAAAGATTGTTCAAGTTTTATAACAAGCTTATGCAGTGCTGTTACTGATGATTTACCCTCTTGGTAAGCAAACTGGTGCTTGCTGAGAGGATTCTCAATAAGATATGATGATTTTATGTGCTCATCGATTATTTTTTCCATAGTTTTTAGTAGTACAGACGATGAGCTTATTGGCCTAAAGGATTTTGGCAGTGTTTTATCTTTTTTATTAGCCTTAGGGATAAAAATCAGCCGTACTTGTCTAGGGTGGCGACAATGTAACTTAAAGATAAGCTGGCTTGGAAAAGGTTAGTTAAAATAGGTGTTAAAACCGCTTTTCCCTTCTGCAGTAGTACAGGAAGAATTCCATCCCTACCAGATGATTTGAAGGGTGCAAAGGAGTCAATCGCCCATTCAACTTTCTTCTCAGTAATATTTGTTTGGCCAAACCGCAACCATCGATCCTGTCTCTATTTAATCAAGTCGTTTCGCTCAGTATTTCATGATCTTACGTCCTGGTTTCAATAACGCCAGTTTCTAATACAGTTGAACTTTGGTCTTCAGTTGAGTTGATTACTGAACAGACGAAATGTGTTCTCATCATCAACTCTAACGTATCCTGTGTAGAATTTGTAAAAGTCCCATTTTCTTTTTTCCATTGTTGGCCATTATTGTGGCAGCCATCCCGAGCAAAGGCGGATAACAAAATGATAACAAGTTCTGTTACCTGGTTATCATTCGTTTGATAATTGAGTTTGTTATCATTTAGGTCGGTCGCAGCCGATAGCCCCTATACCAACGGGACTCATTGAGCGTGAGAGTAATAAAAGGCTACGCTTTCGTACTGCAGTCGCATTGTATGTGGAAAGTGGAATCTATTTTTAGATTCGAGGTTCATCAGACTCTCAGTTTTGGGAAATGTGCGTTTGGAAACAGATAACATATTTTGTTATCATTTAGTATTTTTATGTTATCGCGATAGACCAAAATTATCGATAACTAAATTTGTTATCATCTGGTTATCATCAATTGAAAAAGATTATAACAAAAATAACAAAATGATAACACTGATAACACAGTTTATTATCAAAGTGATATCACTTTGTTATCCGCCTTTGCTCGGGATGTTTGTATTCGCTGAAGTTACTTATTAATGTAAGACATTTTTTTTTGTTTCTTTGGTTGTTTCAGTACTTTATATTCTCCATTATTTGTGTGAATTTAATTTTATTCTCAGCTCTTCGATTAAAGACTCACCGCTACTCATCGGCTTCCAGTGCAACAGCCATTTTCACACAACTAGCCCCCATCATTCGGATAATTGCAACAATATCGCACTAAATTTATTCCAAATTAAATGAGTTTGCTCCATTGCTTTCGAACACTTCCAAAACTCTGCCATCCAACTACTACATTTTCACTAAGGTGGTGCTGACAGGGCCGAGGCCCTGATTTGAATAATATAATTCCAACATTTTCCGAAAGGAATTCCAGCACCACGTTGATCAGGGCAGCAATGGCGCGCACTTGTTAGACGACGTCCGCTGACGACGCGACGACGGCTTGATTGCGCGTTGCGAACCCCGCCGACCGCATCCGTTGGAAAATTGATTGGAATCATTGAAATCGCGGAGCAACGCTCACTTAATACTGCGAGACCCGTGTGACCCGGATTGACTGCTTCCGGCTACAGTAACCATAAATTGGAAAACTTTAATCCTTTCGCCCTTTGCCTTCCCCATGCTCGCTCAGAAGAGAAACTTTCGCCGGCCAGCGGCACTGTAGGGGAGATTTGATTCCTTGGAAGGTATCATTCCGCCTCATTTTCTTGCAATCTGGTACAATCTCCGAAAGTTTAATTGATAATTATCCAGGAATAGGGTGTTGATGACCAAATTATACAATTTATTATGAGGAATTTCCAATTACATAGAAAATATAATGAAATATAAGGAATTCATAAGTATGAAAGAACACAACATGTTAGAAAATAAAAGAGAGATAAGAAGATGAGAGACCAAAAAGAAAAAAAAGCTTAAAATCGAAGAGAAGAGGTGATACGAGAAATGGAAAACACAAGTTTTGAACACAATCCGCAAAAAATCAACATCACATATTGGCTTTCGGAGTGATGCAATAGCCAAATTACGTCATCAGCTCCACCCAGTCTCCCTTACTCTATCGAAACTCGCAACACGTTGCAATACTTTATGTACCACTAAGAAGATTAGCAAAACTTGCCTTCCAATTTTGCTTCTGTTTCCACCGAATAGCCGCATTAGGCATACTACTGCTGCTTCTTGGCCAAGTAAAACTTGCACGGCTGCTGCTGCTGCTGCTGCTACTACTTCTCCAAGGCCGCCGCATTTGCATGAGCTGCCGTAAGGTTGTTGGTTGCCCATAAGGAGAGCTAGAGACGTTTGTAGAATTTGCACCGCAAAACTTTCCGCTCCCATTCATTCATGTGATGCACTCGGTGATAAAGTCGTTTCTTCTCGAGCCTTCTCTACCCACTCGCGCGCAGTGGTACCTACACCTACCTACGACGGTAAACGGAAAGATCCTTCTGTGGATTTCATGCTAGATGGTGGTACTGGCACTGCATCTGGCCAAAGGCGATTATGTTGCGGGGTGTTTTGGATTTTTTTTATTCCCCTTTGCTGGACAAAAGCCTAGTTGCTTCATTTTTGTACTTTGTTTCAAGTGTAATAGTCGGTAAGGGAAGAAGGTTGAGAGTGAGACACCTTAATGTACCCAAGCAGCACCTGCAACATCATGCAGATTGTTGCTTTCTATACTTTGGTCTAAATGAGTTGCACTAGAAGCACACGAAACTTCCATCTTGTCAGTTAAGTTGCATTTAAACTCCGAAATTCGTAAAGTTGCGGCTTTGTTTCATAGAAATCACAAATTACCACGTGTTTGACATCGATTCGTGGAGGCGGAGCTTACATATTGCTCGCAAGTGATAATACAGTCAGCTTACATTAAATGTGTTATGTAACATGCATGAAACATCTAACTCTGGTTTGTTTGTTCAGATTAGGTTCCATATGCGTCATAGAAAACTTGAGCGTCTTTTCATTTTGACAGTTCTCTAACGTGTGACAAAGAAGGGGCAACAAAGTAACAAGTAACTTCAGTAGCTTTTATAGTGTGTTGAGCATCGATTCTCTCACAGAGCTGTTGGTGTAGTATATAAGGTGAGTAGATAATACTCCTAGTGTCCATGATTCGAGTCTGGACAAAATCTTTTTCCATCTTTTTTATCATTCCTCCTCGTTTATGTTGCATAAGAATTCAGAATCTGCGCTTTTTGGGTTTCAAAAAGGAGCAATTGTGTTCTGTCGTCCGTAATACGGACAGTTAATAAATTGCACTAAGGTTGCTGTTACTGGATTAGCAACAAGTCGTGTTGCTTGGGTAGTATTGCGATGAATACTAACAGTAACCAGGCCGACATTTTCAGAAACAACTAGACGATTCAGTAGTAGCTACATATGTTTGATTGAGATGCAGCTATTTGCTTACTGCTGGCGATACTCACCATTGCCGTTCTCGAAGGATTTCTTTGCTAGTCCTTAACTAGCGCCGAAAAAAAAACAGTTTTGGGAAATTTTCAGGAATTTTTCAGAAGGTTTCAAAAAGGTTTTTATGGGCTATTCAGGCGATTTCAGAGAGTGTAAGGAGCGGCTCAAGGGATTTTGAATGGGTTTCCAGGAACATTTCAGGGGTGTTTCTGAAGGTTCACAGTGTTTCAGGAGGATCTTTAGATACGTTCTAGAGGGTTACAAGGGGTTCCAGAGACATCGTAGTTTCAAAGGGCGGACTTATGAGGTATTTAAAAGAGACAAGTTTCAGATAGATTTCAGAAGAAGGACTCCAGAAGGATTTCACGTTCAGGTTTGAGCCACGTTCACGTTCAGGTAAAAGCCATCTGAATGCTCAGGATTTCCCTTGAAACCTACTGAAATGTATTCAATCGCCCGGGAACTCCATGATTCGATCTGGTACTAACTCAAGTGTCTCTAAAACTATTCGTCAACAAACAAAACTTCAGCTCTAACATTATCAACAACGACCGAAAAGGAAAACATGAAGAGGTTGAACCGAAATAAAACAGCAAACCACAATTTAAATGTTTTTTTTTTCTCGAACATGAAACTCGAAATCGCAACAGGCACATACACAAACTAGTCATGCATTTCATTGATCGAAAATTCCAAGAAACGCCCTGAAATCCTCTGAGACGTCCATAAAAATCCTATAAACCCTACATCCCTCAAGAACCCCTAAAAACTTCCTAAGAATTCCTGGAAACCTCATGAAAGGTTCTTGTTTTTTTTTTTCTGAAATTTCGTGTGTTCTTGGAATATCCAAAAACGCTTCCAAACTTTTTGAATGCTTTACAATGCCCATAAAATCCACTAAAACTTTATGATTCCTTCCTGAAAGCCAGGAAGCTCCGTGAAACGTCTCTGAAATCATCGGAAGAAGGATATAGTAAACCTTTCTGAAATACTTGAAACGTTCCTAAACATCCTTTTAAAACCCCTAGGGGTTGCTCCACCTGGTTTCAATTATTTATGTTGCTCTTGAAGACAGGAGCAGTGCGATTCGTGCCACGGATTTTACCAATTCGTTGGCCGTAGCTGTCCTGAGGCTCGATACCGTCCTTTCCCGGATGGAGCGATTTGTCCCAGCCATCAGTTTGCTGACGGAACGTTGTCCAAGAGATAATTGTGACGTCGACATCGATGGTAACAGCTGGTTGCAACCTTTAGAGTACTGTAGAGACTGCAGTTACCTGTAGCAACTGGGTACCAGCTGGATGAGATATGCTGCAGATGTTTTTGGGTTAACTTCCATCGGTCTAACCGGTTATCACCAGTCTCTCTCCAGTTTGGCTAGAGATCCGCTTGTTGGTTCCTTTGGACGAAGTAGTGGCCTGGCGCAAGGACGTGTAGATCGCTGGGGTCCAGTGGTATCGGCGTAGGAGTTCAAGAATTGAGATACATGTTCACTTGTGCCAGCTTGTTCAACAGGTCCTCGTAAGTCAGGTTGATGTTACCGACGACCTTCAAAAGATGAGTTTTTATCAACTTGACTGTGGCCTCCCAGAGGCTTCCAAAATATGGAACAGTGATTTCGGTCCCAGAGTACCTGTCAAAAAATGGCTGCCGGTAAGCGGCTTCCACTTTCAGCATGCCGTAGACTCGGTTGAGTGCATATGACGCACCCTGAAGGTATTGTTGTTGTCGGAATAAAGTTTGACAATTTTCCACGATGGGCGACGAGACGACGGTAAATTGCTGAGATCATGAGAGTTGACAAGTCCCTCTGACTAGCTCGATGTGGACTGGTTTTGTCGAAAGGCAGATTAAAATGGCCTCGTAGACTTTAGTAGAATCACGGTTTAGAACTGCTGACTTCACGTACAACAGTACACAGTAGTCTATCTCGTACACGGAAAACGGATGCGATTGTGAAACTCGCGAAACCGGTAGATCTGTGGGACTGAAGTGAGAGACGGACAAAAATCGAGAGCTTCTGGTGGATAGTGCGAAAGCGAAAGTTCGGATCAGCGTGGAATTCGGCGGTGGTGAGTGATGAAACAGGTTTCTATCGTTTGCTGACGATCAACGCGGCGGGGTTTTTTTTTCAACGGTACAACTGTGCTCGTTCCTTTATACAGTGCAGATAGCAACTGCAGAATGCTACTACTTGGCGTAGTTTGTTGTACCGGAAATACCCTACTTACATGATACTTGATATAGCTCGTAGCATTCGCCTCCACTGTCTTGGAGCAGGGTCATTTGCTTGCAGCCGCCCTGAACGTTTACAGTCCTTATCTCCTCCTCATCTGGAAAAACCAACGTGTGCGCGATCCACCACGAAGTCGATGGCCTCTTCCTGGTTTTCTGCTTAATTGCGGCATCCTTTGCTAAATTCTTCCCTGGGCTTGGATTATATCATCCAGGAATCTTTAAATTCAGGCATGTGACCGATGTGCTTTGCAGTAATGATTGGAATAGCTGAATGTATAATCAATGGCAAACAATTCTGTAAAAATCAAATCTTCAATTCATCTGATATAGTTATACTGATCATGCTGCTGCATAGTACATCGAACATTTGTCGAAGTCATTTATGCGCCGGGAAAATATAATTCCAAGTTGGTGAGAATATTACAAACTGAGGGAGGATAATAGGCCCAGTCAGACCCCTGAATGGGCAATGTGGGTTAGTGTATGGGAATGCCATTGAAGGTTTGTAATATTCTCCGAGGCTTTCGAAATCCAACAGGGCGCGTCCCCGGGTTGTAGATAGGGGGAAAAGGGAGATTTTTCGCATTTGTACTGTAGTCAGCCAATGTGATATTATCTTCTATGGTGTTGTAGTGCGAATAAATGATCTAATTCTATGGGAATTTGAACCTTATAATGTATTGCTTAACAACTTCAATTTTCTATGCCTGACAAGGTTTTGAAGACAAACATTAGATGAGAGAATTGCCTAATAGGAAAGTCACATCAGCAAAGCTTTTACATATGCAAATGCTATCCATGGGGTCATGTCTAGCATTTAATATGTATGGCAATGGCTAGTTCTTACCTAGTAGGGGTACTACAAGACCACGCGGACAATTCGATTAAAGGCTTAATTGGGAATAATACATTTTCCAGAACTGAAGGGACATTTTTTCCGGGGTGACTGGCGAGTCGGAGAGTGTAGAAGTTTCCGTTTGTTGAACAAAATAAACAATCGGGCGCTTTTTATTTCTATGACTTGTTTGGCATTTTGTGGATAATTGTTTTTTTGGTTTTGGAAGGTATGCGATTCACTATTGAGCTTTAAAATTATTTTGCATCTGAATAGCATTGATATTGTCAAGTCTGTACCAACACCCTAATCCCACACCAAAATACCCTTTTCCTATCCCATGACGTTTATGTGGTCAGCAAAGGCTATTCAGCCATTACCCCTCCTTATCATCGGATTTGGACTGACTTGCGCTCTCATTGCCCCACCAAATGCTGCAAAATAAAAATGAAAATGAAAATGAAATTGCGGTAATTTGCTAAATTCTTGTCGTTCAGGAGATACTTTTCAACCACTTAGTTCTATTCAGATTCACCGCAGCCGTAGCTGTAGTGGCCTCCTTCCGTCGCTCCGTCACGTTTTCTTTAAATGGGATCGTTTCAGCGCTTACTTTTCAGGTGTCCTCTCTGTGCTGTACAGGAAAGATGGGCCAGTCCACCATAACCTAGAATGCGCCAAGGTTCAAGTAGACGGCTATGAATTCCCCATAAATTCTCATGCATTCAGGATATCTTGTAAATCTTTTTTTTTCCATAGCCTTCAATCACCGGACTGCCGCTGGCAGAGGTTCAGATTGGTACGAGGCATTGTCCAGCTTCCAGCTGTCTAGATTATTCAGCACAATGTAGTTCAAACAAGGATTTCTAGCCAAAGCGCTGAGTTGACGAATCAGCTCATCTGTTCTAGTCATCAGCTTAAGCAGGCTGGCGAACCCTTTATCGTGAACTTTGGTTTGTCGTAGTGTTCGACGAATATATTTATGAACATATCCCACACCTATGTATTCAGGGGATAGACAATATGATCGGGGCAGGCAAAATTTTTACTTTTCAAAAATTGTTCAACTAGCTGTAAGGGGGCGTCCATAAATGACGTAGCTTTTTCAAGCGATTTTAATAACCCCCACCGCCTCCCCCCTCGTAGCTTTTCGTCACAAATTCAGATACCCTCCTCTATAAATGACGTAGCCTGTTAAACCCCCCCCCCTCAACAAAATTTCCATGTAAAAAAAACTAGAACTTACACACTTAATTTGGAATACCGTGTTCAGTAAATTTTTGACGAAAATAGAACAGCTGAATACAGCTATACTGCTTTTTTATCTTTTGCACCCGGTTTTGACAGTTGGTGTACTGAGCCTCAGTAAAATCGATTACCGAAGCTACCCAAATAGTTCTGCTGTTCTCTTTCCGTCAAAAAAGTGCTGAACGGCAATTCAGGATTGAGTGTGTAGCTCTGGTTTCAATTTTAACATGTATGTTAATAGAATTTATGAAAAAACAACAATTGCAAAAAAACATTGCCAACTGCCAGGATCAGATCGCCGACATCAAGACCATAGGTGCAACCAGTGGGGATTATCACAAAAGCAAATGACTCAATAAACCACCCATCGATCTGCTTGATGCCAAAGAACCGGAAATTGATGCTCCCAATGACATATTAGCCTAGAAGCTCTTCCGAAGATATTAGTTTGCTCACTAATAAATCTATAAAGAATATCAAATTAGTTTTATTTGAATAAAATTCACCACGACATTCGAAGGACGCTGCAGGAGTTTCTTCTACAATTCTAACAGCAGTTCATTTTAGAATTCCTCGAGAAATTTCTTTTGGGATTCCCATTTTTGAGAATGTTTTTAGTTCCTCCGGCACTACTTCTGGGATTTCTCCACGAACTCTTTGAGATTCCATTAGAGATTTCCTCCATATTGTATTCCTTCAGGGGTTCCTTCAAAGATGCGTTCCGGAGTTCCTTCTTAGATTCCTCCAAAAGCTCCTTCTGAGATTTCTCTAGAAGTTTTTTTTTTCTAAGGGTTTTCTAAAAGTATATCCATGGTTTCCTTCAGGAGCTCTTTCAAGGTTTTCTTCTCCTCTTTTCCACCATCAGTTTCTTTGGACATCTCTACAGGGATTTTAATCGGAATTTATTTTAAGATTCCATCAGATCTTCTTTCTGTGTTTCATAAAGAAGTTAAGGTACCCCGGGGCAAGTGAGAATCCGGGGCAAGTGAGACCTACAGCTATATATTTTTTATTTTTTAGTTTTAAGGCAAACATTCTTCATAGAAAACAAAGGTATCACACCTACGAATACTTTGAATTCAAAAATTGTTATTATTCTCACCATAAAGAGACCATATATGTTATTGTTGATCATATGTAATTTTCAATTCACTAAGTGAGATTAACGTACTCTACTACATTCTTCGTTTAAAAATCGAGTAACAAATAAAGTTAAACTTTTTCGGTTTCAGGATGATATTTGAAGTGCTTGCAAATTATTTCAAGTGAAAAAGCTGTAATTTATTTTCATTTATTACCTTTAGTTGACTGCTCTCACTTGCCCCAGTGCATTTCAGCATCTGGGGCAAGTGAGACCTATGAGAGTAAACAAACACAAATTCATAGTTTGATCTCGCTTTCTTCAGCCTAAGTCGAAATTAACACAAAAGTGAAGTAAACATCGGCGTCTTAAGTAAACAATTGTTGAATTACACTTAATTACTTCTATTCTGATGATAAAGCTATTGTTTAAAATGGTAAAATCTAGGGTAGAACATATTTTTTTTCGAAATCATCTATTTTGCATCATTTTCGTTCAAGCAAATTCTATTATTTTTTTTATACTTCACTGCATAATGAGTTTGTCTGAATATTAAGGAACCGGCCATAAAGTATGAAAAAACTGGAAAACGACTTATTCAAAGTTCACGATTTAAACATCTTTATTTAATGATCGTGAAATTATGTAAGGGAAAACATAACATTTGTAAATGTTGAAAAATCTTTTGGCGAGATTTATCAACTACGTAATATGAAAAGCAAGTTTGGAAATCATTCGGTTTTTAACCTTAGGGCGCTTTTTGTATAAATAAAATCAATTTGTTTTGCCCGAGCTGCTAGAGTTAAGTCTATTTTTTCTCAGTTATTCGTTATTATATGTGTTACGTAATTTATGCACGATACCACAAAACTTTTCCAACATAAATCGCTAAACATACACTCTGAAAAGTTTTCACGTTCAAGTTACATGAAAACATTGGTAGTTTTCGTCCACCTAACTTTTCATGTAACAATGACCTGACTAGCATGTGGTGGCACTCACAAATGAGGGACTCACGGTTACATGATTATCATGTGAACTTTTCGGCGATGGTGCGGTGCCTTGTTTGAATGTTTTTGCTGATTTCTTTCAAAAAATCTAGAAAAAAGCCACATTATTTTTGCTACCCTTCAATTATATTATATTATACGTAAAAACTGCAAAAAATCAGTAAAACAAATAATTCACTGATGCCTTTGTTGACATCGTTCATGCTTCAGCTCCAAGCGTCGACTGAGTTTGTGCTCGAAGTAGCCAGTTAATAAGAAGAATCTTTTTTCAAAATATCAATTTTTGAATTGTGTGTATGATTTATTATCTATTACATACCTTTTAATTTCGATTTCTACCGAGAAAATCAAATCAACGAGTAGCAAAACGAGCAAAACTAGTAGGTAAACAATGATGGCCGCCATGTTGTGTACTAACTTTCTGCAGCCACTCAATTTTTCACACATGATAATCATGTAACTGGTACGTGAAATCGAGATGACTCTGACGTGGCTCTACGTAAGAGTCACATGAATCATGTAAGAAGGGCAAAGTGAGTGCAAGATGGCGTCCACGTGATTTTTCATGTAGATTGGACGTGAAAAGTTTTCAGAGTGTAGTTATTCGCATACGATATCTATAATTTCTGCTACCTTACATATATACCAAGAAATATTAAGCCATTTGTACAAAAATTCTGAGTAGGTCCCACTTGCCCCGTGATACGGTGTAAATGAAGATCTGCTCCACTTTTCATCATATGCATAATATACAGAATTTAAAAATTTCGAAACAGTTTCAAAGCCCGTTAATATGAAGAAATATACCAACAATGTCTGTTAGAACCATTGGAATTATAAAATTATTTATGTTTAGAATTTTTTGGCTTGACAAAACCAAACTAGCATTTTTTTAGGTCCCACTTGCCCCGGGGTACCTTACTTTCGGGATTCCTCCTATCTGGTTTCCTTTAGGAATTCACTCATATATTCATTCCAAGATCTCGACAGGTAACCCCTCCGGAATTCTTTCAAAACCCTCCCAGGAGTTGCTTCTGGGATTCCTCCAGGTGTTCTTTTATTCTTCTGGAATTCCTCTAAGACTTCCTTCTAGGATTTATCCATGATTTTTTTCCCGGGACTCCTTCAGTAACTTTTTCCGGCATCCCTCCATTCACTCCATCCAGGATTCCTCCAGGATATCTTAGAATTCTGCGAGAAATCCCTTTACGGATTCCTTCCATAGTTGCTTTTGGAATTCCTCCAGGATTTTCTTTCTTAGATTTCACCAGGAGTTATATCCAAATAATCTACTGTGATTCCCCAAAAATTCTTTTCGGAATTCCTTCAGAAACTCCTTACGGAATTCTTTCAATTATTTCTTCCGTGCTTTCTTCAGAAGTTAAACCAGGAGTTCCTTTTGACAATCTACAAATATCTCCTTCTAAGATTATTCCAGAAGTTTATTCAAGATTTCTCCGAAAGCTTCATCCAGAATTGCTCCAGGTACTCATCACAGAATTTATTTTGAAAAGTCTCTATTTCTTTTCAAGCTATGTCTTTTCAAGCTATGTCATTTATGGACGACCCCTAAATTTTCTAAATTTTCACTGTAAGTTGATCAACTACATGCTAAGAAAACCGTTCTGATTTTTGGGAACAATTAATCATGAAAACCGGAAAAGTCGTCCAGCTGTATTTTGTGACATTGTTCCCATTTTCGTGATTTTTTATCTTGACTCAAACAAAGTTCAAAGAACAAAGTTCATGTCTGTTTCATGCCGTCATAAAATTATTTACGAACTAGAATGTAGGAATAGTGTTCTAGATTATGTGACTTTGAAATCCTATACCTACACGTGATTTTGTGCCCGATACCGTGAACTATGATCACGGCAATCTGTCGCTGTCACTTTCTGTAACGCATGAACGAAGAAAAAATAAAAAATAAATCGCATTTCACGTCAACAGATTGGACTGGTAAGTAAATTTTTCTTTATTTTTTGATTTCATAACAAATTTCATTAATACATTTTGTATCATTCATTCATAAAAATGTTTATTTACAGATTTAAAAATGTTTACGAAGCAACAAATCATTGGTGCTTTGCTGCACATGCAACCTGGTGAGATGCCGGCTGCCGTCGATCCAATTGCTTCGTCATTCGTCAGAGGAAATGGTGCACTCCATCTGCGGAGCAGCAGCAGGTTGTCAGGCCACAAATACTTTTTCTTCTCCGGTCATCATCCAACAAGCCCCTAAACTTGCGAATAACGTCATCGAAGAGAAGAGCGGATTGGAAGAACCAGGCATTCGTTACGTTTTGGTCGAGGAAGCTGCACCACAGCAAATGGCGACGGAGGGCGATCTGGGAGAATTCCTTCGATCGCATGGTCTGGAAGTGTGCACCAACGTACTCCACGGCATCACCGATGTCCAAACGTTTACAGAGATGGAGAAAGAGAATATCAACTTGCTTTGCCAGGTGACCAGTCACCGGATCCGCTTCAGGAAGCTGCTGGCTGAGCTCGTAAGTACTTTTATGTTTAGGTAGAGAACTGATTTAAACTAAACCTGTTTCCGCAGAAAGGTAGCTCCGTAAATGTATCAAAACAAGGAAGTTCTTCGTTATTGAACGACGTTGGACCACAAAAGGTTTGTCTAGGTTTATATTATTAAAAAGCGAGGGAAAAGTGCCATGGTGCTAGTGTGATCGCAAAGTAAATGGGTACCCATTTCGGTTTTTGATGGTAAGAAGTTGTTCTGTTCTTCTGTTTTTATTCATGCCGAATAATCCCGGCAGTATACTCGGGTTTCCATTATAGTTGTGTATCAGTGCTCCAAATTTGGATAAGATCGGGCTATTCTGCACGAAGCTATAAAGATTCTTGCAAAAGGTATAATTATCCGATAGCCAACTTTGAGCTGTTATATCTCCGAATTGAATGAACCGATTGCAATGAAATTTTGACCATTTGGTAATGTGCAAGGAAGAATCTTGCTCATACAGTTTTAGGATTTGTTTTATTTGGTGATTGGTGCCGATTTCTGATTGCAATTATTTACTTGGATGATGTATTGCTTTGACAGTCTAAGATAGGTGGTAAGAAGCATCTCAGAAAAGAACTACATGCAGCATAAACCGTGAGTATGAATTGCCTGAGATATGTATCCACGTCCATTAAGAATAATAAAAATACTATTGTTTTTGTTTGTACAGTATGCGGCAGGAAAAAATGCGAAAGTGTTTTTCAACTTCAAACCTCATTTTCCTCCATTTGACGTTAACTAATCTATGTTTCAAAGTTCCATGATCTCTAACAGGCTAATTTTCTGAAAAGTTATTTAAAAAAATCACTTCTTGGGCACAAATCTTTACAAGACGGCACCGGAAGCTGAAGACCATCAAAATTTTCAAACCACTGAAAAGCACACAGGTCGCAAAATTTCATACCTGATAAAACAAAACTTTTAATTATCTCTACATTATTATCATATATATGTATTTATTTCATCTGGTATGTGAAACTACATGGCTCTGGACTAATATGGCTTGGTTTTTCATCGAATTGAAGCGTTTTTTTTAATATTATAGCCATTTTGTCTAATGACCATTGGGCGCGCAGTTTTTTGATATCAACTTTTTAGACTTACATTATCACATGTTAAAAATCAAATATGTTAATTTTTATTTTGTAGTGCTAGAATATAGACGATGACTGATACACTGTCATTAAAAAATAGTCATATATATCCTATATTCAGTGTGTAATAGCGCCTTGAACTTTTTGCATTTTTTCCTGCCATTTACGTGATTATATACACTGTTTTAATTTTTGCACTTTTGGATGGAGTAGCTATTTTCTTCAACTGTTCTAAATACACCGTATATCAGCATGCAATAAAGCTTCAGCACCGTGGTTACTTGAGGGGTACCATTACCCTATTTTCTGTTTGGAAGGTCGATCTATTCGCTTGTCAAACTCAGTTTCAACCCCTATCTCAACCTTTCATGTCTATGAACAATGCGTCCGTCCATTTTTGTTAGAAATTTATGGAAAGTAGTGATACGGAGTCGTGGGTTCGAATCCCGCCAAACAAGTGGTAATTTTTAAACAAATGTATCTCTCAATTTGTCAACTTAAAGCTCAAGCATCCGTCATATTTTTTTTTTGGAAAATAAAAGGCAGTGTTTTCGCTGTAAATCAAAACATCGACCATGAAAACGTATTCACTGCATTCTATTCCTCATGTGGAGTACAGTGAATATATTTTCATAGCGAAGACTTTTGTTTTTAACGAAAAAACTGCTTTCAAATGTTTGATGATGACGATGATTTGAATGACGAATTGTTCAACGCGCCATCAAATACTTCAAGTCTTTACGGCTCTTTCAAAGGGCCTTTTGGAATAATGTTAACCAGGTACTGTATGCGTGATCATGTTTGCACCATCGTACAAATAAGGTTCCCATATCACCTGCGCATACAATGTCTTGGTTTTCTTTGCATGCACGTAAGCTCTAACTCATACCATAGTAGGTTGCGGATAAAAAAAATCCGATTTCTTAAATTTAAAATTTGAACCATGAAGAGGTGGCAGCGGTAGCGGGATTTATCCACGCACAAATGTCAAAAAAAAAGACATTTCAGGAGTGTTCAGGTGAACCGTAAAACGGTCTTAGACCGAAAAAAGCAAGGGCAACTATTCCTGAAGGTGTCCACTGGTCGTCCAAGGTTAACATGGATTAAGAGGGCTATCGCGGCCACCAAAAATCAGATTTGGGTGAATTATGTGCGCTCAATGAGAAAAATGGCAATGAAACGCGAAATCAGCGACTTAATAATAAAATAAAAAAAAACTTACATGAATACCAATGGCATCCGGGAGCTACGAGTAGCGCCATATAAGAGAGTCTTGAATTTGCCCGAACGCAACAGTCGTTTTATCGTTGTCCGACGAACTGTCGATCTTGTACCAAATTTCAGAATCAATAGTTATATTAAATTTTGTTTGTATGTTATTGTCTACACCATTAGGCAATATCAAAATAAAAAAAAAAAACAAACTCAAAAATTGTTTATCTTGACTGTGACACTACCACGGACACTTTTCGACATTTGCGCGTGGACAAATCATGAGCTAGGTTGCCACTTAGTCATTATGTAAGTGTTAAACTAAGAAAATCAACACTTTTCATTCACAGCCTACTATGATATGAGTTATAGCTTAAATGCCTGCAAATAAATAGTTATTTATGTAACGAGTTGCAAAATGATGATTTTTACAGCACGAGTTGTACATTTATCCAACGAGGCTTGCCGAGTTGGATAAATATGACGAGTGCTGTAAAAATCGAGTTTTGCAACGAGTTGCATACAAAGTTTTTTGCAATGAAAGACAAAATTTCACTAGAATGTTGTCGTTCCCATCAATATCATCGTGCGTCTCATTGATTGAATGGGAACGGCCACGTGCTCCACCTGCTAGACACAAAATTTGGATCAAGCAAGCCGTGCTAGGGTATCGCGCCACTTGGGCGGTGGCTTCTATTATATTTGTCTGTTTGCCACTATAACCAATTGACTTGAAATGTTGTACACGGGTGGATACTATACCTATCTCACCGCATTCCAAAAATTATGTCAATTGGTTCAAATGTGACTGAGTTATAGCGGAAAACAGACGAAAATAGAAGCCACCGCCCAAGTGGCGCGATTCCCTATATTCGTCACAGTTTTTCAAGCCCTAGCTGTGGAAACTAAGGTCAAGCTGAGGTTGTCAATCAAACAATTGCATTATGATTCATAATGCAACTGAAATGAGTTGCATTATGAACCATCAGGTATCAGAAGACCGGCTCCAGAGGCACGTTATCCTCCATTTGGGACATTTGTGCCATCGCCATACATATGAGCCTATTTCATCATTTACCTGAGGGAGAATGGGACAAGGGATGGGAATTGGGAAAGGGAAAGGTGATGAAATAGGAAGAGGTGCCCTAGAAGAGGGAATGAACGCATAAGCGCAACGAGAGCTCATAGCTCATACCACAACGGGGTTAATCAGTGCCCTGAAAAGGACACTGTAAAACGCATAAGCGTAAAAAGAGCCTATAGCTCATTGGAGGTAGCTTGCGACGTCATGCGACTTTCAATAT
The DNA here is from genome assembly GCF_035046485.1 of Aedes albopictus. Lineage (NCBI taxonomy): Eukaryota > Metazoa > Arthropoda > Insecta > Diptera > Culicidae > Aedes > Aedes albopictus. The sequence continues at coordinate 423,683,101 of NC_085137.1, forward strand.
GACATAGAAAGGCACGTCATCAAAAGCATCCTCAATATTCAAGAAATCACCCAAGCAAAAACTACGTTTGAGCGAGTGCTTTCTTGAAAACGTATACAACTTTATGTAAAGGAGTCACTGTGGACATCCCAAATTGGGAGACATGTGAGTTCACATGAACAGGCATGTTAGCCAGACGAACATCACAGATGTGATAATCGACAATGCGTTTGGAGCATTTCAGAAAGAACGACGTAACCAGAAAAATCTGGAACTTATTCCTTCTTTTTACAACGCACGCACCCTCTCGGGATAAAACTACAGAGTAATTTCATGCCATGAAAATACCCAAAAGAAAACTACAAGAGTTCAAAATATGTTTGAAAAACTCAAATCCCTCTGGAGAAAAATAGGATAAAGCCCCATTTGCTCCAGGAGATTTAAAGTAAGCAGAGCTTTTTGATGCTCAATAAATCGATTCTATAGCTACAATCCTCGGGGTAGAAGCTAAAGATTCGTAGCTATACAAAAGACTGGTTTATCCGAAGATATTTAGAACTTGAACAGGTCCGAGTTCCATTCAGGAATACCTCTTGCGGTCCGCACAGACCGCAGAGGACAAGCTTCTTTAAAAGCAGTAGCTATGGTATACCACAATGAAGGGCGTTGTAATAACAAAACCATAATGAAACTCTCTTGGAGTAGCAATGGAAGCGAGTTATCCATTAAATGTGATCGCAACCAATTATTACAGGTTCTCTAGCTTGTTGAGCAGGGACGCCTGAATACGCAAAGTTTGCGAAGGAACACTCCAAAGTGCAAAAAGGTCAAATGGAGAGTCCTCATCTGACACATGCCAATCAGTCATGACAAATTCTGCTCATGCAGAGTTGGGTTAGGTGCAATTCTATGTTAAGTTAACCATGAACTGTACTACCTAAGTATTCCATCAAACTGAAGCATCTCAAATCAATGTTTGAGCTACTTCAGATGCCAAATATCAGCGAAAAGATGCTGAAAACAAGAGCTTTCTTGAAGGCATCCATAAGGAAAGGTTGAAACATACTGTTAACGTTATTCTAAAATAGAGCATGCTCGAGGCACGACAGTTCATCTATAATGAAAAAAGCAAAGCTGGGTTCACAAGGTAACCTAGACAGAAGTTACCCTACGAAAATGAACTTTTTGAAGTAGATCCACTTGGGCTACATGCGCTTTTTTTGATTCATAATGCAACTGAAATGAGTTGCATTATGAACCATAATGCAGTTGTTTGGTATCGAGCGGAAAAGTGGACCTTTACTTTACCGAAACGGCAAGTAGAAACTATAATTTTATAGTGCCGAGTTGCAAAAACCAATATATTTTATTCACAAGTAAAACTGGAACGTTATTTAACGATGGTGGAAACATTATCACGCATACGGTAAAAGATATCCAACAACTGCTTGACGTTTCAGTGAGAATGCTCAAGAATATGTCAATATCCTCGCTAAAATTTCTGCGTTATTTCCCAATAATTTCTCCCTAAAAATACACCCGATGTTCTTCAGAATAATTATTCCGAAAAATAAGTTATACAATCCTTTGTCTTACTGATTTCCTCTTGTCCAAAGATGGACTAGTCTCCCCAATTCATGCTCAGCCCTACCAGATCGGCTGTAGTGGAGTGAAACTCTGCACCACACCGGCGACAACGACGACGGCGGCTTTCGAGATATCAATTTATAAACAGGAGCTTCCGAGATGAATGTAGAGATCTACAATGTATGTATGAACGGACGTAGATGTTGGACTACCTACAAAAAAGGAATTGTTCATTGTACTGCAGCACTGTGCAGACAAACACCTATCTTTTGAGGCTTTACAGGTAAAGGAGAGGATAGTAGTGTTGGTTGGGATATCATCATAAGGTCCTGCTGGTTGCCAGGGGATTTCGCTGGAAGTATGTATGTAGCGAGTCAAAGTGAATTGTGCTTACATGGTTGCTAATAGTTTTCACGTAGTTATCGTAAAAGCGAATAAACGTATGAAAAGTTCTTTGTCATTTTCTTATGAAATTTAAATTACTAACAATTGACATTGAATTGTATGTTACAAGAAACTTTAAAAAGAGAACTTGAAATTATGATGATACAAAATGACACATGACTAGATCGATCGACTGAATGTGAAATTCCATTGAGGAAAATACATTTTAACTCCATATGGGCAATAACAAGTACCGGAACGTGAAAATTATTAGTGGACATATGTCATCTAATGCTTATCAACACTGCTGGTTCAGCACCATAGCGCACTTAAGGTGACGATGACGACACAGTTCATGGTCATTCTCATTCGCAATATCATTGTTCCCCAACGACAAAAAAGGGCCTGCCAACACGTTGCCATGAAAGAACAGACAACTTCCAAAACACAATCTGTCTTTCAGCTTCCGTTCACCTCCTTCTTCATTCGCCATATTCCATATCTGCTGCACCTATTGTCTGCTGCGTACGCGCCATCACCATGGGAATATCTCCCGCCGAAAGTTCCTCTGAATTGGGTCGATCTCTCGGCGGCGAAACGAACCAACCGCCACTCCCGAGTCTAGGCAGAGCAGCGCAGCGTAGAATGAAGTTTGAACCGTGTAGATCTGGCCCCGGTCGGTGAGCCGGGTATAAGCAAAGAGCATACCATACCAATATTATGGAAATTGCCTAACGAGTGAACTGGTGCGATAACAACAGTCGAATCGTCATCGTCCCTTCTGTAGTACTACCACCGCACTCTGCCATAGGTGGGATACCAACATACCTACTGGAAGTCAGTTCAAGAATCGAGAGAAATCTGAATCATATCAAGGTGGGTAAAAATCGGATCGAATTGAAGGGCATACAAGCACATGACGCGATGTGGTGCGTGTTTCTGTCTACAGGATGTGTTATTATGAAGGTTATTTTCTATTCCGGTGTATGAGTTCGATATGACCACTCGGGGCTAGGTACACTGAGAGGAATTTCCAGATGAACTTCTAAACGAATTTTCAAAAGAGCATCTAAAATAATTCCCTGATGAACTCTTAGAGGAACGTTTGGGAAAACGGAAGAATTCCGGAAACAAATCTTAGAAGAACTCTTAGAGAAATTTCCGGAGGAATTTCTAGGGAAATTACCGGTGGAACTCATAGAAGAATTCTCGGAGGAAATTCCGGGCATTCCTTGTGCAACTCCCAGAAATATTTTAAGAGCAACTAGTAAAGTAATTGCCAGAGGAACTTTCGGAGGAATTTTCGGAGGAACTCGTAGAGAAATTTCCGAAGAAATTCGAAAAGGAATTCAAGGTGGAGCTCGTAGAGAAATTACCAGAGGTATTCATAGATGAGTTCTCGGATGAACTCTTAAAGGATTTCCCGGAGGAATTTCTTGAGGAATTCCCAGCCGGATTTCTAGAGCAACTCCCGATGGAACTCCTAGAAGAATTCCCAAGAAATTCGTGAAGAAATTCCCGGATGAACTCCGATACTTCTAGAGAAATTCCTGGGAGAACTCCTAGAGAAACGTTCGGGGAAATTCTTAAAGGACTTCTCGAAGGAATCTCCTGTCATACCCAGTGCAAGTTCTAGAAAAAAAATCTTATATAGCAACTCGTAGTGAAATTGCCTGGGGAACTTCTTCCCGGTGAAACACGTAAAGGTGTTTCCGAAGATATTCGAACTCCCGGAAGCACTTCTAGTCGAATTCCCGGAAGAACTTCTAGAGGAGCTCCCGGAAGAACTTTTAGAGAAAGTCACGGTGAAACTCTTAGTGTAATGCTCGGAAAAAAATGGTGAGGAATCCCCGAAGGAACTCGGAAGGAAAGGAATTCCCGGAAGAATTCCTAGAGGAAACCCTATAGGAATTCCCACAGGAACTTCTAGAGGAATGTTCGGAGAAACTTCTGGAAGAATTTCCGGGCGAACTCTTAAAAAAACTCCTGGAGGAATTCCAGGAGAAACTGCTACAGAACTTGCCGGAAAAACTCCTAGAGGAATTACAAGAGAAACACCTAGCGAAAAAACCGGAGGAAAATTCTAGTATTTTCAGTGCAATTTCTATGAACTCTTAAAGGAATTCTCGTAGACATTCGTTAAGGAATTCCCAGATAAACTCGTTGAAGAACTCTTGGAGGAATTCCCAGAGGTGCTCCTAGAGGAATAGTGTGTGTATTTGGTTTTGAAGAGGGACTTTAACCTAGTGGTCATTCGTCCCTCTGTCCTAGAGGAATTGCCGGATGATCTCCTAAAGGAATTCCCAGGAAAAACTGCTAGACTTGTAGATGAATTGCTGGAGGATCTCCTAAAAGAATACCCGGAGTAGCTCTTAGAGGAGTTTCTAGAGGAAGTACTAAAAAACGTCTCAGTGAACTTCTGTAGCAATGCCCGAAGAAACTCCTAGAGGATGTCTATACGATCTAATGACCTTTTCGGCACAATAATAAAGTTATGATCTAATACGTCTTATGACCTACTCAACTAAATCACTTTTAATTCGTAATAATTAATTTGACCTCATCACCCATTCGGCTAAATGATCTTTTCAGCTTAATGACCTTTTCGGCCCAATGACACAATCGGCCTAATGACATATAAGATCTAATGGCCTATTTTGCCATATAATCACTTTGATATAAGAATATTTTCCGACCAAAGGATATATCTTGGCGACTATATATCTTGGTGATATAGCTTGGCAACCTTTTCGACCTAACAACATGTTCGTCCTTATGAACTTTTCGACCCAATAACATTTGGTCTAACGCACTAATGGCTTATTTCGATAATATCGTATATATTTCGAAGTAAATTGCAATGGAAAGGTATGAACTCTATCTAAGTAAAATACTAAATCCATTTACGTAATGAATCCATATTTACAGAAACCCCGTCTCCATTACTTAAATGGAGGTTTCAGTGTATACAGCTTGCATTTAGTATGAAGCTCGCATTCAACATACCATACAAGAAATGCTTTAATGCAGGGTTCCTGATTTCCACTTTTCATCTTCTTCCACACTCGAATACAGTCAGCAGCGAACGGTTGTCGCTTTAGTTTGTGTGTTTGCCTGTCAGCGACGACAGCAAACACCGGCGAACGGTGGGAAGCCATACATGGAATTTAAACATTCGTCCACATTCGCATCGCAAGCGATGGAGAGGTGATACGATTCGTGAGTGATATTGCGCGTACGAATATTTGAAATTTTCAAAAAATGTTCATTATTTTCTTTGCTAATCTAGCATTTCCACAACAATACACTAAAAACGTATGCATTACATGCAGAAATTCTCTTCTAGTTATGATAATAGCCGCTTCGATCGCTCACCAGCATTCGTCACCATTCGCTATTCATTCATTCGCTTGCGATCCAAACTGCGACGATCGGCCACGAATATCCATGTCAACCAGCTTGCGCATCGCTTCCCACTGGTGATGGGGTTGCGTGTTTGATCACGACTATCCGTTTGCTGCATCTTACTCGATTCGCTTCAGCAAAGAGGAGTGAATATGAATGGAGTGAGGCGAATTTACCGATCCTTGCTTTAATGTAACATTTAGTGAAATAAAATACATAGTAATTGACATGTTTCTTGGCATGGGCACCAACACGTCTCAAAGGCGCTTCAGGGGGTCTCAGGGGTGTTTCAAGGGGGTCCCAAGAGATTTCATCGAGGTTCCATGGGCATCACACAGCTGATTAAAGGAGCGTTCCAGGGCATCTCAAGGAGGTGAATGTAGGTCTCAAGAGCTTTTCAAGGAGCCTCAGGAGGTGCATGGAAGTCTCAAAGGCGTTTCAGGAAGCTTCAGGGAGATTCAGGGCGTCTCAGGGGTGTCAGGGGATGCCTTGGGGTCTCCACGGCGCTTCAGGAGGTCTGAGGGATTTTCCATTTTCGACGTTTTAAGGGAGTCCCAAAAGGGTTTAAAGGGTTCCCATGAGCATGAGCATGAGCATAGATGACCGTACTATTCGTAGTTGCCACTCCGTGATTCGCCCGAGCAATCGAAATTCACAAGGAACCAATGCATTTTATTAATGTCAACGGCGCTGGTCACATCCTTACGGTCATCGAGAAAGGAAGAAAGGAAGGGAATGTTAGGAAGACAACCGTTGTTATAGAGACCGGGAATCCCAGTGTCCCCACAATTGTCATGGGAAGGAATTTTTGTTAGTAGGGTAGGGTACATTGTCATTCTAGGAGTCACCTATGGTTGCTGCTGTAATCTGACAATGGATCAATAAACACTAAGTTTCGCGCACAACCGGCTACTTATCTATACGTAAACATGTCTAATAAAAGAAACTCTGTCGCGCGTCTCCACCCCATTAGGGAGCAGAAGCTATAAGCCCATTTCACACAAAAATGAACTGAACACGACAAAGGACAAACCAATGATCCAAACCACATGCATTCACAACAAGAAACAACACACAACTAAACACCCGCGCATCTATTGAATTCATTTCCGCGCGAGACAATGGCGAACGTGATCGATTATGCTGCAATAATTACTCACCCCATCAGGAGGGATGCATGCACAGCAAAGAACAACACAATACTCAGGGGTGTTGAGGGTATTTCAGAGGTCTCGGAAATATTTCAGAGGCTCTCAGAGGCTGCCCGGAGGTTTCTGGGGCGTTTCAGAGTGTTTCAATGGGTTCCAGAGGGTCATACTTAGCGTACACTACGTCAGCACAGTGAGCATCAGCTAATACACGACGAAGGTTAAAAAGTTGCTGAAACCTACCAAACCCCCCCAGAAACGATTCCAAAAACCCCTTGTCAATATCTTGAAATGCCCCTGAAACCTAAATAATCCCATTGAAATGCTTTTGAAATATACATTTTAAATTCCTTTGGAACGGCTTGAAAAGGCTTCAGAATCCCCCAGGAAAGCTCCTGAAAACCTCTTGAAACGCCCCTTGAAATGCTATCAAATGTCCCTAAAATCTTTCGGTACGACTTTAAAACATTTCTGAGACTCGCAGAAATATCTTGACGCTCCCCTGAAATTCCTTGTAATTTCTTCTTAAGGCTCCTGAGACCCTTTCAATCGCCCTTATACTATTGAAATGCCATTGAAACCCCCGTAACTCCTGAAACGCTAACGAACCCTGTCGGAACACCCTTAAATGGTTCCTAAAATCCTTTCAAACAACTCCCACAAGCACCCTTTAAGTCACTTGCGACCCCTTTTTTGGACTTTCTGTGAAGTTCCTAGAAAACCCATTGGTCCCATCCCAAGGCCTAGGAGCAAGGCCTCTTGCGAACTAAGTCTCCTCTTTGAAGTCCTGACTTAATGTATGCACAAAATTCCATCTTTGTATGCTCCTTACCAATAAGGGCCTGTCCACAAACTTCATAGACTCTGAGCGGTAACGGAAGGGGGTCTGGCTGAAGTATACGGTCCTTACAAATTTCGAAAATTTTGTATGGACGAAAGTCTACAAGGGGGTGGGGGGCTGTCTGAAATTGCCAAAATTTAGTCCACGTAGTTTATGAACATTATGTATTTAGGACCTTCAGCCCATTAGATGCAAAGAGTGTCCAGTGTTTTGAAGCATTTCTGGATTGAGCAGTTCAAACCTTTGTTAACTCCTCATGAAAAGACCATGAAATGCAGAGCAGGCGAGAAACTGAACAAGCCATGCCGAAGCTAATGACCTGACTGAGGGTCAATCCCGACCAGATCAAAGTGCGTCGGTAATCTACTTCATTTACTTCAGACAGAAGAGAAAATTTGCGGTACCTGCAATAGAGGACAACCGATTACGGACCAGTTTACATAGTTTGACCATAACCTAACGTCAGGGTCAGCTTCAAGCTGTGTGGAACCACAGTTTGCGGAAATATGATGAAAAAAGCAGTGGGGTGAACAAGTGGGGACAACCACCACTTCACACGCAGATAACACTAGTTTACAAAATAAAATGAAAGTCGTGAACTTCTGTCAACGACCAAAATTTTTGAAGCATAATTTAGCGCTGATTTCGAAACCGTGCTTCAAAAAATTTAAAGTGGAACAGTTTTTGAGTTTTAGCTCAATATCGAGTTTTACAACTTTTTAAAATATGGAATTTACTAAAATTCAAATATCTTGCGATTTGTTCAACCAATTTGAATCTTTTTTCCATAAATTAAAAGCTGAATATAATACCATTCGATCATTTGAATGCAGGTTTTGCGTCAGATTGATGAAATCCAAGATATTGGCGAGTTTTGGGGACGACCCACACTGGGGCAGAACGAAGTTATGGACAGACAAAACCTCTAGTGCTTTGGATATCCATCCTAGAGGTTTGGTGTCTTTAGAGAAGTGTCTTGTAAAAGTTTTGACTAAAATCTGGTGACTCAATAATTGATCTAGATAAGTTGCAACTGATCTAGATCAGTTTCAGCTTTTTATAGAAGCGTCATAGAAGAAAACTTTCTTCTGCAAAGTTGTTCATTCTGATATTTTTGACATTTCTTCCGAAGACATTTATACTCCATAATGCACACGAAAGGCACAGTGGGCCACTTTACTGATAAAGTCGAAAAAAAAATCGATTTTGATCAATATTTTGAAGTGAAAAAATTAGAAAAAAAATTCGAACGTTAGGTTAGCAAAAATATATAAGAAAAAGATTATTCCATAACAAAAACTTACATAAGCACGGAAATTGGAGGTTTTTCTTATTTAAATATCAAAAAAAGGTGATTTACAATTTATTTAAGGGCCCATATAGCCGAGGCGGTAAACGCACGGGTATTCAGCATGACCATGCTGAGGGTGACGGGTTCGGTCCAGGATCTTTTCGTTAAGGAAATTTCCTTGACTTCCTTGGGCATAGAGTATCTTCGTGCCTGCCACACGATATACGCATGCAAAATGGTCATTGGCAGAGGAAGCTCTCAGTTAATAACTGTGGAAGTGCTCATGGAACACTAAGCTGAGAAGCAGGCTTTGTCCCAATGAGGACGTTACGCCAAGAAGAGAGAGAGACAAATTATTTGATAACTCATGAAGCAGCAGGCGGAGGCAGCTTATTTTTTGGCCAAAACATGTCAATACCACTAGCATCGATACAGTGGGGAAAGAAAAGTGGGGTTGCAGCTTATCTAGATCAATTATTGAGTTACCAGATTTTAGTCAAAACTCTTACAACACACTTCTCTAAAGACACCAAATCTCTAGGATGTATATCCAAAGCACTAGAGGTTTTGTCTGTCCATAACTGCGTTCTGCCCCAGTGTGCGACATCCTTAAATTTTAGAAAATTTTCAAAAAAAAATATGAAGAAATGTATTTTTTTTTTCATAAAGAAAAAACAGTTAAAAAATTCTTTCTCCACATTTATTTGACATATCATATGTAGGCGAGTTACAGTGAAAAATTCAGCTCAATCGGAGCATTGATTACGGAAAATGAGTTGTGTGAAGTGAGCGATTTTGCTTAAAAATAGAACAAAAACGATTTTAAATCATCAACATTGTATGGAAAGTCGAAAAATTTTCTGCTCTACTGTATTTTTTTTCCTTCGCGTTTTCGAACTCAGGGCATGATTCTACACCAAAAACGATCATCAGTTTACCGAGTTCAAAAATGCTGTAAACTAGTGTAACCGATCGATCATTGGCAGTTACTGAGTCAGCTGGAGCTTCAAAACGATTGAGACACGCATTGGAGTTGCGAACATGGTCCAAAATGCTTTGGAGGGATGAAATGCATGCCCAATGAATGAAATCATTACTTTATGTGACTTGACCATCTCTATAGGTGTTCAGTGCCTACATCTTTCTAGAAACCAGGCAAACCTACGGACTCCTCCTCTTCTTGGCGTAACGTCCTCACTAGGACAAAGCCTGCTTCTCAGCTTAGTGTTCAATGAGCACTTCCACAGTTTTTAACTGAGAGCTTCCTCTGCCAATAACCAGTTTGCATGTGTATATCGTGTGGCAGGCACGAAGATACTCTATGCCCAAGGAAGTCAAGGAAATTTCCTTTACGAAAAGATCCTGGACCGACCGGGAATCGAACCCGTCACCCTCAGCATGGTCATGCACGGGTATTCAGTGCGTTTACCGCCTCGGCTATATGGGCCCTACGGACATTCTATTGATTACCCAATGTCAATTGGAAACTTCCAGTTTTTGGTGATTGCAATTAAGGTTTTCTGATGATTTTGTTAGCAATCACGTGTTTTTAAGGTGATTGAGAAACACATGGAGGCGCATGGTTGCCCAATGCCCATGCAAAGTGGCATCTTACTCCTTAGCACATGGCCTTTTATCAGCACTTCCGTTTTATAAACCAACTTCTAAAGACGCTAAACATCTATAAAAATGCATACGAATGATTCATGTTTCCGCTGAATTATCAAGCAAATAAAACGTAAAGGTCGAACAGCAATCCAATCCACACATGGGGCTAGTCTATGATGCTCCAAGTTCACCGTTAAAAAGGGAATGATCTCTTTTAATTTCTTCGCTCTTTAATTCTTAAATCTTCATACCGTCCCACCCTGTGGAAAGAACCGGGAGAACCATCGCCCGGAAACATTCGAACGGACAAGCTGGCCACGTAGGTACCGAACAAGAACACATTCATGAGAACCACCGAATTGGAACGGAATATTGCAAATCGACGAAATATGCGATCCTGCCATCCTCGACTGGCACTGCTATGGAGATGCTGATGCCGCCGATGACTAGGACGACGACGACGAGCAAGGTGTTTGCATCCAATCATGGAGCGTTTTGGAGCATCCGAATGGTTTTTATTGGACGGTCATTGTTCGGGTCGGTGGCTGCTGCGATACGATGCTTTCTCGGGGCATTTCCTCATCTCCCCCAGAGGAGTCGAGGGCATTTATTTTCGGAAAACCTTCGTTTTGCTTTATGCTAACGATTTCGCTAGGCGCGCACGGCCAAAATTGCGCTCTTCGGGAGTAATTTTCACGCCATCTGCTGCCGATGTTCGCTTCGATAGTCTTTACGCTGCTGATGATGAGGAAGAGAAGGAGGCCTTCTATTTCTGATTTCTTTGAACATTTCCTATTCTTGTAATTGTAGAATTCCTTCTCGAGTCGTTGGACCAAGATCAGAAACTTAGCAATCAACGCCTTCGCACAGGAATAACTGCAAAGCGATCCGGGCTAATTGCAGAAAGTTTTAATCATCGCGTTCAATTGGTGCTCGGTCCGGCCCGAAGGAAGCACCAAAGTTGAATTGGAATCGTTCTTTCAGTGATTGGAACCAACCAGCATTGCGAAGTGCAAATTGGTCATCTCGAACGCTCGTATCAGGCCGAAGACCAAGGATCAAGACTTAAAAAAAAAATAGGAAAATCGGTGTAAATTCTCATCCTATGCCTAGTCCAATTTTTCTTCATCGCAATTTTACTTGAGCCAAAGCACATTTCGATAAATAAATTGCAATTAATAAATTATAAAAAAAATAAATGATAAATTATTGTTGATACAGAGCTTTCTTCTATGCGCACATTGAACCCCGATTTCTCCTGTTTTAAAAGAATGCCGTATCAGCTTGTGATGATGACTGGCGCTAGTTGAAAAAAAAAGTCTGTTCAAGACAAAGAAACTTAATCTTGCATTCTTCTTTTTTTGACTTTCCTTCGATGCTCCTGAGTGCGTAATTCCGGAAACAAATGCAATTTGTTTCTATATGATTGAACTTAAAAAAAATGTTTAGAAAGCAGGACATTGTAAAAATATAAGGACGGAATTTGAAGATGGCACATATAAAAATACACTGACTGCTGATGCTGCAAGCGTACGTTATGAGCAGAGATCATGATGACAAGGTTATCATCACAACTCGCGAGTATAAAACCAACATATGGCGCTGTCGATAAACTATGTAGGGCAACTGCGGGCATAATGCCCTCTGGGAGCAAAACGCCTTCACGCGATTTCATTATATTGTGCAGGTTTTCGTTAGATACAAGCAAACTAGAACTAAAACTGAGCAGGTTAAACCCAAGAACGGCTGCTACTGTTGAAAGAAAAGCGTGAAAAACGACGATTTTCCACATTTGGAAAGATTTCCTAATTTGCAGCGCACAGAAAATGAGATATTGCGCGCTGATATTATATGGAATCAAGCCATTAAACCACCAGGCGCCTCCTACTCCTTCATTTGCCGCTGGGAAGAGTTCGATTGAGCCCCTTGGTATTTCAGAGCAAGTCAAAGCGGAAAAAGCCAGCGGGCGTTTTGCCTCCTGCAGTTTCCCGACACTTAAAAAGTAACACTTTTTTGAATTGTTCATTTGAATGGGAAATTTTGTGGGCACGCGGGTCAAAAGTTGAAGTCTCTTAGGTAAAGGAGTAAACTGCTCTCCAAGGCAGAATACGACCTTAAAATAAGCATCTTTTGAGGTTTATGATCACATATGCTTAGCCGGGGCGTTATGCCCCTTTTTCCCCTACGTAGACTCATTTTTGGCCATCCCAGATACTGCAATACTCTTTACCTAAATTTTGAAAACAAAAAACTTATAATTTGATGATTTTGTGGCTATATCGGTCTCTTTCTACTCATAGTATAGGGCACTGCACTGTTTTGATTTTGTATGGAGTTTTGACGTTTCTTGGCCTTGTTGTTCACAAAATTTCTGTAAGAATGAAAGAGAAGGAGAGAATTTCGTGCGGTGCCCTATAAGGGAGTAGAGATCAAAGTGGATAATGAAATGATAGATATGATAGAATTCGCTAGGTAGGGAACAAGTGTGAAAATTTTTATAGAAGGTGAAATTAGGCAAGTAGGCCATGTATTGAACGAATACATCGAATGCGTGAAACTTCTGCTGTGCGAATTCTATCATAACTATCATTTCATCATCCACTTTGATCTCTACTCCCTTATACTATGAGTAGAAAGAGACCGATATAGCCACAAAATCATCAAGTTATTAATAGAATACGGTCGATAAATCAGCATATGATATGAAAAAAACTTATAATCTGTTACCGAACGGTAACATTTTGTTTTGCTCTATTACGATGTGGGACGGTAGGCTCAAACAATTTGTAAAGCTAGCAACTTCCAAATCAAATCGGTGGGCGGATGATGAGCTAACGCTACCAACGCACAGCACAATTGATGGGTGGGCTAAGCGACCCCGGCAGCCAGATGGCGGATGCGGGAAAACGCATCACCTACAACCCGTCAAAGTGCTGAGAGGGGCTAAGTGCTTAGAAATAGCGAGGCCGATGGGAGTGTAGGAGTTGAATACCGAATACGAGACAGTGAGCAAGTGCCGAGCCCTGTGCTCTATATTTGTTGGCAAAAGTTTGGAGTTTTTCTTAACACCGGTCGCGTGAAGTTACTCCGGTAGACGCGATATCAGAAGTGTGGAAGCTGCAGATCAGCGAAGCTCGGATCCACCAGGAATAATTTTCAACCAGGCCGTCAGCCCACCCAAGCACGGTCACATGGCGAAATAGTCAACTAAACTGGACCTTGGACCCAGGGATGGGAACACTCACTTCAAAAGATTTACACTCATCTGCTGTTTTCTCAGCTCAGAAGCGTGTAATCAAAAAACGATGTATGGACGACTTTTGCTTTGTGATTTTGTCTAAAAGTTTGCTAAATACAATAGGGGTCGCACACGCATACCGATGTCGTGAGGAAGCTGCGATGGCAACTCTCCACGAGGTGAATGTAAATTACACTCACCTCGTGGAGAGTCGCCTTCACAGCTCTGTCATGACTTTGGGATTCGTGTACGACCCCTACTCCATTCGGCAAAATTTTAGACAAAACCACAAGGAAAAAATCATCCATACAACGTTTCTTCATTGCATGCTTTTGAGCTGAGAAAATAGCAAGTGAGTGTATCTCTCTCAAAGTGAGTGTTCCCATCCCTGCTTGGACCTGTCCGCTACCCCTCTACATTCCGAGGTGGCCGGGATCGCCGGCCGAGTCCGAAACCATCAAACCAAGCCTTTCGGTGGTCCAATACGACTGCTGCAGCCACCCGAGTCAGCAGGCGTCCGCCAAGTCATTTGAAGGTACCACACGTCTCCTGTCGAACAACGTCGCATCACCGCCTCGCCTCCGCGGCTACCCGCCGTCTCTCACGAAGTCAACCGCCATCTCGTGGTTAAGGCCGCCGATCCGTGACGCCCGAAGCCGTCCCGCGGGTCACCACCAAGCTCCGGTCTACCCGCACATCCAAATATCGAAGCTGTGTGTGTCACCCGGCTCATCCGTCTGTGCAATGCACAGTGTGCATCCCAGACCAGCCGAGAGTTGGAGAGGCCAGTCCCCGTCAGGAACTTAGCAACGACTCCTGGGGTCAAAACGTTTAAAATCTTCGTAAAAAAAAATGCAACTCGAAAACGGTTTGTTGGATTGAAATTATGTCTTCGAAGATGTTTGAAGATGTTTGAAGGACTTCTAGAAAAAAAATACACTGAGAGTAATATTCATCGCGAAACTGTGTTATTCGTCTCACTTTTCCAGAAACCTTAATCTTCATTTTTCTTATAATTTTTTCCTGCAGAAAGCTGACTGCGAGTCTTCAAACCGGCCAAGTTGACCAAGATATCTCGAACTTTTATTTTTCATTGACTTTTAAACGGTCCAATTTTAGGCTTTTTTTATATCAAAATATAGATTCTAAGTTCCATTTCAATGATCCTGAGACCTTCCGAAATCCCCTGAAACGGTCCTGTAACAACTCCGAAACCAGTTGAACATCCTCTGAAACTACTGGAATGCCTTCGCAAACCCCTCGTAACGTACTTAAGACCTTATAAAACTCCCGAAAAACAGCACTGAAGCCCCTCACCAACCCTTTGAATCAAATTAAAATTATAATGCATTTATCCCCTATCAATGAATAGTTATATTTTCAGCGAACTTCTAATTAAAATGTTTTAAAATATTCCTGATCTGGGAACATTGTTCCGAAACTCTTGGATTCTTTCAAAATTGTCTCATGTAGGAGCTTAAAAATGTATGTCCTTGAAGAAACTTGTGGAGAAATGATTTAATTAATTTCTGAAGGAATATTTGGAGCAAATCCTGGAGGAATTTATGAGGAATTTCGAAGGAAATTTTCGGAGAACTTTCCGAATAAATCCTTGGAAGAATCCTCTAACCCTCTGAGTCTTATAAGTGCATCCTTGAACAAATATTCGCAAATATTCTGTAAGAGGGATAATGTGAAAGAACTGTTGGGGAGATTTCTAATGAAACCCTTTAGAGAATCCCTGAAGGAATTTTTGGTAGGAACCCGATGAGGAACGTCTGAAGAAATTTCAATGACAATTTTTTGTTTAAATTTTCTGTCAGTATCATCTGCGAACTTATGCTGAGAAAAGTTGGATGATAAATTCGTGGAGAAATCTTCAGAGGAACTCTAACAACAAATCTGGGCGTTTTCTTGAGCAAGTTCAAACCAAATTTCTATAGATTTTCTCTTAAGAATTTCCGGAGAAAATTTAAAATAAAACTTCGAATAAAAATCTTTATTGAGGTTTTGAAGAAATCAGAACCAATATTGTACGTATAATAATGACAGTAACTATGGCAACGGCGGCCAGGGAGAATTTATAAGGGACTGCAAAAGAAGTTGCAGGGGCGTTTCTTGTGACTCCCCAGGAGGTTCCAGGAGGTACCATGAGATTTCAAATGCTTTTCCATGGGTGTTTCAGGGGAACTATGAGGTCTCAGAACGAGATCGCGAAGCGATGGAAGAGCTGTATCGCGCTAAGGACACACGAAAGTTCTACGAGAAGCTGAACCGCTGGCGTAGAGGCTTTTTGCCACAAGCCGACATGTGCCGAGATAATCACATGGTAACAGATCTAGGAGTATGTGCACAGGACGAAAGACTTCCGGCCCCTGACCTTCAAGAGATTGAGGAGGAGGTTGACCGGTTGAAAAACAACAAAGCCGCTGGAGCAGATCAACTACCAAGCGAGCTTCTAAAATACGGTGGAGAAGCACTGGTGAGAGCACTACACTGGGTCATTACCAAGATTTGGGAGGAGGAAGTATTACCGGAGGAATGGATGGAAGGTATCGTGTGTCCCATCTACAAAAAGGGCGACAAGTTGGATTGCGGAAACTACCGCGCGATCACACTACTGAGCGCTGCCTACAAGATACTCTCCCAAATTTTATGCCGCCGTCTATCACCGATTGCAAGAGAGTTCGTGGGGCAATATCAGGCTGGATTCATGGGTGAACGCGCTACAACGGACCAGATGTTCGCCATCCGCCAGGTGTTGCAGAAATGCCGCGAATACAACATGCCCACACATCACTTGTTCATCGATTTTAAATCGGCGTATGATACAATCGATCGAGATCAGCTATGGCAGATTATGCACGAATACGGATTCCCAAATAAACTGATACGATTGATCAAGGCGACGATGGATCGAGTGATGTGCGTAGTTCGAGTATCGGACACTTTCGAGTTCCTTCGTATCTCGCAGAGGGTTACGGCAAGCTGATGGTCTTTCGTGCTTGCTGTTCAACATTGCTTTAGAGGGTGTAATTAGGAGAGCGGGGATAAACACGAGTGGGACGATTTTCACGAAGTCTGTTCAGCTGCTTGGTTTCGCTGATGATATTGATATTATAGCTCGTTAATTTGAGACGATGGTGGAAACGTACATCCGACTTAAGAGTGAAGCCAGACGAATCGGATTAGTCATTAATGTGTCGAAGACAAACTACATGATGGCAAAGGACTCCAGGGAGGAATCAGCGCGCCCGCCACCCCGAATTTATATCGACGCTCATGAAATCGAGGCGGTTGAATAATTCGTGTACTTGGGCTCACTGGTGACCGCCGACAACGACACCAGCAGAGAAACTCAGAGGCGCATTGTGGCAGGAAATCGAGCTTACTTTGGACTCCGCAGAACTGTACGATCGAATAAAGTTCGCCGTAACAAGAAGTTAACTATCTACAAAACGCTGATTAAACCGGTCGTCCTCTATGGGCACGAAATATGGACCCTACGCGCAGAGGACCAACGCGCCCTTTGGAGTTTTCGAACGGAAGGTGTTGCGTACCATCGACGGCGTAGTGCAGATGGAAGACGGGACTTAGAGAAGGCGAATGAACCACGAGCTGCATCAGCTGCTGAGAGAACCAACCATCGTCCATACCGCGAAAATCGGGAGGCTACGGTGGGCGGGTCACGTCATCAGGATGTCGGATAGCAACCCGACTAAAATGGTTCTCGAGAGTCATCCGACCGGTACAAGAAGACGTGGAGCGCAGCGAACTAGGTGGGTCGACCAAGTAGAGGACGATCTGCGGACCCTACGCAGAGTGCGGAACTGGAGACAAACAGCCATGGACCGAGTGGAATGGAGACGGCTACTATGTACAGCAGAGGCCACCCCGGCCTTAGCCTGATCGGTAAGGTAAGGTAAGATGAGGTCTCAGAGGCGTTTAAGGGGGTCTCAGGATCGTCTCAGTTCCAGAAGGCCTCAGGGGCGCATAAATTAGACTCAGGAGGTTTCAAGGCAGTTCCAAAGGTCACAGATGTGATTAAGGGAGTCTCAGAGACGTTCTATAGGTTCTTAGACGTGTTTTGGGGGTTTCAAAGGCCTTCAAGGACGATTCAGGAGGTCTCAGAAGCTCTTTAAAGGGACCCAGGGAGCCACAAGGCAGCCCTGCGAGTCTTAAGGGATCTCAGGAGGGTTTCAAGAGATCTGAGGCAGGTTTTAGGGGGTCTTAGGGTCGGGTATTTTAGTATCAAACCCAAAAAAGATACAGAATTTTGATTGTTGCCTTTCTCGTACACCAAGGTGTACCGAAAGGCTATATGTTCACTCCAAAAACGAAAATTTGATAGAGCCCCCGGAGGGGTCAAGTGTTATATACCAATCGACTCAGCTCGACGAGTTGAGATGATGTCTGTGTGTATGTATGTGTGTGTGTATGTATGTGTGTGCGTGTGTATGTGTGTGTGTGTACAAAAAGGTCACCTCATTTTTAGATAGTAAATATGAACCGATTTCAACGATCGATGGTTCATTCGACGGGGTACATTGTCCCATTGTTTCCTATTGAAAATGGTTCAGATCGGACCAGCCGTTCCGGAGTTATGGCCATTTAGGTGTTCCGGACCGGTACCCCAGGAAGGGGCCAGATATGAAAATGCAACAAACCGATTCATGCGACCCATCAAACCACGGCATTTTCAATTATCTGATGAACGGGATGAAGGAAAATAGTCTCTGACTATATCTGAACCGGTAGTGTTCCGGAACCGGCGCCGGGTGTCCCGCCGGAAGTGGCCAAATAAGAAAGTGAACATAACCCATGCATGCGACACGTCAAATAGCGGATTTTTCGATAACCAGTTGAATGGTAAGCAGGAAAATAGTTTCAGACCATGTTTGAACCGGTAGTATTCCGGAACCGGTTCCGGATGTCCTGCCGGAAGTGGCCAATTAAAAATGTGAACCAAACCCAGGCATGCGACACATCAAAGAGCGGCTTTTTCGATAACCAGATGAACGATAAGCAGGAAAATAGTTTCAGACCATGTTTGAACCGATTGTGTTCCGGAACCGGTTCCGGATGTCCTGTCGGAAGTGGCCAATTAAAAAAGTGAACCAAACCCAGGCATGCGACACATCAAAGAGCGGCTTTTTCGATAACCAGATGAACGGTAAGCTGGAAAATAGTTTCAGACCATGTTTGAACCGGTAGTGTTCCGGAACCGGTTCCGGATATCCTGCCGGAAGTGGTCAATTAAAAAAGTGAACCAAACCCAGGCATGTGACACATGGAAGAGCGGGGTTTTTCGATAACCAGATGAACGGTAAGCAAGAAAACAGTTTCATACCGTATCTAAACCGGTTGTGTTCCGGAACCGGTTCCAGGTGTCCCGTCGGAAGTGACCAATTAAAAAACAAAACCAAACCCATGCATGCGAAACATCAAATCATCAAAAATGTTCGTTAACCAGTTACACGGGCAGCAAGAAAATAGTCTCTGACCACACTTAAGATTACCGGCAGTGTTGCAGAATCAGGGTTGGATCCATTGCTGAAATTACGCAGGTGAACAAAATCGATGCAAGCGAATAATATGTGTAAAAGGACAAAATCTTGATAAAAATTTAAGCGATCTTGTCCAATTACATCATTTTAGATTCCTGAAGCGTCATTTTACAGTAGGATGGATCAACGTTGTATGGAAAAATTTAAATTTTATAGCACCAATCCCCTTCTGCGTCTAAAATTACTGCGAACAATTTTGATGCAACTGGTTCAGTCCTCGCGCTCTGTAACACGGTAGAAATTTGAATGGGCTTTAATTGGGGAAATTTCGCTTGCTTGCACTTTTTTTTGTCAAATTATACATGAATCTTATAACTAATGATAATAAAATATAGGCTAAAGTGCGCAGAAAAAAAATTGCCGAAATGTCTTGATAATGATTGGCATCCAGTGCTAGTGAAGGTGGTCAAGCAGTCAACTGAGAGATTTGATATTTTTCAGCTCGGCCTATACGTTTAACATAGCGTCGGGATATGAGCCATCAATAAGTTTCCAAATTCAATTATGGCTTTGATAAAATTCTTGCTTTTCTGAATAAGGCTGACACAAATTTTGATTTTCTCTTAAGTCCAGAGGGGTCCCCCCTTGGAAATTTTGGTCGGAATTCAATATCTTGAAGAAGTGCACAAATAAATAAACCAATAGATTTATAAATTTTAAAGTGAAATTAGAGTCTTCCAGAAGTTTTTTTTAATCAAAACCGATGAGTTCAGGCGAAACTGAAAGCCTTTCCTCATTTTTTGGTTTTTGATGTACTAGTAAATAACGAGGCAATATTTTCAAAATCGGTTTTCGTGCACATGTAGAGTGTGGATCAGGGTATCTTCTGATTTTTTCACGCAGTATAAAATGTTTTTCGTTTTTGCAGAAACCATGTTTGAACAAAATTTCACAAAAAATGGTTTCTGCAAAAACGAAAAACATGTTATGCCGCGTAACCAAATCAGAATATACCCTGATCCATACTCAACATGTGCACGAAAACCGATATTGAAAATATTGCTTCGTTATTTTATAAAAAATCAAAAACCAAAAAAATAGGAAATGCTTCCAGTTTCGCCTTAAGCGGTTTTGCTTATTTTTTTAAGAATTTTTTCGTCAAATACATTTATTATTTATCAACTCCACCCCTCAATGACGAGTAAACGAGCACTGTGACAAAAGAAGAAAATGAGATTTATTCCGTTCTAGAGTATTCTCAGGATTCAGGAACACTTCGGCTTATGGCCGGAAAAACTGTTGAGTACATATTCGACGAGAAAGGCACTATCACCACTAGGTGGATTAACCTGGGTTTTTTTTTAAATATCTCCGAAATTAGTAGAGATATCGCAAATTTGTTCCAATTGGATTGATTGGGATTGATCTAGTTTCGACACTTTAATTTTTTTTTGAAACATATTTTCAATATTTGCTCTAGCAACAATTCCACTTGAACCTTTTTCGCCACCCCTAAATATACACCGGAATCGCCCATTTTTGCACAGCTCACGTTTTTCGACCAGTGGATCACTTTCCACTTGAAAAATCATATCCCGTACAAATATTTTAAAATTAGCCCCACCCCAGCCCTTCATTGTTGTATACCGTAACTATCGCTTTAAAAGAAGCTTATTCTCTGCGGTCTGTGCGGACCGCAAGAGGTATTCCTGAATGGAACTCTGATCTGTTCAAGTTCACAATGTCTTCGGATAAATCAGTCTTGTGTATAGATACGAATCTCTAGTTTCCGCCTCGAGAATTGTAGCTACAGAATTGATTTAGCGGGCACTAAATAGCTCTGCTTATTTCAAGTCTCTAGGAAGAAATGGGCCCATATAGCCGAGGCGGTAAACGCACGGGTATTCAGCATGACCATGCTGAGGGTGACGGATTCGATTCCCGGTCGGTCCAGGATCTTTTCGTAAAGGAAATTTCCTTGACTTCCTTGGGCATAGAGTGTCTTCGTGCCTGCCATACGATATACGCATGCAAAATGGTCATTGGCAGAGGAAGCTCTCAGTTAATAACTGTGGAAGTGCTCATAGAACACTAAGCTGAGAAGCAGGCTTTGTCCCAAATGAGGACGTTACGCCAAGAAGTGAGAGAGAGAGGAGGAAATGGGTTTTTGTCCTATTTTCTGCAGAGGAACTTGAGTATTGCAAACATGTTTTGAACTCTTGTTGTTTTCTTTTGGGAATTTTCATGGCGTGAACTTATTCTATAGATATATCTCTTTTCTCGAAAGGGCGCGTGCGTTGGATAAAGAACCCAGTCAACACACGATCGCATATGATGTTGGATAGGATGCAAAAGTGGAGGCGATATACGCACACATGACACACGATTAGGTGGAAGGAGGTACGCATATGGCCTCCACTTTAGCATCCTATTCAACATCATATAAGACTTTGCGTTAGCTGGGAAGGAATGAGTTCCAAATTTATCAGGTAAGCTGGTTCTTCCTGAAATACTTGAAACGCATTGTCAATTATCACATCTATGATGTTCGTCTGGCTAACAAGCCTATTCATGTGTACTCACATACCTCCCAATTTGATATACCCAAAGTGACTCTTTTATTCAAGTTGTGTAGTTTTCCAAAACCACTCGCTCACACCAAGTATTTGCTTGATTGATTTCTTAATAATTGAGGATGCTTTCGATGACGTGCCTTCCAATGTCATATTGAAAGTCGCAAGACGGCATAAGCTACCTGAAATATGCTATATGCTCTGTTTATGCTTATGCGTTTTACAGTATCCTTTGTGGTATGGTATGTTACTGTTTTCAAAGTCCTCTGCAAAGTGATCCTAAACCGGATACAGGAGAAGATTTACGCAACTTTCCGACGGCAGCAAGCAATGATGCAAATTACCACCTCACGAATGCTTAATCAACTTATCAATTGTATTTTATCGCTTGCGATTAAACTGTACACTGCTCAGCGATGACCGGAGGCAAAGCGCTGGCAAAACGAACATGATGTAACTCACAAATGATTTTGCACACATCTGTCAGTGCCGCCACATGCTCACCCGAACAGCCGAACAACACCGAATGGGTTGGTTTCAGAAGCTACGGCACGAACGCTCGACACGCACACAAAAGCAACATTCGCATGTACCGACAACACACTAATAACGATTCCAGCGTATCGTAGCTGATCGCGATAAGCTGATCGAAAAGCATCGGATGCGATGAAAAGACAGGGTGGGTTGGAACGCAACAGCTCAACGGCGAAAAGGAGCAGCCAACAATGCTGATCAGCGTCGAGTCTGTTCGTGTGCTATTCGTACGGGAGGTTGGTTTGATAAAGCGAGGAAGGGTGAAAACGTATTCGTTGTCGAAAGCGAATCGCATTATTTCAGAATGTTTTCTGCAAATAGCAAGCTTGGCAGCAAGCAGGATTCCGTGCTGGGCGATCCTGTGTGGACCATATTGTAACGCTCCGTCTCATTCTGGAGCAAATCAATGAATTCCGAGGGTCTCTCTACCTGGTGTTCACGGAATCATTTGGGAAGCTCTCAAGCGCAAGGGTCTCCCTGGGAAAACCATCGGCCTCATTGATGCACAGGACAGGGCATTTTCGTGCAGAGTACTGCACAACGGTGCTGTGTCTGATCCCATCCGGGTCGTTGCTGGAGTGAGGCAAAAGTATACATCACAGCCTCATCGTAATCGACGAGATCCTGGTAGGTGCGATTGACCGTGAACCAAATCGTGGATTGCTGTGGCAACCCATTACCATGAAGCACCTAAATGGCCTCGAATTGGCTGATGACGTTGCTCCCCTAGCTCACAGTGTTCTGATATATGCAGAGCAAGCTCGATGATCGCTCCTCAGCGGCAGGTCTTACCATCAACGTCAACAAGACCAAATCGTTGGATGTAAACACGGCCAACCCTTCCAGCTTTACGGTAGCTGGGCAATCAGTGGAGAATGTTGAAAGCTTCCAATATCTTGGTAGCCAAAGGGCACCCGATGGTGACACCAAGTTCGACATAAGTGCACAGTTCAAGAAGGCGAGGGCTGCTTTTGCGAGTTTAAGAAAACACGCAACGGCTACAGGTTTTCATCAAAAATTCCTGCGGCATGTAATTCGTGCATGGTGGCCTCACAATTGGATCTCCAGCGTGGAGCTCCATCGTCGATGTCATCAAAAATTCGGGAGCGAAAGTGGAGGTGGGTCGATTACACTCTACGCAGGGGCGAAAACGAAATCTGCAAGCAAACGTTAGATTGGAACCCAGAAGGACATCGCAGCAGAGGCAGACCCAGAGGTTCATGGCGGCGCAGCCTCAACAACGAAATCAAGCCAGGCGATAGAAATTATACCAGGCCATAGGTCAAGGCAATAGCGCCAATAGCGGGCAATCGCCCAGGATTGAGATCTTTCAATTCGGCCCTCTGCACCACCGTGGGTGTCCAGGGCTGAAAGTAAGTATAAGGCACTTATCTCTCCGATTGCTCTGTACGGCTACAAAACATGTCCACGAGTTTATTTATTTTTTGGTCTATTTTTCCTGTTGCTAGATTCATGGTCGTACAAATAAATGTATATCAAGAAAATATATGAAGAAAACTATGCCGAAGTAATCGGCTTACGTTTACTTGCAACTGAACACTGCTCTACTTATCGTGATGTATTCTACAGTTTTCTGAACTATTACTGCTCAACACCTAATGCCAGACTTCCCAAACCTCCCCACTCCATCTCGCCCCAGCAGACGGGATAAAATTAAATAGCCGTAAATTTCAGCACTGCCACACGTTTCTCAGCTTAGTAGGTACTCGGTAGCCCTTTTTCTCCGCCACCAGCTGCACACTAGGTTTCCGAGATTCCTTCTGCAAATACCCTCATCACAGACAGACATCCCCGCTGGCTAAAAGTAGACTCACATGTGCCCGCTTATGTATGTATCTCTACAAAGCTACCTATAAGCTGTGCCACACTCCTACGATCACGACACGCCGCCGCCGCCGCGCCATCGTCTTGCCGTGGCCGGGATTGCGGGAAGAAAGCGCTGCCGCAGTTCCGTCGGCAACTGTTTTAGGTCCCGTTTTAGGTCACATAAACCTGTTGGTCGGTCTGTCGGTCGGTTGGACCATTGCGCTCTAGCTTGGTTGGGAATGCTGCTAAATTTATCTCGTTCGACTTGAAAATAAATTGCGGGGATTGCAATATAATTGACACAGAAGGATTTTCCGGCCAAGAAACGGTTTCGGGCCGTCTATCTTCCTTGCTGGGTAAAGCGTAGTCTATATTTTTCCTATTACGAACTCTGGTTTGGGCGTAGGTAGGTGTGGAACCGCGGTGTAGATAGGTGGACTCGAAGGACTAGATTTTCTCGCTTCAGGGTCCAGGCTGGGGACTTGGTGATTGGTGGTTGGTACCAAGAGGAAATTGAGGTGGTGTTGAACTCAAGCTTAGTGGGTTAGAATGAGCTCAAGAGCTTGTTTCATTGAACACAGGGAGGTGAATTGTGTTAATTAGCCCCATGACAGCGACAGCATCTATAGCCCCAACAGGGTTAGCCTTTCCTCGGTAGCGAGGCGACGTTCAATCAATCTCACCAAGACAGGTGTCAATCCACTTCAAAGTCTCACCTGGCTGATGGGATCGTGTCATAACAGTGTTTGTGATATTTAGGGGACGTGATTGCCACGGTAGATTCTCGAACTGTACGGTTACAAATTGTAAGAAATAGTTACATAAAAGACAGAACAAGTCGCTTTATTCAAATAGTAATTTATTATTCTAACCTATAACCATGTTCATAATGCTCCAAGTTAATGGGGACCCTGCCTGACGATACACATTTTTATATACAGAGGTGAGCTAATTTATTCTTTGTTCGGTTATCCTAGTTTAGTTCATTAATCCTCTAGGGTCATCTGAAAGTCATGTTTTTATTGTATTACACATTTTACGTACTCTACTTCAAGGATGTACAATTTCAAACTGATGCTTCGTTAAGCTCATGATTATGAATATGCAAAAGGGTCGAGTCAATTTAGTCTAAATTATTTAGACTCAATAGTAGAGCACCTTTTTCGTCGGTCTTGAGCGATGCACCTTCAGTTTCGCCAATGTAGTGTTCTCAGATCTCTCAAACATTTCGCACCACGTACCCAGATTACTGATTTCTGCTCTGTTCACAATTTTTGCTTCTTTGTATACTCGATACCACTCGTGATTCATGCGCACTCCATTTTATTACTTCCCATCAAAAATTGTCCACAGCACTTTGCATTCACGTTTACAATTTTTGACCGTAGAAACAGTGGCTTATACAGAGTGAATTTTGATTGGGTTTGCATATTACGCGACGTAAACGTATAACCTTCCGTAACTCGAGCGGTTGGTCACCTCCGTCAGCACCACGCTAGTGCTGACTCATTGTTGCGTATTGCTGAGTACTTAAAGTGAGATTTTATTACAAGTTTTATTTTTATGGTAAATGTACTATTTTAACTTGAAAGTATTTTCCTAAGTTTAATGCACATTTATACAGTGATAGACATTCGTTTAGCCGAGGCCCAAAAATTTTCAGAAAAGTGTCGCGAAACTCATACAAAGATTTTATGATAAAACTTTTTTATTGCAGTGATAGTATATCTAGTACAGATTTATGAAAAGGTGATACATCATACTTACATATCCTGCTGTAGGGATTAATCCTAGAAATCCTTCAGAAATTCCTCCAGGAGTACCTACAGGGATTCCTCTAGGAATTCCTCCGCGGATTCCTTAAGGGGCGCTTCCAAGGATTGCTCTAGAAAAAACGAGCGTAAAATGTCATTTTTGCCTACACATTCGTTTAACCGAGGTAACTGAAAAAAATAATTTTTAATAGAACTTTTGTAATTTTGCAAATATTACAAAAAATTGTCCCGATAAGGAGAAACAATGATAAATAATTTTATTTAAGGAAAATACTTTTTGTTAATACTTTAATGTAACCTGGATTACTTGTTTTGAAAATATGGCACAGAATTATTGTTGAAAATGATTAAACTATTGCATAAAATGTCGTGAGAAAATTAAGTATATAGATTTTCGGTTGGTTGAACATCAAAAACGTCCAATGTATGTTATTTCAGCCAGAATACAGTCTAGAAGAAATTAGGAGCTATAAGAAAACGTAAAAGTAGTAAACGTTATGATTTATGCAACTGATATTATTATATTTCATCAAAGCAATATGTACTTAATTGCGTGATTTTTTGATGGTTTGCGGCATTTTTTTCTGTTAAAATACTGTTTTTCTCAATTTGGAAACATTTTTCAATATTATAACATATTTATATGGGATGCATGTAAAATTAATATGGCAACACTTCCAAAAAACGGCCAAATTAATTATTTACAAGTCGATCTATAATTCAGGTCACCAAACAAAATGATTGTGTTGAATATTCTGCGAAATTTGGTAGTTTTTATTATGGAATTCTAAAAATATTACAATTCGGCTAAACGAATGTCTAGGCAAATTTTCTCTTTTTCTTGTATTTTACAGCCAAAAAATAAATAATATATTGTTTCATGCCATTGGCTCATGTAAATTACCTAGAGGATCCTCCAAAAATTAAAAAAACGAACATAAAATTATTACAGTTGCGAAACAAACAGAAAAAAATTGCTTCGGCTAAACGAATGTCTACCACTGTAATGCTGCGAATAAAAGGCAACCTGCCACAGAAAATACGATCACAGGATGGACTGATACAACATTTATGAAGCCTCGTCATCCTGCGATTGGTAATTGTAAACAATTTTTATTTACTTTTCATCTGTATTAACGAGATTTTTAGCCCTAGGCTAGTTTATCTCGGAACTCACGCTTCACTTCCCTTCCGAAGGAAGAACTCACATTTTGTGAGTTTGTCGGGAGGGAAATTCGATCCCAGGTCCTTGGCGTGATAGTCAAGTGTTCTAACTATCACACCAGGTCCGCTCCCCTGTAATCCAATTGAGTATACGTCCAATAGTAATGTACTAGTTTACAACGCATTCATAGGGTTTCGCAATAAGATGTTACATTTTACATTTGATGGTAGTTGCGACTGGAACTTGGTGTTAACTTTTATGTTCGGCTATCTCAGTCATACACTTAATTAGACGTTATATGTTTAATTTACCCGACGTTTCGGCCATTGGGTGTGGCCTTTTTCAAGGGAAAACTGTTTTGTACAAATGTTTAATTAGTCTTGAGTTGTGTTAATTTAGTCTAGTGTTTCTTACATGGTTTCTCGTCTTCGTCTTAAAGATTTTGCTGTTCTGCTTGTCGTGTGGTCATGGTTTTGCTTAATTGTACAAATTTTTTTTCGTTTAAACTTTTACTTATTCGTCACAGGGTTTTGTCTAGTGGTAAAAACGGTGATTTCAAAATGGTGAATTTCTGTTTAGTCAATTTATAGTTTGGTCTGTTTATAGTATGAAGCTTTTGTGCTTTTATAGCTATCATACGATTGCTGTGTCTGTTCGTCGATTTTTTCTGCTCTGTCTATTTTTAAGTGTATTTTTAAGACGAAGACGAGAAACCATGTAAGAAACACTAGACTAAATTAACACAACTCAAGACTAATTAAACATTTGTACAAAACAGTTTTACCTTGAAAAAGGCCACACCCAATGGCCGAAACGTCGGGTAAAATAAACATATAACGTCTAATTAAGTGTATGACTGAGATAGCCGAACATAAAAGTTACATTTTACATTTTGCATTTGTAGTGCTTTATTATATTTTCGTGAAATTTTTTTCAACGTGTTGTAAAAATACAACAGCGCGATCAGTTGAGGGTTATAGTTAAGCCTAATGGGCATATTCGTAGCTGCAGTAGGGCGAAGTCTAGTGCTTTTACCCTACACCTTTTACGTTACGATATTACAAATGTTCCAAGATAAACAAATTTTTCAACAGCTTTAAATACATCGCCATAAATCACCACCTCAGCAATAACAACACTAAATATTAGAAGGCCGGCTCCAGAGGCACGTTATCCTCCATTTGGGACATTTGTGCCATCGCCAAAATAATAGCCTATTTCACCATCTACCTGAGGGAAAAGCAAGGAAATAAGGATAGGGATGAGGATGAGATCAGGTAGGGAAATAGGAAAAGTACCCTGGAAGAGGATACTAACGCATAAGCGTACCACAACGGGTTCAAACAGCGCCCTAAAAAGGGCACTGTAATAACGCATGAAGCGGAAGAGAGCCTATAGCTTTTTACCACAGCGGGTTAAGAACAACAGAATATCCTGAATATTCAGGTCTCTGAAGTCAGTTTCACTTAATAAGTGTTAACCGAATACTCGGAAACGCAGTTGAACAAAAACTGGACAGTTACATATCAGATGATACGAAGTTCCATAATCGGATTCACAGCTATCACATATCACATATTCGCCATGTGATAGCTGAGTCGGCAGTGGTCAGTCAATGCTTTGACCAGAATGCTGCAATTCTGCTTTAACAGATTCGTAAGATACTTCGCCACCCTTAGAGATGGCTCAGTACAATACAATTTGGTTTGACGACATGACTTCAAATTATTCCAGTGTTGTCTGTGTTGAGTAGCAGCATAGGTGTGAATCTGAAGCTTAACCCAACACTTCGATATCGGAATACATAGCTGGTTTAGGGCCAATGAAGTCATGTGATGCTCCAGTGCGAGCTAACTCATCAGCCAATTCATTTCCAGCGATGGAAGAATGGCCAGGCACCCATACAAGATGAACAGCATTTGCTGGACTCAGCTCCTCGATTTGAGTTCGACAAGCGATAACAATCTCGACCTGGAGTTACTGAAGCAAGTGCTTTAATAGCAGCCTGGCTATCTGAACAGAAGCATATTACTTTGCCCATTACGTGCTGCTGAAATGCTGATTGTACTCCGGACATAAGAGTAAAGATTTCGGCCTGAAAAACGGTGCAGTGTCTACCAAGTGAGTAAGACTGATGCAGCCTTAGCTCACGAGAATAAACACCAGCACCTGCTCGACCTTCGAGAAGGGAGCCATCAGTGTAACATACGATGCCGTCTGAAATACTTCTCTCCAGATAACCAGATGTCCACTCTTCCCGGGAAGGGAAATTCGTGGAAAATGTCCTATATGAAAAATTACAAGCTTACAACTTGGAGCAAGGACAACTTTGTCCCAATTCACCAAAAGTGGAAACAACGAGGTGCGTGTTGAACTGCGGTTCACAGTAGTTTCCTCTAATAAACCGAGTACCCATAGGCGGTAAGTGCAAGAAAGTGCTTATTGTTTGAGATAAATGTGTAGTGGGCAGCGTCAAAGAGAACTTCGAGCGCTGCCGTAGGAGTTGAAGAGAACGCTCCAGACATCGCCATTAAGCACATCCTTTGAAGATGTCCTAACTTTGATTGGACCGTTCTCACTTCGCCCTTTTGCCACCATACCAGACATCCATAAGCCAATATTGGACGAACCACAGTTGTGAAAATCCATTTGATATTCTTGGGTTTTAACCACCAAGTTGTACCAAAGATTCGCCGGCATTGCCCGGAGGCCATACAAGCTTTCTTGATTCTGAACTCAACATGAGGTGTCCAGGAAAGCTCGGAATCAAGAATGACTCTAACGTACTTTACCTGTTCAGTCACATTGATTTCAGAATCAAAGAGACGTGCAGGTCGAAAACCATTACGGTTTCGCTTTTCCGTGAAAATAACAATAGATGGTTTACTCGGATTTACCGAAAGACCATATTGGCGACACCAACCCTCAACTACCTGAAGAGCGTTTTGCATCAGGTCGAAAAGGGTGCTGATGCACCCAGCTAGACGCAATGTCGAGAAGAGATATCGGTTTTTGAGCATTTGGTGAATCCAATTGGAAATCATTGGAGATATACTATGACCCCGTGCGGCTTCCAATATGGCATCGAAAGGCACGTTGTCAAAGGCACCCTCGATATTGTAGGATATTTGAGAGATCGTAGTAGGCATGAAAATAGAGTAGGTAGCTAGAAACCAACAATTGTCATTAGTATACCTCGAGACCTCAAATAAATGCAAGCAACCCCTATTAAAAGCTACAACTTTCAGAAGTGGGATGAACCTTCGTTAACTTCCTAACGGCAAAAAGAGGTCGGAAGTTTTCCTGACATCAGTTTTTATATACGGCAATTCGAGGACAGAGCGATGAAGAATTCAAGAATGACGAATGAAAAAGATGTTGACAGAACGCCCAGAGAAAAGGTTGTTGGTGATCGCGGAGAATTTGGTGGAGTTGAAATCAGTTCAAGATGCGTTAAGATTCTAGAAGTTGCTAACAATTGTCAGTGTGCTCCGATACTACTGCGTCCCGAAGAAATCCATAATTTGGTTCCCGAGTTTTGTCCAGAGAAAGTACCGGTGGATAAATGGCTGAGAAAAATCGAAAACTTGAAACGAGTCTACAATTGGGAAGACAGAGCTGTTCTACATTATGCTACAGTAAGACTGGGGTCTGCGCCGAGGATCTGGTACGAAGGCGTGGAAGAAAACATCAACGGTTGGAT
This sequence comes from Aedes albopictus, assembly GCF_035046485.1. NCBI lineage: Eukaryota > Metazoa > Arthropoda > Insecta > Diptera > Culicidae > Aedes > Aedes albopictus. The sequence continues at coordinate 423,713,666 of NC_085137.1, forward strand.
AGAATTCAAACAGCAAATTTCGCGCGCATTTCCATCAAGAATTGACGAAGTTGATGTCCACAGTTATTTGGCTAGAAGATTGAAAACGCCAGGAGAATCGTACGAACATTTCATCCATAGTATAGTTTCCAAGGCAAGAATGGCGGATTTGAGTGAAGCGGCTACCATCAAGTACATCATCAACGGTATTCCGGACCTCTCGTTGCAAATGGTTTTAAGCACTGCAGGACACGATACAGTGGAGAGACTAATGAAGGCCATTTATCGGTTCGAAAGCCAATCCAACATGCGGCGTATGTCAAATAGTTCATCAAGTTTTTCGCAAGATCAAGTGCGTCGGAACTCAGGAAATTGTTTTAACTGTGGACAGCATGGCCATGTATCGAGAATGTGCAGCAACGTCAGAAAATTTGGTCAGCAGTTTCGGATGAATTCAGGTTCAAAGAATGGAGTTTGGCAGTATGAAGGTCGAAAAGGAAGAGCAGATCAGCAATTTCAAATAGATTCACATCCAATCAGAGGAGTCTTGCAGAATGAATTCCACACTGGAGGACGTGGACATACCGTCCAAGCTGTAGACGTGAGCCATAACCACTTGATGGATGCAGATTTTGAAGAACGATCTCGAGGTAGAGTAGGCTACAGAGGTAGGGTCAGTATAGAAAATATTTTCTTTAGTTGTCTTGTTAGATTCAGTAATTTTTATAAAGTTTGTGATACGTTATTTGACACTGGTAGTCCAATTTGTTTAATAAGAAGTAGTATTGTTCCTAGTTCAATTAAAATTTCAAATAATTTTCGGCCAGTCTTTTCAGGATTGAACAATTCGAAATTTGATATTTTAGGAGTTTTTGATACGGAAATTGTTATTAATAATTATATTTATTTCTTACAGTTTAAGGTAGTACCAGATACAACAATGCAACCGATGTGCATATTGGGATCAGATTTTGTGAAAAGGAACAACTTGTTAGCGGAATACGATGGCAAATCAATTGTTTTTAGAATAAAAGAACCATTAGTTGAGAGTCCTTTGAAAGTGATTGCAGAAGAAAATCCAGATGTGTATGGAATAGAGGTAAGCACAGGCACTTTTATTTGTACAGATGATGAAAAACTGGACATTGGTGATCATAGTATTGATTTTAAATCTATTGCTCAGGTCAAATCTATTTTTAATGATTTTTATACAAATGGATCTAAGCCATTGAAACCGAAAAACGAGTATGTTATGAAAATTGAATTGAATGATAAAAAAACATTTAACTTTTCGGCTCGTCGCTTGTCGTATAATCAAAAATTAGAAATTGAGTCGCAAATAAATAAATTATTACTAGAAGGGGTAATTCAAAAAAGTAATTCTCCTTATGCCAGCAGAATAGTTCTGGTTAAAAAGAAGGATAGTAGTTGGAGAATGTGTGTTGACTACAGAGAACTTAATAAAATTACAGTCAAGGATCGATATCCATTACCACACATCGAAGATCATTTGGACAGTCTCAGAAATAAGAAATATTTTTCAACTTTGGATTTAAAGAGCGGATATCATCATCTTTTAATTGACGAAAGTTCACAAAAGTACACTGCTTTTGTGTGCCATTTAGGACAGTTCGAGTATAAGAGAGTTCCATTTGGTCTGTGCAACGCACCTTCAGCGTTTATGCGATTTATTAATGAAATATTTAAGGATTTGATTCAGAGTGGTGTTATTAGAATCTACATTGATGATATACTAATAGCTACCGAAACAATTGAAGAGCATTATGATGTACTTCGTAAAGTTTTTATTATTTTAACCGAAAATCACTTACAGTTGCAGTTGGCTAAATGCAAGTTTTTGAAAACTAAGGTGGAATATTTAGGGTACAACATTGCATCAAATGGTATAAGTCCAAGTGATAAGCATGTTGAGTGTATAAAACAATTTCCAATTCCAAGAAGTGTTCACGATGTTCATAAATTTGTTGGTTTAGCTAGCTATTTTAGAAAATTTATTCGTGATTTTTCTGTTATTTCTAAACCGTTGTACGATTTAGTTAAAAAAGATAAGAAGGATTTTATTTTTGGGGAAACTGAAATTAATGCATTTGAGATTCTTCGAGAAAAGCTTACTGCTGAACCTGTTTTAAAAATTTATTCTCCATTTGCAAGAACAGAACTTCATACGGACGCTAGTTCAATTGGATTTGGAGGTGTCCTAATGCAAGAGCAATCGGATGGTTCTTTACATCCAGTTATGTATTTTAGCAAAAGAACAGATATGCATGAATCCAAATTACATTCGTTCGAGCTTGAGACTCTTGCAGTAATTCATAGTATCAAACGGTTTCACATTTATTTGCAAGGAATAAAATTCACAATTGTTACTGATTGTATTGCGTTAAAAGAAACTTTAAATAAAAAAGACATAAATGCTAAAATTGCAAGGTGGGAATTATTTTTGTCGGAGTACAATTATGATATTGTTCATCGGAGTTCACAAAATATGAAGCACGTTGATGCTTTGTCTCGTTTGCCTGCCATTTGCGCTATTGGAAGTAGTAGTAATAATTTTGAAAGAGCTTTACTGGCTAGTCAGTTGTTAGATCCAGATATTGAAACGATAAGAACACAGCTTGAGGAAAGAGAAGATAAACATTTTGAATTACGAGATGGTTTAGTTTACCGAAAAAGCAAAGACAAATTATTATTTTACGTCCCACGTGATATGATAAGCCAAATTGTTAAAATGTACCATGACGATTTCGGGCATTTTAGCGTCGAAAAAGTTTTCGAATTGATTAGTAGGTCATATTGGTTCCCCAATATGAAGGAAAAAATTAAAAGCTACATTAAAAATTGTTTGAAGTGTATTGTCTATTCGAAGAAAAATTTCACAAAAGACGGTAATTTAAACTTGATAGATAAAGGTAGTGTACCTTTCCACACAATTCATATCGATCATTATGGTCCATTGACGCTCACAAATTCTAATTTTAAATATATATTTGTAATAGTTGATGCATTCTCTAAATTTATCAAACTATATCCATGTAAAACTACAAACACAAGTGAAGTAATGAAACATTTAAAAAATTATTTCAATGCTTATTCAATACCATTTCAAATAGTATCGGATCGTGGAAGTTGTTTTACTTCTAATAGTTTCAAGGAATTTTGCAATGAAAATGATGTAAAGCATATTCTTATTGCTACTGGCTGTCCCAAAGCAAATGGCCAGGTTGAGCGTTTCAATAGAGTGTTGACTCCAGTACTTGCTAAGTTGGTTGACACAGATAATAGGAGAGGATTTACTTCAATTTTATTAGACGTGGAACATTTCATGAACAACACATTATGTAAATCTATAGGAAACACACCTTCTCAAATACTTTTTGGAATGAATCAAAAGAGAACATCAAATAGTATGGTTGAAAAAGCTTTCAATGAGACTGAGACAAATGAAAGAGATTTGGTTAAAATACGAGAGAAAGCAATTGCAATTAATAAGGCAAAGCAGATTTCAAATAAAAAATACTATGATTCAAAATGTAAGGTTTTCACACATTACAATGAAGGTGACTTGGTTTACATTCCACATCATGCTGTCCCTGGTGGATCATCAAAACTGCAAGCACAATTCAAAGGTTAAAAAAGTACTTCCAAATAATCGATATGTCGTAAGTGATATTGACGGATTCCAGCTAGCACGTTTACCTTTTACAGGAATTTTCGATCCAGTTAACATGAAATTATGGGAAAATAAATCTGATTTAACATAATGCACATCGAGGGCGATGTGATTGTCAGGATGGCCGAGCTGTAGGATATTTGAGAGATCGTAGTAGGCATGAAAATAGAGTAGGTAGCTAGAAACCAACAATTGTCATTAGTATACCTCGAGACCTCAAATAAATGCAAGCAACCCCTATTAAAAGCTACAATATCTAAGAAAACACCCAAGCAGGATTGCTTTTGAGCGAATGCCTTCTCGATATCGTAAACAACTTTGTGTAAAGAGTCACAGTGGACTTTCCAGATTGGTAAGCATCTAGGTAAGCATGTTGGTTCACATGAAGAGGCACATTGGCCAGATGAACATCACGGATGTGATGATCGACAATGCGTTCCAAGCATTTCAGAAGAAAAGAGGTAAAACTGATGGGTCTGAAGCTCTTTGCTTCTTCATACGACGTACGACCTACTTACGGAATAAACTTTACAGTAATATCCCGCCAGGATTTGGAATATAACCTGTAGCAAAACTGCAAACAAGTAGTTGTTGCAAAACATGTTTGAAATGATCAAATCCCTTCTGAAGCAAAATAGGATACATCCCATCTGCCCCATGAGATTTGATAGGAGCACAGCTATTAAGTGCCCATCCAGTCGATTCTAAAGTTAAGATACTCCGAGCCGAAGCTAAAGAATCATAACTACAAGAAAAGACGTCAGGTTCATCCGAAGATGTAATATCCACACATCCGGGGAAGTGTGTACTGAATAAACATTCCAAAACTTCCTCATCAGAGGAAGTGAAATCATCATTTGGCAAACGATGTTCGTTCACTTAAAAATCCTCAGATTTTGCAAGGATTGTGTTCAATCGACTGGCTTCATTCAGACTGGAAACAATTCTACAAAAGTTTTCCCAGCCGTATCGTTCAGCAGACCGAAGAGCTTTCTGGTAGGCTTTGCGAACCGACCTGAGAGCCTCCGAACCAGCAGAACGGCATCATCTAAATCACTTGGATTGTCAATGGATGGTGAGTATCCATGAAATTTGGCTGCAACCAAATCGGTAAAGAGATCCCAGTTGGTTGACCGGGGGTTCCTGAAACGCAAAGTTTGCGAAGTAACATTCACATGTTCAAACAAGATGTAGCGATGGTCAGATAAAGATTCTTTATCTGACACATGCCAATTGGTCAGCTCGTGACTAATTCTGCTAGAGCATAGCGTTATGTATAACACTTCCTCTCTAGAAGATACCATGAAGGTTGGGCTGTTGCCTATGTTAAGTAATCCAAGATCTGTACTACTTAAGTATTCCATCAAACTGGAGCCTCTCAAATTGATGTCTGAGCTGCCCCAGATTATATGGTGAGCATTAGCATCACTACCAACAATTAGTCGAACGCCTTTTGAAGTGCAGTATGCAATGATTTGCTCGAAAGCAACCGTAGGAGATGGTTCATCATGCGGTAAATAAACCAAACAATAAACGTATTTCCTGTTGAGGTTTCCAACAGATACATCGATTGTGATAGCATTTACATCTCTAGTAGTTAGTTCAGAGATGAGTGTAGCAACGATTGCGTTGTTGACAAGCACACATGCTCGAGGCATGACACGTGAGTTTGCTTTTTCTTTTTAACTGAAAGTAGCAAACACCGGATTCACAAGGTTTCCTAGATAGAAATTACCCTTACGAAAGTAAGGTTCTTGGACTAATGCCACTTGGACTGTACCATTTTGCATAAGTCTACAAAGATAGGTCGTTGCTGTTCTTTTGTGCTGATGATTGATCTGAGCTATCCTAACCGTAACCACTACCCAAACTAGGCAAGATTAAACTCTTAACAATCACAGCACAAAAAAGAACAGCAACAATAAAGCCAGATCAGTATCGATTTGAGTGCGCCAAAGGCGAGGGTGCACAGAATACACTCTGTAAAACGCATAATGCGAAACAATATAGGTGAAAATTTAAACTATTTAATAACATCTTCATAATCCCGCCCTTATTCAGCCTCAAGTATGAGATTGAAGAAGGGCAGCTGATTGTCTCGGAGAAATACAAGGTCCACCGCACTATTGCTCCGGTTAGCGCAGTAAGGGCAAAATACTGTGGAGGGTGCCTTGGTACTCCACAGGCTCCGTTTGCGATTAGGTTTTTATACGACCCCCTAACCATTCATTCCTAGGCACGGTAAGCGTAAAGCCGCATAACATCTTGAATTAGGGATCATCTGATTAGTGGACTCCTACCACTGGAACAGGCGGTCCGTAGTGCTATTCTTAGCTAGTTGAACCAACCGCTACCGACACTACTCAACTATCTAGGCTGATAGGGAAAAGAAGTTAATATTGGTGATCAACTTCATACGGGCCCAAAAAGCCGCAGTAAGGATGGTCGAAAGAATAGGCAGCGAGAACCTAGGCGAGAACCGACGAAGGCGCAGATGTCCGCTCAGCAAATCCTGTCCAGGAAGTTGCCAACGTTTTTCTGGCTGGTTGCGAGGATGGCCGATGTTCATAAGCACCTACGAGACGTTAACAAGGGCGTGGCGTAAAACTTCCAACGTGGAGAATTTGGTAAGGCTACAGGAGTGCCTGAAAGGGGGGAGGGGGGTCATGGAGGCAGACTGCCCAGTCAACACACGATCGCATATGATGTTGCATAGGATGCAAAAGTGGAGGCGATATACGCACACTTTACACGCAGTCAAATAGAAGCAGGTACGCATATGGCCTCCTCGTTAGCATCCTATTCAACATCATATAAGACTTTGTGTTGGCTGGGTGCTTCTGCAAAAATCTGTCCAGAAGATCATCGAGACACTGTGAATGCTGTACGGCAGGTCAGAGCGACAACATACTGTTGTCAAAGGTTCGTATCGCAGTGCACCGAGAGCGGATCGACTGGTAAGTTTTATCAGCTTCGGAGTGATAGTTTAGCAGCAAGAAGCAACCGGATTAACTACGCACTTGATCGGCGAGAGAATTCATTCACAGTAGAAAGTTTAAAGCTTTCGCAACACACGATAGCTATTCGGAAATAGTGGGAAAGTACGCGCATCTTTAAGGGTGCCGTTGTAGTTACGCGTGAGAGTGGGATTGCGCATGTGCGAAGCCGCAAAGAAGAATATATACCAGTTCGCGTTGAGCATCCGAAGCAATCGGTCACTCAGCCTTTCCGTACCTTTACTTAGAAGTATTTTTTTCGTTGCATACCACTTTCAGTAGCGCTACGCCATCCGGATCTAGCGCTGCGCCCTCCGGCTGCACGAATTACGAGGTGTGACGTGATCGCGAGTGTTACGCGTAACCCGTGTGACGTTTTTCTCAACACACCCGAACTTTCTTGATACCAGGGTATCAGGAGCAGGTAGAAATATTCCACCTTCTCAAGTACCTCGCGTCTCCACCGGCGCGAATCAGGCGAATAGACTTCAAGTGAGTGAAGTGACGAACCCGATCATTTGAAAATATTGTAAACCGTGCGCCTCCATTGAACCAAGTGATATTTAAGTGAAGTTGGTTTTTCAATTACGTGCTACCAAATAGTGTTCCCCTCCCAATCCTTCCCCTTCCGGCCGCAACCGGGGTAGATAGCAGGTGACTGCTATCACTTTCTGCGGTTCAGTTAGCAGTGCAACTGCACTCATGTTAAATCTGTTTTGACCCCAGCTCTTCCATGGCCTTCGCCAATGTAGACGACCCAGGGGGGTCGTACGGCAGAAGCTTTCCAAGTTTCATGGATCCTAGGAACGAGTTCGGAGCTGTTACCACACTGCTCTTAACAGGCAAAGATGGACGCAATCTACCGATCGAGCCTTTCATCATCGTCAAAACCATTGAAGATGCTGCAGGACCAATCGAAGACGCGAGAAGTGAAGACAAAGGAAATCGTTACGTTTTGCGAACCCGAAAAGCTCATCAGGTGGAAAAGCTGTTGAAAATTACCCGACTGATCGACGGCACGGACGTTGAAATTAAGTTACACCCAAGGTTGAATGTGAGCCGGTGCGTAATATCGACGTTCGATCTCATCCACAAGAGTGAAGCAGAAATTGCAACTGGACTAGAACACCAAGGAGTCATCGCAGTCCGTAGGATTTTGAGGAGTAACAAGGAGAACACTCCCGCGCTTATCTTGACTTTCAACAAGCCAGTTTACCCAGAAGTTGTTAAAGTTGGGCTCACCCGAGTCACAACAAAACCGTATTATCCAAATCCTCTACTGTGCTTCAAATGCTTCGATTATGGTCACCCCCGAAAAAACTGCACTAATCCTCCGCGGTGCTACAATTGCTCTCAGGGTCATGAAGCAAGAGAAGTATGCGAGGACGAACCGTTTTGCCTAAACTGTGAAGGCGGACATAGACCAAGCAGTCGTCAATGCGGAATCTACAAAAAGGAATTAGAAGTGATTCGCACAAAAATTGATTCCAATCTTTCATATGCCGAAGCCAGAAAAAGAGTAGAATCAGGAAACGGTAGCTATGCACATGCTGCAGCGCAACCTCGTCTAGATCAAGCCAGATTCAATGCACTCTCTTCGCAACTGCAAGAGATGCAGAATAAGGTTGTGCAGCTGGAACAGCAACTGAAACAGAAGCAGTCAGTAGAGGAGAAACTTGACCAACTAATTGAGCAGAACAGGCAAAAAGAAGCAAGAAACAGCGAACTTTTGGAGCTTCTCCGCGTACGTGAAGCAAAAATTGCGAAATTGGAAACACAAGTCCAAAACATGACGTCCTCCTTCGAATGTGCACGCAGCGAACCAACAGAATCAGTCAACAGCGAATCCGAGCAAGGTGTAAACAAAAAGAAAGGAAAACGATCAAAACACCAAAAACAACAGCAGAAAAGCACAGGAATGTCCCCTCCACCAGCCAAAAAATCATCAAACACATCTAGAAGTCCATATATGACCAGACGTACGACTAGCCTATCTTCAGTTGAATTAGTTGGTAAAGCAGACGTTGGAAAAGAACAAACGCTTCAATTTAGTGATCCACCCCCTGATGGACCCACGCAGTAACCACACTACAACGTCATCGCGCACTTCAAACAACTCCAACAATACAATTCAGCACCACCACAACTCAAGCACCCGGTTTGGGGCGTGGGAAAGTGTAGTACCACCCCCACTTCTATCAGAAGCGCAGCAGGCAGGGGAAACCATCCGGGACGCTGTACCCCAACCCGTTGAAGGTAGACCCACCTCTGCGGCCGGCGAACTGCCGCATCAGCAAAGGTCAAAACAATGCAGAAATAATCACCTCCCTTTCATCCTCCCATCTCATAATGTCGATCCTATCCCGTACCCAGCCATAACACACCCCAATACCAGTGAACTAGCCGTAAAACAAACCGCTTACTGTGAACCAACAATTCAAAACGTTAAACCAACACGAAGAACTCTACCGATACAACTCGAGCCAATCATCGGCCCTATCATCGAATCAGAAATAGAAGGTGTAGCTTCTTGCAGTTTCGGAGTGGGGTCCGTAAACCCCAGGCAATCTCCCGCACTAGCCCTGCCCATAGACGACCACATTCCTATGGCGGCAGCTGGTGCGGGAACCTTGCCACCCCAGGCAAGTATACTCAACTATCCGCCAAAAGAACAAATTATTTTCGCCACGCCGTCCTCATCCTCAGAACACATCCAGACGCCTCATCTTGAAATCTCGGTCGATCACCCACGTATTCAAACCATCAACATCGATCAAGAACGAGAACGCTACACGTTACATAATATCGGAGAGGGGTCCGTAAACCCCAGGCAATCTCCCGTACTGGCCCTGACCATAGACGACCCCATTCCTACGGCGGCAGCCGGTACGGGAACCTTGCCACACCAGGCAAGTATTCTCAACCCGCTATCAAGAGATCAAGTTATTTCCGTTTCATCGCCTTCCTGTACAGCAAATATTCGGACGTCGGTACAGCAAATTTTCGCCGACAGTATTGGAAGCCCAAACAAAAGACCCGATCCAATCGTCTGCCCTATCGCTCCAACATCATCGACTCCAAATGATCCCATTTGTTCAGAAATAGAAGGTGTTGCTTCTGGCAGTTCCGGAGCGGGGTCCGTAAACCCCAGGCAATCTCCCGCACTAGCCCTGACCATAGACGACCCCATTCCTATGGCGGCAGCTGGTGCGGGGATCTTGCCACCCCAGGCAAGTATATTCAACTACCCACTAAGAGACCCAAATACTTCCGATCCGCCGTACTCTTCCTCAGCAAACATCGATAGGCCGCATCAAGTGAGCTCGGCCGGCGAAACATGCATCCCCACCACCAATATCGATCCAGGAGCAAACGGCATAGCGTTTTGTAATATCGGAGTGGGGTCCGCAAACCCCAGGCATTCTCCCGCATCGGCCCTGACCATAGATGACCCCATTCCTATGGCGGCAGCTGGTGCGGGGACCTTGCCGCCCCAGGCAAGTACCAATAATATTCAACAAAGAGAACGAGTACTGTTCCCAGCTTCACTATACCCTACAGAAGAGCATCATCAGTCCGTACTACAGAGCATTGAAGAGCTATCAACTACTCCCACCGACGACACTCACGACGCCAACGAAACCTTCGCTCTGCAGTGGAATGCCCGCAGTGTATGGCAAAACTACCCAGAGTTCCGCAAAATAGTTGACGATCGACTTCCGTTAGTCATCTGCATGCAGGAGATGATGACGAGAAGAACTGATCACCTCGTTAGCAACAACTATTCATGGTCCATTTGTAACCGACCTGAAAGCCTTGGTAATGGCATTGCCGGTCTCGGGATTCGTAAGGACGTACCTTACCAAACCATCGAGAACACGTCTGGTTTACACGCTAGTATAGCCAGGATCGGAAAACCATGGAACATTACGGTTGTATCAATCTATGTACCACACAACCTTAACAATCAGGAACTGATCGGTAAGTTGAACCATCTCATACTAACACTTGAGCCACCATTCTTGTTCTGTGGGGACTTCAATGCGGCTCATGAAGTCTGGGGCAGCAAAAAATCAAACTACAGAGGTGGGCTACTGTTGGAGTGGGCTGTAGACAACGATCTCCTTGTGCTGAACGATGGGTCTCCGACTCATTACCACAATGCAACGGGTTCCTTTACTGCTATTGATGTATCTTTTGCTTCCAACTCGCTGTCATCTAAACTGTTGTGGCACTGTGAAGATGACCTACATGGGAGTGATCATTTCCCCATCCACATTAAAACCCAGAATCCACACACCAAACATGTTATGAGGAAACGATCAGCGAGAATATTGGGCGTTATATTCGACAGAAAATGTAAATTCAACCTTCATACAAAGCAAACCAAAGAGGACTGCAGAAGCCGACTCAACTTTCTTAAAGCCATATCGAGGAAAGCAGACAGGTAAACCCTCATCAACATCGGCAAAGCTACAGTAGCATCAAAGCTTCTTTATGGAATCGAAATCCTAAGGAAAGAGAATGTTGAAGCTCTAACCCCGATCTACAACGAAATAATGAGGATAGCATCAGGAGCGCTACGGACCAGTCCGGTCCTGCCTCTTTTCGTAGAATCTGGGTGCTTACCCTTCCACCTACAAGTAGCAATAACGTTGATTACAAAAGGCTGCTCCATACTTGAAAAGTCATCTGGAAACACCAACGGACTGTGGATAAAAGCAAGATCTACTTTTCAACAACTTACTGGCGAATCTCTGCCACTACTGCGCAACAGAGTGTCAGCGCATGACAGGCCATGGAACAAAAAAGTGCCAACCATAGACTGGACAATCAAATCCAAAATAAGAGCCGGACTGATGCCTCAAGTAGCAGCGAGTACTTTCCGAGGACATGTGCAACAGACCTACCATCAGCACCACCTATGGTACACAGACGGTTCATTAGCAGATGGAAAAGTTGGCCTTGGCATAATTGGTCCAAATGTTAGGAAAGAAGGCGGTCTTCCGCACCAATGCTCAGTGTTTTCGGCAGAAGCAGCAGCTCTAGCATATGCAACTCGGTTAGTGGAAGGACCATCCGTTATATTCAGCGATTCTGCCAGTTGTCTGATGGCCCTGGAAGCTGGAAAATCAAGACATCCATACATACAAGCGTCAGGAAGAGAAGCGGAAGCAAAAGATGTTACATACTGCTGGATCCCGGGCCACTCGGGGCAAACCAAGGAAGACAACAGGAAAGAGTTACCAAGGCCGTTCCAGCAGCAGATATCGTAAGATGGAGCAAAACGGAAATATGGAAGGTATACCAACAAACATGGGACTCGACGGACAGAAGAACGACCAGAATAGTGAAATCGACGGTGACAAAATGGACAGATTTACCCAACAGAAGAGATCAAATCGTATTAACGCGCTTACGATTAGGACATACGTGGTTTACCAAGCACCATTTGTTCGAGAAAAAACCAGCGGAAGTATGCGAGCCCTGCAGGAGAGTGAAAAACATTCACCATATTTTAGTTAGTTGTCCGCAGTACACTCCACAAAGACAGGAAGTGGATCTTGCTGATAACTTGAAAGAAATCTTGAAAAATGACCTAGAATCTGAAGCAAAAGTGATTAGCTATCTAAGAAAAATTGCAATGTATAAATTTATATGAAATTCTTTACCATTGTTAGAATGTAACAGCTTAGTTATGTAATAGGCAACAAATAATAAAGCATCAGAGACGAATGCCCCAGAGGTAAAGTCTCTCTAAACACAAAAAAAAAAGAAGAATATCGACAATAGCAAATTCACGAAAATCCTATGGACGCGAACTTTCACTCTCACTTTGAAGCGGCACTATGTCATCGCCGTAAAAGCCAGTCGATCAACAACATCCGGCTTATAGCTCCACAAATTCTTATCAGGGTGAAGGACATTCACCTTTACGGCGTTAGAGTTACGAATTGGCCGAAAGGCGGAGCCGATAGTATTAAGGTCGAAACTAGGTTAGAACTATAGATAGTAGAGTAAACATAGATCCGCTAAGATGAATCCGTTGTATCCAAACGAACTGTCAAAATCTGTATCCAAACGAGCATGACGTCACGATTTGGACAACATCAATGGAACGCATGACGTCATATTCAATCGTCGCACTTTTGAAAATTACTACTTACACGCTTGAAAAATTTTAGTCAGCGGTGTCCGCGGATCTATGTTTACTCTACTATCTATAGTTGGAACGTATACGGGTGGACGGGATGGCGTCGGACCAGGCTAGCATTGGACTACAGCAAGATGTGGCACGTTCCGCTGAACATCGTCAGCAAAACGAGAAAGGAAAAGAAGGGGAAGACGTCTACGTGGATCCACTCAACCGTCATTATAAATAGTTCGTGGCATTTCGGAACGGCAAGAACTTGGTGAAACCTGTTCAATAAGGATGTATTGATAAACGACCGTAACGCTGCAGTAATAATGCTGATTAGGGCATAGGGACTCTATGACGCTATCTAGCAGATGAGAGATCTGATGCTCTATAACGCTAGAGGTAGAGAGGTAGAGGGCTAGATTAAAAGGGGTCGCTGGCTACGATACGCGAGATATCGTACTTCGACATGTTACTGGGTAAGGTCGTTCCAAGAATTAGCGGTTAGTTCTCTAAACATTGAAGTCCATAACTGCAATGCAAGGCTAGGCCACTCACCTGTACACACTTAATTCATATTGCCGGGATATCAGCATTTTTCCATTCTTTTGCCGAGATTTGCACAGCCGAGTAATCAGCAAACAACAATTTTGCTGAGATCTCAGCAATTTTGACAGTTCATTGCTGAGCTTCGGTAATCGTTTTGCTGAGAGTCAGCAAACAAATGTCACTTTTTGCTGGGATATCAGCTGATAGTTTTACTGAGCAGATGGCTGTGCGCGTTTTTGCCGAGCCCGCAAATCTGTTTTGAGTGTGTAGGTACATACTGGCAATAGGCTTTTGAGTATTGTTCAGCTACGTAACCAAGTTCTTCCACACTATAGGCTCTCGTACTGTACATTTGATAGGGATGATTTCCCCTCAAGATGATATCCTTTGTTGTACAACTGTGATACCCAGGTAAACACCGTGAAATAATTAGCATAATTAAGTATTCCTCAACACGTGAGAGGCAATCATCCGTTCTGACAAGGATGACGACGCTTCTTTACCGCTCCCCCGCAATAAGGTAGGCCATTACCGCGACCACGACGGCTGCGGCGACGACGACGCGACAACACAACATGCCTCGGCGTGTAAGTCCGTGCCAGTTCGGCACCTTTGACGCACATCAGCGCTTATCACGTATCCCCGCATGCACCGTAACGGCGCCGCCATTGCATCACATACCTACACCATGCAGCGCCACTTGGATGGGTCGGGTTAATGCTTAACCAGCTCAGCGAGAGGGCGTCGTCGTCACGAGCTGTCACATGAGCAGCGGAATCAAAGTTGACATGTGCTAATTAGTGCTAATTTTAATCATTTCTCGGTAGGTAGCATAACAGCGCTCATTAAAGCGGTGCATCACGTGAAGATGCCGCACGTAGCTTAGCGCGGAATTGTTATTCACAACAGATGTATGCGAGGGGGAGTTAAAAGGTTGGAGTGGAGGCGTTGCAAAAACATAATACGCGAGAGGGTTGAATATTGGCTTCTCAATCGGGCGCTATTTGGGTGTGTGTTGTGGGTGAGATGTGTAATGGAAGGTAACAGAGTGAGCTAATTTTACTTGAAGTGCAATAGTACTTGAAATCTGCTAATGACTGGATCAAGTTTGAATGGGATTAGTGCCCTGTCCAGAACGTCATGCTCTGGGGATTATATTTTGTTTTGAGGTCTGCTGCATGCCATACATAGTTGCGCTCCAGAAATAGGTACTCTACTTCGGACTTGCTCCATTCGACTCTCCCCCCTCGCCAGAAATTGGAGACTATTCTGAACTTGTCACGCTTTCGTTGTTCAAAATGGACTGTTAGTAATGCTTGGAATATGATATAATCAGAATTATATAAGTAGCAATATTTGTACAACTTTTTTTTTTAAATCGCCGAAAAATGAAATCGAAATGATAGTTTTTAAAGAAATTCTTCAACGGGTATCCCAAAGAACCTCTGATATTTTAGCAGCATTACTGCAAAATATTGTTAAGTGCTTCCTTGTGCAACTCAAGGATCATGTGGAAAAAAATCTGGTAGAATTTGCAATAGAATTCCAGTAGAGGTTTGTGAACCCCTAGAGAAAAAAGATGTCGCATAATAAGGAAGGGCACATATAGTTGAAGCGTGAACCCGAGTATGGAGCAGCCTTAGCTAGTTTTACCAACTTCCTTTTATAACTGAATGTAACACGATGAAATTGAAAATAAAATTCTAAAAGCATTACTTCACTGAGCAGTCACGCTGTTGTCTTTTGTACATTTCGTTACAAAAATCTCGCCTATTCTACACACATCAACGTGGTGCTGGTAAAGGTGACCAATTGCTGAAAAATTAGGGATTTTTCTATACTCGCGCATTTTTTCTTCTAGAGCTTGCAATATTTTTTTGTCATATTCACAAAACCAATCATAGCTCAACTCTTTTGGAAATTATGAACTCTTGGAATTTCTTGAAAGTATTTTCGGAGAATTCACAAATAATGGAATTGTTTAAAAAATCCAAAAATTCACCTGAAAGAATTCCTGGACGAATAGCTGGAATGTACTCAAACGAAAAAGTCTGGAGGAATTTGGGAAGGAATTCCTAGAATTCCGTGTTGCTATTTTTAGAGAAATTCTGGGAGGAAACCCTGGGAGAATTCCAAAAGAGTCTTCTTTGGGTGAATTCCTGAAGAATTTTCTGGAGAAATGTCTGAAAGCGCTTCTACCATGCAAGTACTTATATGTTTGAAGTAAAAAACAGTGACTGTGAAAAAATCACAGAATATATTCCTGAAAGAATCGCAGAACGGATTTCTTAAGAAACTATTTTGTATGAGCTGCAGAGGGAATTCTTGAAGGAATGCATGGATGGATTGTAGAATAAATCTGTGGATGAACTTCTTAAAAATTTCTCGGAGATAATAGGGTAAAAACAAAGCTTGTTTTTCTCAGAGATGGCACCACCACATTAGAAGTAAAATCGTTTTTCTTATATGGACAAATCGCTGGCTTGCACTTGCTCCGCATCGCAGCGATTTGTACCAAATTTGAAATAAAACCATTACCCCAATGCGTTTCTTCCGGATTGCAGTAATAGAGAATTTATTGCAGGACTATACAAATTTAAAGCTGTTTACTTCATTTTTCCTGACTGGCATTTTCCACCCATGATGCGCATGATGTTTCGAGTGAATAGGTGCCAGGCAGAGCCGCTGTATATGTGAAAAACACGTGGAACACGAGCGCCGTCTACGATCGCATAGCGTGACCTTCGCTGTTACTGTTATCACGTTTACCGCATGTATCAGGAAAGCGCCTCTACCGGCACTCTAGCATAAACGCAGCTGATTGCTTCCCATTGTAAAAGAACTTTTCGATGACTTCGTGGAGAATTTCCTGGCTGCAGTATCCCTCTCAAATTATCTAAAAGAATTCCAATACAAACCGCTGGAGGAATTCCTCTAGAAATTGTTCAAGTAATAAGAAGATCAGGTAATCCTGGAAACAATCTTGGGTAAATTTCTGGAAAAGATGATGGACGAATTTCTGAAATTTCTGACCGAACCCCAGAATTAATTTTTGGAAAGATCCCGAGAGGGATTTCTGAAGGATCACTACAGGAAATTCATGAGCAATTTCTGAAGGAACTCTCGGACCATTCCCTAAGGGAATTCCTGGAGAAATCCCTGGAGAAATTCTTGCAGGTATGCTTGGAGTAAACCCTGTAGGGATCCCTGAAGGAATTTCTGAAATGAGAAATTCTAGAGGAATTATGAGAGCAATCACTGGAGAAATTTCTGAAGAAATCACTTAAGAAATTCCTGGATAAATCGCTAGAGGAATTCTAGGAGGCATCTCTGCACCTGCAGGAGTTTCTGAAACAATATTTTGAGGATTTCCTGGAGGCATTCTTGGAGAAATTCCTAGACGAACACCTGGAGCAAACTTTGGATAAATTCCTAGATGAATTCCTAGTGGAATCTCTAGAGGAATTCTGGGAGGGAGCTCTGGTAGAACTCCGGAGCAATCCCTAGATGAAGAATTCCTGGAGAAATCTATGGCGGAATTCCTGGATATATTCCTAGAGGAATTCCTAAAAGAATTCCCGGAGGTATTTCTGAAGGAATACCTGAAGGAAACCCTGGAAGAATCTCTGGAGTAATCCCAGGAGAAATTCCTGAAATACTTCCTGAACAAATTCTAGGATGAATTCCTGTAGCTAACCCTTGTAGAAATCCTGAAAGAATCCCTGGATGAAATCCTGGAAGATTTCCTAGAGGAAATCTAGGAGCAATCCCTGGAAAAAAATCTGAAGAAACCACTTGAGAAATTCCTGGATGAATCCTGGAGGAATTTCTGAAGAAATTCAAGGAAGAATTCCTGGGGTAATTCTTGGAAAAATGTCTGCGGATTCCCTGGAGGAATGGAGAAATTCCTGGAAGAATTCATGGAAAAATCCCTGGTGGAATCTCTGAAGGAATTTCTGGAGGAGTTTCAGGAGAAATACATGAAGGAACTTCTGGACAAATGTCTGGTGGAATCCCAGGAGGAATTCCTGGTAAATCCATGGAGAAATTATTTGAAAAATCATTGAAGAAACTCCTAGAGAAATCGCTGGAGGTACTTATTGACAACTGCTTGACGGAACCCCTGGAGGAATTTCTGAAAGTACCTGGAGGAATTCCTGGAGAAACCACTAAAGGTATTCTTGGAGGAATCCCTGGAAGAATTTCTGAAGGAATAATTTGGAGAAGGAATAATCCTTGGAGAAATTTCGGGACGAAATCCTTAAGAAATCCCTGTATAAATTTCTACATGAATTCCTGGTGGAATCTCTAGAAGAACTCTGGGAGGGATCTCTGGTAGAATTCCTGGAGCAATCCCTAGATGAATTCCTTAAGATATCTCTGGAGGACTTCCTGGATGAATCTTTGGAGGATTTTCTTAAGGAATTCACAAAGGAAATCCTGGAGAAATCTCTGTAAGATTTCCAGGAAAAATTCCTGGAGGACTGCCTGAAGAAATTCCTAGATGAATTCCTGTAGCAAACCCTGGAAGAAATCCTGAAGGAATCCCTCGATGGATTCCTGGAGGATTCGCTAGAGGAAATCTGGGAGGAATCCCTGGAGAAATATTCGAAGAAGTCTCTTGAGGAATTCCTGGAGGAATCCTTAGATAAATTTCTGAAAAAGCTCTTAGAAGAATTCCTGGGGGAATTCATGGAAAAATCCCTGGAGAAATTCCTGAAGCAATTTCTGAAAAAAATCTCAGGAGGGATGCCTGGAGGATCTTCTGGACAAATTCCTGGAGAAATTCTGTGAAACTATACCTGGAAGAATTCCTGGATGAATCCCTGAATGAATCTGGCAGGAATCTCTGGAAAAGTTTCTGAAGAAATTCCTAGAGGAATTCCCAGAGGAATTTCTGGATGAATTCCAGGAAGAATCACTGAAGAAATTTCTGATAAAAATCCTAGATAAGCTTACTAGAGGATTTCGCAAAGGAATTTCTGGATGAATTCCAGGAGGAATTCTTGGAGGTACTTCTGGAGAAATCATCGGAAGAATTCCGGGAGGTATCTCTGTAAGAATCCTAAGAGGAATCCCTAGAGAAATTTATAAAGGAATCTCTTGTGGAAAAAAATCTGGATAAACTCCTGGAGGAAATCCAGGAAGATATCACGGAGAAGTCCCTGGAAAAAATCCAGGAGGAATCCCTGAATAAATTGATATAATCCATGGAGGAAGTATCCTGTACCGACTTTTCGAACCCTCTAAGCAGAATACCCTCTTCGAATGAGTGTAATCAGTTTCGTACCTTTTAATTTCGCCCTAATTGCTTATCCTTTGACAGATACGCGTATTCCGACTACCACTTGTAATCTTCCTCAGTGTCAGTTATCCAGTGGATAAGGAAGATTACAAGTGGTAGTCGAAATACGCGAATCTGTCAAAGGATAAGCAATTCCATGGAGGATTTTTTTTTGTGGGAGTTTCCGAAGGAATTTCTGGATAAATTTCTGGAGAAATTTCTGAAAAAATATCTGGGGTAATTCCTGGCGGAACTCTTGGTAATATTCCGAGAGGAGTTCCTGGAGAAATTCCTGGATGAAATCATGGAGGAATGCCTAATGTCTGGAATATTTCCTGGATAAATTCTGGGAGAAATTCCTGGTGGGATTTCTGAAGGATTTCCTGGAGAATTCCTGAAGAAACCTTGAAGGAATTCCTAGAGGAATCTTGAGAGAAATTCATGCAAGAAACACTGAAGAAATTCTTCGATCAATTCTTGGATAAATCCCGGGAAAACTTTCTGCAGGGATCCTTAGCGGATTTCCTGGAAAAATTGCGGTAGTTATCTTTGAAGGAATTCCTGGAGTTATTCCTGGTGGAATTCATGAAGATATTTCTTAAAGAGTCCCTGAATGAAATCTAAGAGGAATCCCTATAGAAATCCTTGGAGGACTGCCTGAAGAAACTTTCGGAGCCATGCCTGTAGGATTTCCTGGAGGAATCTCTAGAAGGAATTTGCTTGAGAAAACTCTAGAGGAATTCCTGGTGGAATTCCTGCATAAATTCCATGAAGAACCCCTAGAAAAGTCCCTGGAGGAATTCCAAGAGGATTTCCAAGAGGATTTCCTTAACCTTCCTTAGTCCCTAAAAAAAAGTTACAAATAAGACCCTGGGGTCATTTTTGACCCCAAACTTTGAACGCCTCTCAAAAATCAGTGGCTGGGCCGATTTTGATTTTCTTTGGCCCAAATGAAAGCCACACATGTCTAGTTTTCAAAACCCCCGGAGAGTTCCGGATTTGGTCACTGTGGCCACCGGGAACCTGCTTCAACTGAAAAATGCCGCTTTAGAGACCCTAACTTTGGCAAGCTATAACTTTGCAACCGAACAAGTAATCAGGACCGTTCAGGAATCGTTGGAAAGGTATTCACGTGGACTTTGATTAAAGACATTAATATTGACTAATTCTTAAGAACCGGTTCCGGAAATCCGGAACATCCGGAAAGTAATGTTTTTCACGATAATGTGCTAGAAAGCACATTCATATTATTTACAGGACAGAAGTTTTTGCATCAAACTTCTTTAGGCCATAATACAATCTGTCGAGAACTATTTCTGAATGTTTCTGGTTATGTCCCGTCCTTCTGGAACCGGTTCCAGGGATCCCACAAGATGGCCAACGAGTTGAGTGTAACGGAATTGAACGGTTTTCCGCGCTAAACACATCTGCGTTGGTTAACTCATGATGAAATCTCAATAATTTTACATGCTCCATATTGTTGTGATATGTAAACATATTGTTGGACATTGTGGTCTTATGTGGCCACCGGAGTGACCACCGGAGAAACCCGTATTGAGGGACTTCCATGTTTTTGCAACAAAGATAGGCATTCGACGGCTCTAACTTCATGATTTTCCATGGCTATGTGAGTTCTGGCATTGAAAAGAAGAATTAACCATTCTGGTCTGTTTTGGCCACCGGAGTGACCACCGGAAAAACCCGTATTGAGGGAGTTTCATGTTTTTGCAACAAAGGTAGGCATTCGACGGTTCTAACTTCATGATTTTTCATGGCTATGTGAGTTCTAGCATTGAAAAGAAGAATTAACCATTCTGGTCTGTTTTGGCCACCGGAGTGACCACCGGAGAAACCCGTATTGAGGGAGGTTCATGTTTTTGCAACAACGATAGGCATTCGACGGCTCTAACTTCATGATTTTTCATGACCATGTGGCTTCTGGCATTGAAAAGAAGAATTGACCACAATAGTCTGTTTTGGCCACCGGAGTGACCACCGAAGAAACCCGTATTGAGGCACTTCCATGTTTTTGCAACAAAGATAGGCATTCGACGGCTCTAACTTCATGATTTTTCATGGCCGTGTGGCTTCTGGCATTAAGCTTAGCTTAGCTTAGCTTAGACTGACTGCACATATCTATGGTTGCTACTCCGTGATTGACTCGGACCAATGACAGTTGCACAATGAATCAACTGAATAATTGACTGGGAGTGGTCAACATTCTCACTGTGCACGCTTCAGAAGCTCTCTTTAACAGTACAATAACGGCGCCGGCCACGTCCTTGCAGTCAGGTTGGAAGAGTGAAGGAATGTTGATAGCAACCTTTGTTATGTGAAAGTTGGCGTTTACCGCACGTCTCCACCAAAGGCTGCAGGAAGGAGTGATTGTTAGTTAGGAAAGGTATCGTTGGGTCAGGATTCACTTTGATAAGTAATATGACCTTTTGAGGTTGGAGCATGCCGTGCAGACTGCAGTGATGTTGTTCGCTTCACGCGGAAAGCAAACAACCAACCACCCTCGTCAGGTGGTTGCTCAATATGTACTACAAATGAAGCAACAAAATACAGTCAGGTTTCCTCTTACGCGGGGGATACGTACCGCGTAAAAAAAACTCAGTTCAAAATTCGAAAAACCGCGTAAAAAAAGTCTCACCATTTCTCGACGAATCATGCAAAAATAAGACGATGAAATTTTTTTTTGTATGGAGTTTTCATTTACGCGGCCGCGTAAATGAAAACCGCGTAAAAAAAGACCTGACTGTATGCAGACGGAAGTGCTATTGATCGCATCACGCGGAAAGCAAACAATCGGCCACCCACGTCAGGTGATCGTTTAATATTTACCATTGAAGACGCGACAACATATAAAAACTTAAGCGCTATTGTTCACTCCGCGCGGAAAGCAAACAAACAGCCACACGCGTCAGCTGGACACTCAAGATTTACAACAAAAGACGTGACAAAACATGCAATCTGATGCGCTATTGCTCGCTTCACGCGGAAAGCAAACAATCGACCACCCACGAAAGGTGATCGCTCAATATTTATAACAATACATACAACAAATATACATGGACAAATACATAGAAAAACAGTATATCGTTAGGAGATTGCACAAACAATTAAATTCAATAAATAGAAGAAATAATTTGTAAGATGCCATTCCGAACAGTTACAAAATGAAACAAAAATCCAAGTCGACACTCATGGTGACGAACTATACAAAATCAATGAAAAAGTATTTGAAAAGAGGACATTATATATATATATATATATATATATATATATATATATATGAATACAAACTATCACCAATGGTATAAAATTGAACTATTATAATAATTGATATAGAATCCATAGAAAGAGAATAACAAGGAACAAACTCACCGGATAATCGCCTGCCATCAATCGAACTAAAAATGCGAAAGGAAAAAATAAATCGGAGCACCGAAGGCAACGCGCGCGCAAAATCGGCCTCCAGCTGCCGAGCCGTCACTACACACACACTGACTGAGGCTGGATCTTCTTCCTCTGCCATCAACCGTGCCAAAAGCGCAAAAAGCAAATGAAAACAAAAACAAAACTAAATTGAGGCACCGAAGGCAACGCGCGCGCAAAATCGGCCTCCAGCAACCGAGCCGTCACTACACACACTCGGCCGTGTGGCTTCTGGCATTAAATAGAAGAATTGACCATTCTGGTCTGTTTTGGCCACCGAAGTGACCACCGGAGAAATCCGTATTGAGGGAGTTTCATGTTTTTGCAACAAAGGTAGGCATTCGACGGCTCTAACTTCATGATTTTTCATGACCATGTGGCTTCTGGCATTGAAAAAAAGAATTGACCACAATGGTCTGTTTTGGCCACCGGAGTGACCACCGGAGAAACTCGTATTGAGGGAGTTTCATGGTTTTGCAACAATGATAGGCATTCGAAGGCTCTAACTTCATGATTTTTCATGGACATGTGGCTTCTGGTATTAAATAGAACAATTGAATATTCTGGTTCGCTTTGGCCACCGGAGTGACCACCGGTGAAATTCGTATTGAGGGAGTTTCATGTTTTTGCAACAAATATAGGCATTCGACGGCTCTAACTTCATGATTTTTCATGGCCATGTGGCTTCTGGCATTAAAAAGAAGAATTGACCGTTCTGGTCCGTTTTGGCACTGGCTCGGTCCACGGCGACGGCGGCGACGACGACGACGAAGTGTTGATGAAGAATAAATTATCGACAATTTGGCTTGGGGGAGACCACGCAAAGTAGTTGGAACGAATCGAGGATAATGATCGAGCATATGATGATGAGGCTCAACAATGGGGCGCAAGAAATTTTTTAGGGGTTACCAATCGTGATGTTGTCAGAGGCGTAGCTGGATGTTCATCATACGATATTTATTTATCGGCGCAAATATTGTGTATACGAGAGTTGTGGAAATTTTACTATACTGTTGTTGAAAGCTTTATTGAATTAAGGCTCTGATTCATTTGACGGACTTTGTGGTTTAATGTTTAATGTTCCTGATTACTCCTGGGCACTGGGTTTTATCCCTGGCCCTGGCCAGTCTCTTTCAACCTATTTTATAACTTTGTATATACAGTCGAGACTCTTATAAGATCACTGGTCGGGGGCGCAATAGGAATCCACTTAATAGGAGACTAAGAGCTTATGGGTTTTCGGCCTTTTGGGGGTATGGCCTATTATCTCGGGTGTGTTAAGAGTTAGTGCAATACTTTCTTCGGCAAAGTTTTAGGGCTTGATAAGATCTACCATTTAGAACTTTGATTCATAGGATTAGTTGGC
The DNA here is from genome assembly GCF_035046485.1 of Aedes albopictus. Taxonomy (NCBI): domain Eukaryota; kingdom Metazoa; phylum Arthropoda; class Insecta; order Diptera; family Culicidae; genus Aedes; species Aedes albopictus. Next base: position 423,737,108 of record NC_085137.1, read on the forward strand.
AACTTGGCCGCTAGAGGGACCATCAACAGTTTTATGCTAAATTGCACTACAGAAACCATATCAGGTTGTCAAGCAAACGTTACGATATGCAACAGCTCAAGACCCTGATAATTTGGAAGGATAGTGTCTTCGGAAAAGTTGTTGGGTAGGGTCAAGTGGGGTAAAATGCCATTTTTCAAACTTTCATCGTTTTCAATGATAATTAGCCTCATTTGTTAGGCTTCCAAAGTGGTAACAGCTACTAGACAATATTTGCTCGATACCTCAGCAAAAATATTCACTAAACTATTGCATTTTCATCGATTTTCAGCGATTTTAAAAACTGATTCGTAAAACGGAAGTGGTGCAAAACGACCATCTGCCATGGGGTAAGATGCCACTTCATGAAAACATTCAAAAATTACGTCCATCATTTTTAGGGCATTTCCGACTCCTTTTCCGCCCTCTGTCCCGCTTTTTTCGAACACTCAATAAATGAAGGGTTACCCCCCTCCCCGCAAAACGATGATCGTAATATTTAAATGACCCCTAACATGGAAAGCGCAGACAACAACAACCATGCGTCTCCATGCGTGCCTTTATCTCGTTGGAAACACTTGGCTGGTAATAAAATCACCAGAAAACCTTAATTGCAAGCACGAAAAACCGGAAGTTGCCAATTTTCATTGGGAAATCAAAGGATTTTTCGTGGGTTTGGTGGTCTAGCTTCTAGAAGAATGTTTGATGCAAACATATCTTGACACCATTTACCTATAGCAATGATCAAATCCCATTCAGGAATGATTTTATGAGTTGGGCCATTTTACCCCATCTTGGCATTTTGGGCTTTGTTCCCCTACGCCAATAAGTTACTGACGATGAGTTGCGAAGTTGCGAGTTGCGCTAGTGAATATGCAAATTTTAGAAATTTCATAGCTCAGAATCCTGATAACATACGAAGTTGGTGTCTTCGGCAAAGTTGATCAGTATGACATAAACTTACATAAAAATAAACACTTGTTTCGCAATTCTGCCACTAGGCGGCGCTAGTGAACATGCAAAGTTTAGAAAACTCATAGCTCAGAATCCTGATAACTTAGAAAGATGGTGTCTTCGGCAAAGTTGATCAGTATGACATTAACTTACATAAAAATAAACACTTGTTTCAAAATTCTGCCACTAGGCGACCTTTACCGGTTTTTTTCGACTTTGTTTGAAGTTTTTCGGCTCAGCAAAACTAGTGTCGCTCCCCCCGATAACTAAGAAAGTTGGTGTCTTCAGCAAAATTGACCAGTATGACATAGACTTACATAAAAGGGAAACCTTGTTTCACAATTCTGCCATTAGGTGGCGCTAGTGAACTTGCAAATTTTAGAAATTGTATAGCTCAGAATCCTAATAACTTAGGAAGATGGTGTCTTCGGCAAAGTTGATCAGTATGACATAGACTTGCACAAAATGGGACACTTGTGTCAGAATTCTGCCTCCACGTGGCCCCAGTGAACACACAAATTTTAAAAATCTCTTAGCTCAGAATTCTGCAATCTTGGAGAGACTGTATTCTTCATTGATGAGATACTTGGTTTGAAATTCTTCCCCTGGGCAGCATGCACATTTTATTGATTGTATAGCTTGATGTCAGTCGGACTCGAAAGGAATCCTCCGTGGAACTTTTAAGAGTATGCCAGTTGAAACTACTAGACGGATTAATTTAATTAAAAAAAAATTAAAGAATTGCGAAATGTACATAAAACTCACTAAATGGATAATATTTGTGACTGAATTCCTCGATTGCAGAACTTGATAATTCCCTAATTCAAGTGAAACATTGTTTGTCTTCCTCAAGAAAGCCCTTCTCATACCAACTAAGACAACTTTTCATTCTGAAAAAGCTGACTTCACGTAAGTATAAGAAAATAGAGCCAGCATGAAAGGATAAAGCATATCAAGTACTAACAAATAATGTTGACATATCTAAAAAGATAATGAAAAGAAACGATGTGATTTTCAAGAACACTGAACATAGACGACCAAAACGTTAAGTGGTGTTAACCAAAATATACGATGAAAGGTTTTTTTTGTGAACCGAAGTAAAACTATCCTCAATTCTCGAACTAACAATATTACCATTGACAGTGCAGTATCAGACTACAAGAATCGCAGTATATTTTAACATGAATTGCCTCTACTACAGAATAACCTTGTTGAACAATAAGAATAACAACTGAGCATAAAGATAATATGTCGCGTGTCGAAGCATGAAAATTGAGCCGTCGAAAGACTGCTTCTGGTGATGAGCGTTTAAAAATAAATATAGGAGTTCCCTAGTATGTGTTTCTCCAGGTGGTCACTCGGATGACCAAAGCGAACCAGAATATTCAATTGTTCTTTTTAATACCAGAAGCAACATATCCATGAAAAATCATGAAGTTAGAGCCTTCGAATGCCTATCTTTGTTGCAAAAACATGAAACTCCCTCAATACGAGTTTATCCGGTGGTCACTCCGGCGGCCAAAATAGACCATTGTGGTCAATTCTTCTTTTCAATGCCAGAAGCCACATGGCCATGAAAAATCATGAAATTAGAGCCGTCGAATGCCTATCTTTGTTGCAAAAACATGAAACTCCCTCAATACGGATTTCTCCGGTGGCCAAAACAGACCAGAATGGTTAATTCTTCTATTTAATGCCAGAAGCCACATGGCCACGAAAAAAACATGAAGTTAGAGCCGTCGAATGCCTATCTTTGTTGCAAAAACATGGAAGTCCCTCAATACGGGTTTCTCCAGGTGGTCACTCCGGTGGCCAAAACAGACTATTGTGGTCAATTCTTCTTTTCAATGCCAGAAGCCACATGGTCATGAAAAATCATGAAGTTAGAGCCGTCGAATGCCTACCTTTGTTGCAAAAACTTGAAACTCCCTCAATACGCGTTTCTCCGGTGGTCACTCCGGTGGCCAAAACAGACCAGAATGGTTAATTCTTCTTTTCAATGCCAGAACTCATATAGCCATGAAAATCATGAAGTTAGAGCCGTCGAATGCCTATCTTTGTTGCAAAAACATGGAAGTCCCTCAATACGGGTTTCTCCGGTGGTCACTCCGGTGGCCACATAAGACCACAATGTCCAACAACATGTTTACATATCACAACAATATGGAACATGTTAAATTATTGAGATTTCATCATGAGTTAACCAACGCAGATGTGTTTGGCGCGGAAAACCGTTCAATTTCGTTACATTCAACTCGTTGGCCATCTTGTGGGATCCCTGGAACCGGTTCCAGAAGGACGGGACATAACCAGAAACATTCAGAAATAGTTCTCGACAGATTGTATTATGGCCTAAAGAAGTTTGATGCAAAAACTTCTGTCCTGTAAATAATATGAATGTGCTTTCTAGCACATTATCGTGAAAAACATTACTTTCCGGATGTTCCGGATTTCCGGAACCGGTTCTTAAGAATTAGTCAATATTAATGTCTTTAATCAAAGTCCACGTGAATACCTTTCCAACGATTCCTGAACGGTCCTGATTACTTGTTCGGTTGCAAAGTTATAGCTTGCCAAAGTTAGGGTCTCTAAAGCGGCATTTTTCAGTTGAAGCAGGTTCCCGGTGGCCACAGTGACCAAATCCGGAACTCTCCGGGGGTTTTGAAAACTAGACATGTGTGGCTTTCATTTGGGCCAAAGAAAATCAAAATCGGCCCAGCCACTGATTTTTGAGAGGCGTTCAAAGTTTGGGGTCAAAAATGACCCCAGGGTCTTATTTGTAACTTTTTTTATGGGAGCTCCCCTAGGGGTCGTCCAATGTTTTGGATGAATGGAAATGATAGTTTTCCACAAAAAAATTATTGTCTGAAAATCTCAGATTTCTAGGCCTTTCGAAACAAAAACTATATCGAATTGAAATTCGGAAAAGGTCAAAAAAGACCCCAAGACCTTACTAAGGTTAAAGAAATAATGGGGCACTTCCAGGAGGAAACCCTTAAGGATTCCCTGAATGAATTCCTGGAGGAATCTCTAGATGAATTCTTCGAGATATCGCCAGTAGAATACATGTAGGAATCTCTCGAGGAATTCTTAGAAGAATTTCTGGACGAAACCCTGTAGGAGCTTTTGGAGGAATCCACGCAGGAATCCCCAGAGGCATCGTGGAAGAATTTCTGGAAGATTTTTTCGGAAAAATCCCTGGAAGAATTCTGGGTGGAATCCCAGGAGGCATTCCTGAAGAAATCCAAGGATCAACTTATGATGCAATTCTAGGGAGAGTTTCTGAAGAAATCCCACGAGGAAGTACTGAAGAAATCGAAACGTTGAAATTCCTGAGGAAATCCTGAAAAGAGTACGTAGAAAAACTTTTGGAGGAATCTCTGCAGCAGTTCCTGAAGGGAGTGTGGAAATAGCAAATGTTAAAACACACAATGATAAGAATTAAAAAAGTTCCCACAAAAATAAAAATTAAAATGGGATCCCTGCAAGAGTTCCTGAAAAAAAAAACCCAGGAGGAATCTCGGAAGCAATCCCAAGATCTAAACAGTTCCTGGAAGGAGTTATGGATTAATTCTTGGAGAAGTTTCTGAAAGTATTCCAGGAGTTCTTGGATCCTGGAAGTTGTTCCTAAAAAAGATCACAGGAGGATTTCCCAGGTGAATCCCTAGAGGAATTCTTGGATGAATTTTTGGAGAATCCCTATGATGAATCCCGGAAGGGCCTGTCCATAGACTACGTAGATTCTTAGGGGGACGGGGAGGTCTGGCCAAAGTCTACGCTCCATACAAATTTCGAAAATTTTGTATGGACAAAAGTCTACACGACTCTATGACATTTCCCCGAATTCCATTACCCCGTATGACATTACCCCGAATTCCATTACCCCGATTGACCCATTACCCCGAATATTTTTTTCTGAATTATAAATTTCGTATTTTCCAATACGAAGGAAAATCATGACGTTCATCCCGGAACGAACTAGCTTGGTCGATATAACTTTATTCTGCCTATTTTTTGCGGTGAGAATACCTAAGCATATGAAGCTCCTAGGACCCTTTGAACAGATCTCTGACCAGTATGATTAAAAGAACAGGCAATAACCAAAAGAAGAAAAAAACTCTACTCAACACTTGGTTTCGGATCATTTGGATGAAAGAAATAAACTAATGTGATCATGTCACTCTTCCATATAACAGTATAACTTGAAAGAACAGCCTATGATTAAAAGAAGGAAAAATCTCTGATAAAAATAATAACATTTGCGACGCCAACAAATTGCTTAAATTAATCATTAGAAAGAATATCCTATGTTTGGAAGAAGGATACATAAGTGATGACCGCATAGTAGAATGCCCTTAAATGAAAGTTCTTTGGTAGTAAGACCAGAAAGAACAACATATGCTCAAAGAAGACAAATTTTTGTTGAAAATGTGGTGAAACACTTGATGTACCGTTAACTACCCATGGCGGGTCTCGAGGTAGGCTTGCGGATAAATAATTCGGATATTGGGCCATTCGGGGAAATGGGTCATTCGGGGTAATGGATCATTCGGGGTAATGGAATTCGGTGAAATGTCCTAAAGTCGTCTACACGAGGGGGGAGGGGAGTGGTCTGAGATGGCAAAAAATGAGTTTACGTAGTTTATGGACAGCGCCGAAGCAATCCCTCGATGAATTTCATAGGGAATCTCAGGAGAGATTTCTTAGCGAATTCCGGGAAGAATTTCTGTAGGAATCATTGGATAAAAAATCTGAAGAAATCCATGTCTGGAGGAATACTTGAATGGACTTGAATGGATTTTTGTACAATTTTTTTTAAAGAAATTCCCTGTTTAATTTTTCGAATGATTCCAGATGAAGCTATTAGAGCAATATCTAGCGGAACTCTAGAAGGAATATATGGAGAAATCCCTGAAGAAATCTCTGAATTAATACCTGCAGCTATACCTTAAAGGATCTCTAGAGAAGTTCCCGACGGAAACCTCGTAAACAAACAGCATTTGAACAATCCCTGGAGGAACCTCTAAAGATATCCCAGGACAAATCCCCGGATACATGTGTGGTTGAATCACTAGATGAATTCTAGAAGGAATCTCTGGAGGAATTTATGATGGAATCACTGCAGCAAGCTATGGAAAAAACAACAAAAAAATTGTTCATTCTCATATACCTACTTAACGAAACTAGAACAAATCAAAACCACTCTTTTTAATTCCAGTCTTTTTGGGAAGGTTTTGCCGTCTCCTACGAAATCATTATACTTGGTTATTATTGGTCGGAATAATTTGACATACATCAAATTCATCAAATGTTTATATTTCATCGTAAAATAACCTGAAAATCGATTTATCAGCCTTCATCAGTCTAAACGCTTCTAAACCCCAAAGCCATTTATCGATAAACCAAATAAAGCTTTCATCCACGCCCAAAAAAGAACACACTCGACAAAACTAGACCGCACACTAGGCCAGCCATCCTCCATTCCGAAATTGAACCAGTTGTCCTCTTATCACTACTGCAATTGTCTATCAACGCGCCGTATACACAAGTGCGTTGTGGGCCTCTGTGTGCAAAGAACGATATCATCGATGCATTTGTGCAGCAGCGCCGTAAAGACCGAAAATAAACACCAGCAGGAGTTCAATTCGTTTGCCACCAGACCAGACCAGAGCCAGCCAGCCAGCCAGTCATCATCAACGCGAATCAGGGAGACCACCACGCTAAACAAACTGTTTGGGAACGTTGTTGGCTGCTGATTCGAACACAGCTGGACGCACCTAAATATGCAAAATCGTCTGTACCGCCCACCCCCGGGATGGGGGTGTCATCGCACGCTGAACGGAACAACCATCAACGCCACGGGAGATTGTGCCCTGGTGATGACAATAGGACTTTGGGTGATGTTTTCTGATTGGAGTTTTTTCCTGCATTTTTCGTTTTGTCGCCTACGGACGGAGGAGGATAGTACTGTTTTGGAACACTGGTTTTATGACCTAGTATTCCATGATGGGATGACGTGACGATGGGGGTGTAGTCCACCGAGGATTTGATTGAATTTTGCAGATGGTACATTTCCCATATACTTTTCGGTTCTGTAAAAAAAGCGATACAAAAAGATATTCAATCAAAGTTTGTAGTGAAAATAATATTCGTATCATATACACAGATTAACTACTTGGATCAGAATTGGTCTGACGAAGAAGATCGACTTAAATTTGTAGCCCCCGAATATGTTAATTCTCTAAGCACAGCCAGTACAATAGTATGATATTAAAATCACCAAATCAGACGGAATCGCAAATCTACCACATAGAAGGTACGTCTCCAATATTATCTTCAGCAGAGCACGGTGTATTCAAATCGTCCAAAAATTAAAAAGTCCAGCTGGAAACCTGTCCCTCCTAGCAGCTGTACGGTTCTTTACTGTTTTTATGCCCTTTAATTGTCATTTTCTTGGTATCTGGAGTGATTGCCAACATATTCTCAAGCGCTATCTCCTGACACTTAACATCGAACCAATCGTTCCGAAATCGTCGTTGACCAGCATTCATCAGAGCTGTGCAATATCGATATCGTGCAAGGCAGCATCAAGAGGAATAAACAACATCGAACAGCACTATGAACGCAATCCGTGGTCACTACTGCACAGTAACAAATCCCTCTCTTCTTACGATGGAGAGCTATCTTGAAAGTCTTTGTAACTGACAAGATATCGTCCACGGTCGAGCTCCCCTTCCGGATGCCGAACTGGTTACTCAAAGGACCATAGATGGCCTGCACCCTCGATGTGCCTCAGTTGTCCGAGGATGATCCTCTGGAACTGGAGCACCTTCCACACCGTGTCGAGCAAGCATCATCATCTATAAGCCAACGGGTCTTCGGGTGGTTTCCCCACCTTTGGTAATAAGATCAGGCTAGGCCGCTTCTGAACCTATGAGAAGACCTCCTCTTCCAGGCACTTCTGCGTAGTAGATCTGAACATTCCAGGATCCTCTGCAATAGCCACTTTTAAGGTCAGTTTCGGAGGTCCGTCCCGAAGTTCCTCATCGGTGAGTCGTGACCCTCCTCTCATCGCCAGCCTTAGTTCTCAGCTAGTGGTCCTACAAAAGGAGGCAAAGGACTAGGATCATGATGCGGAAGCAGCCCCTTCGAAGATCTTCTCAAGCATCTCTGTAGACTTCTGACAAAGGTCCTCATAGCACGCTTTTTGTAGCCTTAGGGTAACAAATCCTTCAAATATTATCAAACATCTTCTAATCCAACATTTGAATCTAACAAACTACGTTCTAAGTTATTATTTTTTTGAAGTAAACAATAAGGTTTTTTTTCAATTCTTATAAGTATTATGAAGAATTATAAAAATTCCTATGAATGAAATTGTTTCATAGATTCTTTTGAAACATCCTTTAGAGATTTCTTGCAGGCAATCTTCCACGGATTTCTTCTAACAGTCCTACAGAGATTCTTTTATAAAATCATACATGTGTTGCTACAGAAACTCTTTTCTTCTTGGTTTCTTTTAGAAAATCAAAAGTTCCTTATTATTTCAGAAATTTTGAAAAGGTTTTCTTTACAACATCTTCCAAAGTTTTCTTCAGAAATTCTATCCGAGATTTCTTACGATAATCCTTAAACGATTCATTTAGATAATCTTTCAGGGATACATAAAAAATTGCCAGGATTTATTAAAAAACTTCCAGGAATTCCTTCAGAAGTTTTTTCAAAGTTTTTTTTTTGAAAAATTTTGAAAGGATTTCTTCCAAAATTGCACTATGGATATCTCCAGAAAGTGCTTTGGAAATTCATTATTATTATTATTATTATTATTCTTTATTATCGAGATTTTCAGTCCTCGGCTGGTTCATCTCGTGGAAATTCATTTATAAAATCTGTCAAGGATTTATTTAAACATTCTCTCAGATAAGCTTTTAGAAAGTTCTCTAGGGTTTCTTTCAGATATGTTTTTAAGAATTTCTTCTGAAACTTCACCCAGAATTTGTTTTAGAAAGTATTTCTAGATTTTTTTGTGAAACTTCTCCTGAGAATAGTTCAGAAATTATTTTCGTGAGCTCTTCAGTAAATCTTTCCGATAAAATCAAATTTCTTCAAGGACCTCTTCATATTTCTCTCCAGCGATCCAAAAGTTTTATATATCTTTATTATTGAGCCCTACCAGCCATAGGCTGTTTGTTTCAGAAAATATGCAGAAAATTGTACAGGTGCGCAAGGGCGTAGCCAGCTTTTCAGTAAAGGGGGGTTCAAGCACCCTTAGCAAATTTATGTCTCCTAGCTTTTATACAGTAGACGTTCGGTCGGTGCAAACGGTTTAACTGGAATGCTTTTTAACTGCAAGTCCTGTAAGTGCAATAAATTTACAGTTATCACTCCGCTATCCGTCAAAACGGTGCGCCAAGTTAGCACAAATGATCGAATGAATTTTGCGTTCATTTAACGTCAGTTTAAGGGTTGTTGACGTCTATCTGACGTTGTAGTTATCGAATTTTGTCCGCTAAGAGAATCGCATGCCGGGGCCCGTGGCGTAGTTGGTCACAGCTTCATATGCGGATGGTCATGGGTTTGATTCCCAGCCCCGGCACTTGCAATTTTTCGTCAGTTGCTTTTCCCCCGAGAGCAGCTGACAGTGACCCTCTTCTGAGCCCTATGGCTCAAACGGACCCGGATACCTGGACATCGGCGAACTGCTACTCATAATGGACCCCCCAAGCGGACTGGAAAGGAACAACGGCCATCCATCATCATCCTTGTGCTCATCATTCTACTAGGTATAAAGTAGAAAAAGTGAAAGCAGCAGAAAGGCAACCAGTTCGATAAAGTAGAATAGAATCTAGGCGCTGTACAAAATGTAAGTGCAGCTGTCAATTGAAATTGCTCACGTAGTGCCCCAGTGGACAATAGAGCTGTAAATTAGGTGAAGTGATTAAGAATAAAAAAAGAGAAACGTAAACATGTTGCAGTTATCGAACGTCTACTGTAACTAAATGCAACACGATGAAATTAAATATATTAACACTAGCTGTACCCGACAAACTTTGTCTTGCCTACTGCGTTTTTTAACGTTTCAAGTCCCTAGCCAAGCGCCCAAGTTTGGCCCAAGTCATTTTGAACGGAATGTATGAAAACCCAATTTTCAAAAACTCTCAATTTTCCCATGTTTTAGGCCTCATAAACCTTCCTTGGGTGAAAACTAACAGAACAAAATTTAGACGACCCAAATCGGACCACCCGTTCGCAAGTTATGCACGGTCCCACGTATGCCACTGCATTTTTATATATATAGATTAGGGGTACACACTAAACAGATTAAATTGCTGCGTAAGCCATGATTTTCTGCTTATTTGAAAATAATCAAAGACTGCCTTTGGTGATCGCAACGTTTTATCAATTTATTTTGTTAATCACGCTGTTGTATTTTGTACAAAATGTTGAAAAAAGCTCGTCTATTCTACACAAATTAACGTAGTGCTGGTAGCGGTGGCCAATTTATTCGTGCATTATTTCTTCTGGAGCTCTGATTCAAAAAAAAAACATTCATGAGAAATTATTAGCTTAACGCTTTTGGAAATTACAAACCCTTTTGAGGACTAATCCAAAATTTATTTCATAATTTCCTCCAACATTTTTTTTTTCAGTAGAACATATTGGAACCCGTCCAAAGATTTTTGGACTTATTGTCTCAGAATTCCTTATGGAATCTCTGAGTAAATTTCTGAAGAAACTACTGGAGGGATTCCTGAAAAAATCCCTGGATAATATATTGGTTCCTGTTTGCATTCCTTTAAATTATCTTCCGATTCTATTCGCTGGAGTAATTCCTCGAGAAATTCTTGAAGCAATTAAAAAAAATCCTGTAATCGTGGAGATATTCTTGGGTACATCCCTGGAAAAGATGATTGAAAGATTTCTGAAATGTTCAAAGGAATGATTTTTTGAAGAGAACCCGAAACTGGAAGTCCTGGATCAATTACTGAAAAAATACCTGGAGGAATTCCTACATGCCTGGAGAAAATCCTGTAGAATCTGGAGGAATTCCTGGTTGAGTTCTGGAAGAAATCCCTAGAGATTTTTTGAAGAAATCTATTGAGGAATTCTTAGAATAAATTCTAGATAAATTTCCGGAGCAATTCCTGCAGGAATTCTGGGAGAAATCCCTGAAAAAAATCTGAGGAAACCTTAGAGGAATTTCTGAAGGAATTTTAAAGAAATCTCTGAAAGAATTCCTGGAAGAATCCTTAAAGCAATTCTTGGAAAAAAAATCGATTCCTGGAGGAATGCCTAGCGGAACTTTTGAAGGAATTTCTAGAGGAACTGTGGGATGAGCTCCAGCAGGAATTCCTGGATGAATTCTTGGAGCAGTGGCTGCAAGAATTCCTGAACAAATTCCTACAGGAATACTTGGAGAAATCTCCAGAGGATTTCTTGGAGGAATTGCTGGAGAAATTTCAGAAAAAAAATCCCTTGCTTAATTCCAGGAGGATTTACTGGATAAATCCTTGGAGGATTTCCTGGGTGAATCCTTGGAGAAATCCCTGAGGAAATTCTTGGAAAAAATCCTGCAGGAATCATTGAAAAAATCCTGAAGATATTTTTGGAAAATTTCCTGGAAGAATCTCTGAAGAAATTCATAGAGGATTTTCTGTAGAAATTTCTAGAGCAATTGCCTTGGAAATTGCTGCCATAATTTATGAAGGATGTCCAGGACCAATTCCAGAAGAAATTCCTGGAGGAGGTGTTGACCAAATTTCTGAGGTAATTTCTGGAAGAGCACTTTGAGAAATTCCTGGATAAAATTCTGGCAGAATGCCTATCTTAGGGGTATTCCTGTGGGAATTGCTGAAGGAGTTCCTGAAGAAATTTCTTGAGGAATTTCAAAAGGAATTCTGGGAGATTTCCATTTCTATTGTTTTTTGTTGCTGAAAAATCCCTTGAGAAATTCCAGGAGAAATGTCCACAGAAATTCTGGGAGGAGTTGCTGGAAAAATTTATGAAAAAAATCCCTTTAGAAATTTCAGGAGGATTTCCTGAACAAATCTTTGGGGAAATTTCTGGAGGATTTCCTGGAGGAAACCCTGGAAAAATCCCTGGAGAAATTCGTGGAAAAGCTGTAAAATTCCTGAAAATATTCCTGGAAAGTTTCCTGAAGCATCTCTGAAGAAATTCATAGAGGGTTTCCTGTAGAAATTCCTAGAGGAGTTGCTTGCATAATTTATGAAGGATGTCCAGAAGCAATTCCTAGATCAATTCCTGAGGTAATTCCTGGAGGAATTTCTGGACGAGCTGCTTAAAAAAATCCTGGATACAATCCTGGAGGAATTCCTAGGGGTACTGGGGGAATTGCTAGAGGATTCCCTGAAGGATTTCGTGGAAGAATCTCTAGAGGTATTCTTTAAATTGAATTCCTGGAGGAATCTCTAGAGGAATTCTGGGAGTTATCTATTTATATAATTCGTTTATTTCTGAAATATCCCTTGAAAAATTTCGAAAGACATTTCTAGAGGTATTTCTGGAGAAGTTCCTGGAAGAACTTTTGAAGAAATCCCTAAAGGATTTCCTGGAAGAATGTTTGGAGAAATTTCTGGAGGATTTCCTGGATAAATCTTCGAAGGATTTCCTGAAGGAATCTCTGAAAAAAAAAACCCTGAAGGAATTGATGAAAGAATCCCTGGGGGAATTCTTGAAGAACTTCGTGGAGAAATCCCGAGAAAATCCCTGAAAATATTCTTAGAGGAAATTTTAGCGGAATTCCTGGTGAAATTCCTGCAAAAATTCCAAAAGGTATTCCTTGAGAAAATCCTGGAAGAATTTCTTAAGGAATTACTGAAGGACTTCCTGGAAAAATTTCTGTATGAGTTGCTGACAGAATTCATGAAGGAATCTTAGATCAATTCCTGATGAAATTCCTGGAGAAATCCCTGAAGAAATTCCATGGGGTGAATTCTGGAGGAATTCCACGAGGAGATCCTGGAGAAATTCCTGGATGAAATCCTGGAGGAATGCCTGCATGAATTCCTGGAGGAATTCCAGGAGAAACTTCTGGAAGAACTCCAGGGGAATTCCTGGAGAAATTCCTGGAGTACTCCCTAAGACAATTCCTGGAGGAATATCTGGAAAAATTCTTGGAGAAATTTCTATAAGAATTCAAGGAGGAAACCTTGGAAGAATGCTTGGAAAAATTCCTGGAATAATGCCTGGGAAAATTCCTGCTGGAATTCTTGGGGAAATTACTGAAGTAATTCCTGGAGAATTCCTTGGAGAAATTCCTGTAGGAGTATCACGAAAAATTATTGTAGAAATCTCTAGTGGAATTTCTGAAGAAATATTTAGAGAAGTCCCTGAAGAAATCTCTGAAGGAACACTTGCAGATATACCTACCTGTTGACATTCCTTTGGGAATCCATGGGGAACTTCTTGGAGTAATCCTCGAAAAAAGCACTGGAACAATCACTGGAGAAACCTCTATGGATATCCCAGGAGAAATTCCCGGAAGAATGTCTGGTGAAACCCCTACTGGAAGTCTTGAAAAAATGTCTGGAGCAACCCATGAAAGAATAACAGAAGGAAGCTATGGAAAATTTCCAAGAGGAATTCATCAATTCATTCTTGCAGAAGTATCTGTAAAAAAATGTGAAGGAATCGTGGGAGGAGTTCCTGAAGCTTTTTTTGGAACAAACTCTAAAACAATCACTATCGGAACCGTGCAAAATGCTCAAAAAAGAATTCACGAAAGAGAAATTCCTGAAGAAGTCTCTTGAATAATTCCTGAAAGAATCCCTGGAGAAGCTCCTGAAGAAATACCTGGAGGAATTTCTGAAGCTGTCCTTGAAAGAATTCATAAAGAAATCCCAGATATTTTGTCCTAAGCATTTTTTTTGCGTGTATTTTAACTTAGGCTCATTCTACACTTGTTTGTTTGAATTGAATACTAGTGAAAATTCGTGAATTATGTATAACTACTCTTCATACCAGCATGTGGTATTATATAGTCCTTCTCTTCTAATATCGGAACCGGTTCCGGCATATCTGAAAAATTTGAAGTAGTTCTCTTCTAGTAATACTTGGCGAAATGTTCGTGTTTTGCCCCCCCCCTCTGGCTACGCCCATGCAGGTGCATGCTCCACCTGTCTTCGGGAGTTTCTCCAGGGATTCCATTGAAAATATCTGCAAGAATGTCTCAAGGAATTACTTCAGGGATCCATCCAGAAAATAAAGCCAGAACCAATCGGGTCAACCAATCGGTCAACTTCTCAGCACTAATCGGCATTAGGTTCTTAAGATTTTCATATCTTCAAACTTTTCAAAGTTTTTTTTATCAATTTTCTTGGTGCTTCACTAAACTTTTCCCAAGGAGTATCCTTCGGTATTTCTTTAGATATTTATCCTGGGATTTCTTAAAAAAACCTATGGGATTCCTTCAAAATTATTTTAGGTAGTCTTCTATGAATTCTTTCTCAGGGATTTTTTTTCAGAAATATGTTCAACGTTTCATACAGTATGTTGAGGATTTTAGCAAGGGATTTCTTTTTCATGAAATACCCCTTCACAAAGTTCTGTGGAAATTCTTTCAGAAGATTTTGAGAAATTCCTTGAGATTCCAGAGATTTTTTCAGCAGTTCCTCTAGAAACTGCACAAAAACATACTGGAAGCATTTCTGAATTTCTTAAGCAATACATTTAGAATTTCCTTTAGAAGGAATCTCTGAAGGAACTACAGAAGATACCTGCGGAGATTGTTAGAAAAAAGCATCCTTTAAAATTTCTGGAAGGAATTGTGGCCTAAATCTTTGAATCAATTTGTGGAGTATCTGAAGATCTTTGAGGAAATTCCAGGAATAATTGTTAATGGAGATCCTGAAAAAAAAATCCTGTGATATCTCTGAAGCAATTCCTGAAAGAATTTCATGAAAAGCTTCTTGATGAATTCTGGGAAAAAAATTAAAGGGAAAAACCTGCAGGAACTTTTGAAGAAATTTCTGGGGATATTTGATGACGGATTTCTGGAGCACTTTTCAAGGAAATCCTTGTAAAAATTTCTAACGGACACCCTTGAGGAGTTTTTGAAAGAATCCTTGGTGAAATTTCTTCTGCGATCCCGGAAAAAAACTCTTGATGTTACCTTAGGAAAGATGCTACGAAGAATTTTTTGTACAATTTACGAAGTAGAACATACTGAGAGAACGTTTTTTTTAAAAGAATCTCCAGCGAAATTTCTCGTTAAATTTCTAGAGGTATTCCTGGTGCAATTCCAACGAAAATAACTGAAGGAAATTGCAGTAGAATTCCTGAAAGAATTTCCTCAGACATTTCGGAAGAATGCATGTATGAATTTTTGAAGCAATGAGTGCAAGATTTTTCTTTGAATCGCTGAAAGAATTCTTGAAGGAATACCTGGAAAAATTCCGGAAGAAACTTGTGAACTACTTCTATTCTTTTAAATAATTTCTGGAGAAACTGCCGAGGGTATCGGGTTCGATTCCCGGTTGGTCCAGGAACTTTTCGTTAAGAAAGTTTCCTTGACTTCCTTGGGCATAGAGTATCTGCGTGCCTGCCAGAACACAAACCGTAGAAGCAAGCTTTGTGTCAGTTGGAACGTTACGCCAAGAATGGGAAGAAGAAGAAGAAGAAGAGTAACCAGCTTTGATTTTACCATGAGCTCACTGGGGCTTGTCCTATTCATTATTCACCTTTTCAAAAGTAAGTAGAAGATAAAGTAAGAACTTCACGAAACACACGACGCGACGCGAGACAAGACATAACACTTATCGTTCTTGCAATCCTCAAGAAAAGATAAAAATCACATTCACCGGTTTCGGTTTGACCCATGGACTTATTCACCAAAGAGTCGAATTCACCAGGGATGTAAGGTTCCATCTTCTACGCCCACCCAAATATGCCCACCTGCGCGCCATCTACTGTTGATTCTTATTTGTAAACATTCTTTGTTTAATGGTTTTATAAACATCAACATTAGCACAAACATCAGTGTTTTTCTCTCGATTTAGATGCTTATGATCAGTTTTCGGTAATTATCGATATTTCTTGAGTCATAGTGTTCAATTATAATTATCCTTTCATTTGAGAAAAATAATCGCCCAGGGAGATTTCAATTTTCAGTCGATTTTTGCTCTTCAAACAAAGCAACAACAAAAACAAGCGAGAGTAAATTTTTGTTAAAAAATAAAAACTTAACTGAGCGAGAGTAGAGGCTTATATTTCATAGTGGCATAAACAGAACACTGAATTTTTCGGAATGAAATTTTTCAATCTAATATGCCGAATATATTAATCTTCATGTTCAAATCACATACTGACTTGCTTTTAGCATGATAAAACGATATTAAATTTAGTTTTGTAATCGAAAATTTTAACTTTTCTTGTTTGGTAGTTACGTCTCTTTACTGGTTGTAAAACATGATAGAGGGTAGGCGAAATTTGTTCTCAGTTGACAGTCAACTTACACCTCTGGAATTCACTCGTTCCGGGCATTCTGACACTTGAGCGGGGTCATTTCAAATCAGAATTGGACGAATCTGATTGAAAATAGCTCCGTCCTAGTGTGAACATTCTCGGACTGAGTGAATTCGGTTCCTCGGTGGAGGAAAGTCCATGGCATACATCATCGCTGACTGGCTGCTTCCAATGCGAAGAATCAAGTGCTAATAGTTTAATTAAGAAACCTTTTTCAATGAATTCATTGCATAAAAATGGAAATGCATTAAGAGATCGATAATGATGTATGTACCAAAGAGGCTGCAATAACAAACTTTGTCGATTCGCTCTACCAATAATTATGGT
The DNA here is from genome assembly GCF_035046485.1 of Aedes albopictus. Lineage (NCBI taxonomy): Eukaryota > Metazoa > Arthropoda > Insecta > Diptera > Culicidae > Aedes > Aedes albopictus. The sequence goes on from NC_085137.1 coordinate 423,753,890, forward strand.
TTGATGAGAATATTACGTTGTGTTGATCCTTGTCATCTTTGAAGCGCCAACCACCAACAGCTCTTTTGCAAAAACAAGATTGCTTCCAGGAAGTCCGAGCACAAAAAATATATCCCACGAGGATGTTCACTTCCCCGAACGGAGGTCACCGGAATTCTTTACCTTTCTCATTCTTCGCAAAATACGGACAAGCCGCCACCTTTACGGTCATGTTTTACCACACCTCGCCTGGCAGCCTAAACAGAGCAGAGGTGAAAATGCAAAAATTGAGTCGCTGATTGACTTCGACTTTGAGCTCATTTTTCGCTTCACCAACACTTTATGACCGGAAGAAGCTCTTGAGCTTGTTGGGAAAGCCTTCACGTGTATTTTGCCTTCTTCCTATTTTGTGTTAGCGCCTCAATATTCCTACACCGCTGTGAAGTTCAGTGGTTCTTCAACGTGCGCGAATTGACGTACGAATGTTGAACAACAATTCTGCAAAATGTATCAAATCGAGTTACAGATAAGTAATTGAGTCGACTAACGTTACCAAACTGACATGAAATACGACACCTTCTCAGAAATTCTGAAAATTAGTCTACACAAAGCTGAAAAATTAAACTTTTTTGTTCTTAAATTTCAAATTTGTGTCGAAGAGCATTTATGTTACCCAAAATGTTGTACAGAAGATACTTATTAACTAAAGTTGTCTATAAGATATTCTTGAAATCTTACAGTGTTTGTACGAATCTTGAAATAACTGTTAAGAAGGTGCAAATTTTCACAAACTTTCTGGTAGAAAAGAAAGAGCTGCAAAACAAGTAAAAGTTTGCAAACTACTGGCCCAGCCCAGTCTGATATGACGAACTCCGGATCTGCCGGTGTCGAGCCGTACAAGCGGTAATTTATCAATTTCCTTTTAATAATCTCTTAACATGCATTCCAGACTACGGTCCCCCGGAGATATTGAGCGGTTTTTCTTGACTTTCTTGTCTGATGCCAGGATTTCGCAACAGCAGCACAAGATGCCACCATACCTTTACGCCTCGGCTGGCTGAGCTGGCTGGATTGGATGTACACAAAATCGTTGAAATGTATTCCGGTCTAGTGGCTCCTTGAGCTTGGAAATATTCCTAAGCCAGCATGGCGTGATGGCGTTCACGGTCGATGAGCAGGTCCATACCCATCGGTAGCGGCGCAACGACACCGTTCAAAGAGGGAAGCAGACCCATCCAATCGACGGCGGCGGGAGCTTATGGATCAGATCTGTAGTGTAGCAGCAAATTGCTGCAAGTGGTTCACATTGTGCCATCACAGTACCGGAGGAGATGGTATCGATTTATGTATTTGGCCAAGCTCGCCGATAGTGTTCGTTTTCAGCTTGTCAGTGGCTGGATTATGTTGCTCTTTGACGATGCGATGGCGAAGTTTCGTGTGAAATATTGACTCCACCATGTTGGGGAATGCGATATGGGAGAGAGCAACCAACCGGCAGTAGACCAACTACCATCCACCACTGGAAGTGGGAACCTTGGCAAAAACTATGGTCTTTTCATGAAGTGTATTGAAGTGAAGATGAAAAATTGTGGATGGTCCAGATTGATTGATCAATCGCTGATCGAGGAAACCATTCGACACATTTTGGATTATATTTATGGATGGTTAACTTGTTTATGGGGATACAATATTGGGACTATTTCTGTCTAAATAAATCTACAATATTGGGACTATTTCTGTCTAAAAAATATCCTAAATCTGTACTCACATCACAATAAACTTTACAAAGAGCTTAGTTTTCCAAGTCACTGCAGTACACTGTCATGTTTTTCTGTCGATAAAGATTTTTGAAAAGTTTTATTTAGACTTATATCAAGATGAGCCCTACAGCGAACGAAAGATGTTCGTTTACAAAAACACTTGAGCCCTTTTCACATGTTACGCTTTTGAATTTTAGTTAATTTCATATTTTTAAAAACTATTTACTTACCTTACCGGTCAGGCTAAGGCCGGGGTGGCCTCTGCTGTACATAGTAGCCGCCTCCATTCCACTCGGTGCATGGCTGTTTGTCTCCAGTTCCGCACTCTGCGTAGGGTCCGCAGATCGTCCTCCACTTGGTCGACCCACCTAGCTCGCTGCGCTCCACGTCTTCTTGTACCGGTCGGATGACTCTCAAGAACCATTTTAGTCGGGTTGCTATCCGACATCCTGATGACGTGACCCGCCCACCGTAGCCTCCCGATTTTCGCGGTATGGACAACGATTGGTTCTCCCAGCAGCTGATGCAGCTCGTGGTTCATTCGCCTTCTCCAAGTCCCGTCTTCCATCTGCACTCCGCCGTAGATGGTACGCGACACCTTCCGTTCGAAAACTCCAAGGGCGCGTTGGTCCTCTGCACGTAGGGTCCATGTTTCGTGCCCATAGAGGACGACCGGTCTAATCAACGTTTTGTAGATGGTTAACTTCGTGTTACGGCGAACTTTATTCGATCGTAGAGTTCTGCGGAGTCCAAAGTAGGCACGATTTCCTGCCACAATGCGCCTCTGAATTTCTCTGCTGGTGTCGTTGTCGTCAGTCACCAGTGAGCCCAAGTACACGAATTCTTCAACCGCCTCGATTTCATCACCGTCGATATGAATTCGGGGTGGCGGGCGCGGTGATTCCTCCCTGGAGCCCTTTGCCATCATGTACTTTGTCTTTGACACATTAATGACTAATCCGATTCGCCTGGCTTCACTCTTTAGTCGGATGTACGTTTCCGCCATCGTCTCAAATTTACGAGCAATAATATCAATATCATCGGCGAAACCAAGCAGCTGAACGGACCTCGTGAAAATCGTCCCACTCGTGTTTATCCCCGCTCTTCTAATTACACCCTCCAAAGAAATGTTGAACAGCAAGCACGAAAGACCATCACCTTGCCGTAACCCTCTGCGAGATTCGAAGGGACTCGAGAGTGTCCCTGATACTCGAACTACGCACATCACTCGATCCATCGTCGCCTTGATCAATCGTATCAGTTTATCCGGGAATCCGTATTCGTGCATAATCTGCCATAGCTGTTCTCGATCGATTGTATCATACGCCGATTTGAAATCGATGAACAAGTGATGTGTGGGCACGTTGTATTCGCGGCATTTCTGCAACACCTGGCGGATGGCGAACATCTGGTCCGTTGTAGCGCGTTCACCCATGAATCCAGCCTGATATTGCCCCACGAACTCTCTTGCAATCGGTGATAGACGGCGGCATAAAATTTGGGAGAGTATCTTGTAGGCAGCGCTCAGTAGTGTGATCGCGCGGTAGTTTCCGCAATCCAACTTGTCGCCCTTTTTGTAGATGGGACACACGATACCTTCCATCCATTCCTCCGGTAATACTTCCTCCTCCCAAATCTTGGTAATGACCCAGTGTAGTGCTCTCACCAGTGCTTCTCCACCGTATTTTAGAAGCTCGCTTGGTAGTTGATCTGCTCCAGCGGCTTTGTTGTTTTTCAACCGGCCAACCTCCTCCTCAATCTCTTGAAGGTCGGGGGCCGGAAGTCTTTCGTCCTGTGCACATACTCCTAGATCTGTTACCACGCCACCTTCGGTACTTGCAACGTCGCCATTGAGGTGCTCATCGTAATGCTGCCGCCACCTGTCGACCACCTCACGCTCGCTCGTGAGAATATTCCCGTGATTATCTCGGCACATGTCGGCTTGTGGCACAAAGCCTCTGCGCGAGCGGTTCAGCTTCTCGTAGAACTTTCGTGTGTCCTTAGCGCGGTACAGCTCTTCCATCGCTTCGCGATCTCGTTCTTCCTGCTGGCGCTTCTTCATCCGGAAGACTGAGTTCTGCCTGTTTCGCGCCTGTTTGTAACGTGCCCCATTCGCTCTTGTACGGTGTTGCAGCATTCTCGCCCATGCTGCATTCTTCTCGTTTTTCAACTGTTCACATTCGCTGTCGTACCAGTCGTTTCTGTGATTCGGAGTCGCGAAGCCTAGTGCTGTAGCCGAGGTACTACCTATGGCGGATCGGATGTCCCTCCAGCCATCTTCAAGTGTAGCTGCGCCAAGCTGCTCTTCCGTTGGTAGGGCCACTGCTAACTGCTGCGCGTAGTCTTGAGCCACTTCTACGTTACGAAGTTGCTCGATGTTGAGCCGCGGCGTTCGACTTCGACGAGTGGTGATAACTGTCGAAAGTTTTGAGCGCATGCATACAGCGACTAAGTAGTGATCCGAATCTATATTCGCACTGCGGTATGTGCGGACGTTGGTTATATTCGAGAAGAATTTACCGTCGATTAGAACGTGGTCGATTTGGTTTTCTGTTTGGTGGTCGGGTGATCTCCAGGTGGCTTTGTGGATATCTTTGCGGGGGAAGAAGGTGCTTCGGACTACCATACCACGGGAGGCTGCAAAGTTTACGCATCGCTGGCCGTTATCATTCGATACGGCGTGCAGGCTGTTTCGCACGATTACCGGTATGTACATTTCCTCCCTTCCTACCTGCGCGTTCATGTCGCCGACAACAATTTTCACGTCACGCGGCGAGCAACCATCGTATGTTTGCTCTAACTGCGCGTAGAACGCTTCTTTCTCGTCATCGGGTCTCCCTTCGTGTGGGCAGTGGACGTTGATGATGCTGTAGTTGAAGAAACGGCCCTTAACTCTCAACATGCACATCCTTGCGTTGATCGGCTGCCACCCGATCACACGTTGTCGCATCTTGCCCGACACTATAAATCCTGTTCCCAGTTCATTGGTGGTGCCACAGCTTTGGTAGAAGGTAGCCGCTCGATGCCCGCTTTTCCACACTTTCTGTCCAGTCCAACAAAGTTCCTGCAACGCCACGATGTCGAAGTTGCGGGGATGTAGTTCGTCGTAGATTATCCTGTCACATCCTGCGAAACCTAGTGACTTGCAATTTCATGTTCCAAGTTTCCAATCGTAGTCCTTATTTCGTCGCGTGGGTCTTTGCCGATTGTCTCGAGTCGTATTTTCTCCTATGTTATTCGCAATGGGGATTTTTACGGGTGGCTTATTGGGCCTACGCCAACACTCCTGTCTCGCCGGAGGGCCATCGTGCCAGTTCTGTTTAACGTCCCAACCAACACTGGGACGACCACGCTGATGGGGCTACCACCTTGGATCTAGCTGGGCGTGGTGCAGCGTTTCTTACTCAGCCGCTGGATGCCAGAACAGACGCTGTTTGAGCCGCACCTCTTTGGTGAACAGACACTCGGATCGTCCCTCCTCAATCTAGCTGAAGTCAGAAGGACAACAGTGCCCAGGCTGCACTACCAGCTAAGCACACCACTCTTAGCTCGCGGTCTTTGTCATCGCTTGACCCGTGGAAGCATGAGGTAGGAACTTGTGAGGACCAGAGCTTTATTGGACGCTCTCCTAATCGACTCACCGTTTTGCAGCCCACTTTAAAAACTATATACCACGGGTAAAACTCGAAAACTGTTCGACTTATTTTTTTAAGCACGGTTTTGAAAGCAGTATATAATTATGCTCCAAAAACATTGGTCGTGAAGTTCACGACTTTTGTTTTATTTTGTAAACTAGTGTTATAAATCTCGTCGCAGTAAAAAATAATCAAAAAAATCTTTTTCCAAAAAATATACAGTTAATCGAACAGGAATTTCTCAAGAAATGCTTACTGGAATTCCACCAGATGCTGCTCTTAAATTTTCCTGACATTCCTTCAGGAATTCATGCTGAGATTCCTCAAGTAATTTCTCCAGATGTTTTCCACGAATTTCTACAGAATTTGTTCCGTGAATTTTTGCGTCAGGAATTTCAACTGCAATTCTTTCGTGGATTTTCCCTCCAGGCAACCACGAGGGATTCCTCCTAGGTTGCATCGTGGAGTCCCAAGTAACCAAAAGTTCCGCTTCCCATGACATAATGAACTTTCAAGTTCAGCGAAGTTCAGAGAAAGTTCTTAATGGAACTTTCTGGCTGCTTAAGGGGCTAACGATGGGCCTTGCTGGAACTTCGATAACAAGCTCCGACACGGTTTATTGTTAGCCTCTTAAGCAGCAGCTATAAAGCTTAAGATGCTACTCGGAGTTTTGTCGAAACTCTCAAATTCTTAGAAGTTCAATTCAGAAGAATTGTGTTTCAATAAAAAAAAGGTTTTTTTTTTGTAGAAATCAACATTTGTTATTATTATAAGCTTTAATAGGAAAATTGTCAACCCGAGGCTTGTTCATCTCCAAATCAACTGTTTAAGCGAATACGAATAAAAGACTAATTTGATTTTTTCAAATCAATGAATATTGGGCTGAAACAAAAAACAATGCCATTCACCGGATTCGAACCGATAGTCGCTGCGTGGGAGCTCTACGCTTTTCCACGGTACTGCAGTTTCGATTGAGTGAACAGCAGGTGAAGTCTGACTTGAATCAATTGTATACCAGCAACTAGTTTTACACATTTGCACAGAAGTGAAATTAGCATGACTTTGTGAAGTGTCTGGGCTGCAAAACGGTGAGTCGATAAGGAGAGCGTCCAATATAGCTCTGGTCCTCACAAGTTCCTACCTCATGCTTCCACGGGTCAAACGATGACAAAGACCGCCAGCTAAGAGTTGTGTGCTTAGCTGGTAGCGCAGCCTGGGCACTGTTGTCCTTCTGACTTCAGCTAGATTGAGGAGGTACGATCCGAGTGTCTGTTCACCAAGGAGGTGCGGCACAAACAGCGTCTGTTCTGGCATCCAGCGGCTGAGTATGAAACGCTGCACCACGCCCAGCTAGATCCAAGGTGGTAGCCCCATCAGCGTGGTCGTCCCAGTGTTGGTTGGGACGTTAAACAGAACTGGCACGATGGCCCTCCGGCGAGACAGGAGTGTTGGCGTAGGCCCAATAAGCCACCCGTAAAAATCCCCATTGCGAATAACATAGGAGAAAATACGACTCGATACAATCGGCAAAGACCCACGCGACGAAATAAGGACTACGATTGGAAACTTGGAACATGGAATTGCAAGTCACTAGGTTTCGCAGGATGTGACAGGATAATCTACGACGAACTACATCCCCGCAACTTCGACATCGTGGCGTTGCAGGAACTTTGTTGGACTGGACAGAAAGTGTGGAAAAGCGGGCATCGAGCGGCTACCTTCTACCAAAGCTGTGGCACCACCAATGAACTGGGAACAGGATTTATAGTGTTGGGCAAGATGCGACAACGTGTGATCGGGTGGCAGCCAATCAACGCAAGGATGTGCATGTTGAGAGTTAAGGGCCGTTTCTTCAACTACAGCATCATCAACGTCCACTGCCCACACGAAGGGAGACCCGATGACGAGAAAGAAGCGTTCTACGCGCAGTTAGAGCAAACATACGATGGTTGCTCGCCGCGTGACGTGAAAATCGTTGTCGGCGACATGAACGCGCAGGTAGGAAGGGAGGAAATGTACAGACCGGTAATCGGGCGAAACAGCCTGCACGCCGTAACGAATGATAACGGCCAGCGATGCGTAAACTTTGCAGCCTCCCGTGGTATGGTAGTCCGAAGCACCTTCTTTCCCCGCAAAGATATCCACAAAGCCACCTGGAGATCACCCGACCACCAAACAGAAAACCAAATCGACCACGTTCTAATCGACGGTAAATTCTTCTCGGATATAACCAACGTCCGCACATACCGCAGTGCGAATATAGATTCGGATCACTACTTATGCCGTTTTTCTTTTTGATCCAGTTCCAACCTGGGTTGGAACTGGATGAGATCACAGTTTCAACCCCAACCCGACTTCGGTTTCGCTTGTACTAAAGTTTGTTTGTGTTTGTTTGACGTTTGTTTGTTTACACATTTTCCGCCAATCCAGTTCCAACCCAGGTTCAAAAAGAAAAACGGCATTAGTCGCTGTATGCATGCGCTCAAAACTTTCGACAGTTATCACCACGCGTCGAAGTCGAACGCCGCGGCTCAACATCGAGCAACTTCGTAACGTAGAAGTGGCTCAAGACTACGCGCAGCAGTTAGCAGTGGCCCTACCAACGGAAGAGCAGCTTGGCGCAGCTACACTTGAAGATGGCTGGAGGGACATCCGATCCGCCATAGGTAGTACCTCGGCTACAGCACTAGGCTTCGCGACTCCGAATCACAGAAACGACTGGTACGACGGCGAATGTGAACAGTTGAAAAACGAGAAGAATGCAGCATGGGCGAGAATGCTGCAACACCGTACGAGAGCGAATGAGGCACGTTACAAACAGGCGCGGAACAGGCAGAACTCAGTCTTCCGGATGAAGAAGCGCCAGCAGGAAGAAAGAGATCGCGAAGCGATGGAAGAGCTGTACCGCGCTAAGGACACACGAAAGTTCTACGAGAAGCTGAACCGCTCGCGCAGAGGCTTTGTGCCACAAGCCGACATGTGCCGAGATAATCACGGGAATATTCTCACGAGCGAGCGTGAGGTGGTCGACAGGTGGCGGCAGCATTACGATGAGCACCTCAATGGCGACGTTGCAAGTACTGAAGGTGGCGTGGTAACAGATCTAGGAGTATGTGCACAGGACGAAAGACTTCCGGCCCCTGACCTTCAAGAGATTGAGGAGGAGGTTGGCCGGTTGAAAAACAACAAAGCCGCTGGAGCAGATCAACTACCAAGCGAGCTTCTAAAATACGGTGGAGAAGCACTGGTGAGAGCACTACACTGGGTCATTACCAAGATTTGGGAGGAGGAAGTATTACCGGAGGAATGGATGGAAGGTATCGTGTGTCCCATCTACAAAAAGGGCGACAAGTTGGATTGCGGAAACTACCGCGCGATCACACTACTGAGCGCTGCCTACAAGATACTCTCCCAAATTTTATGCCGCCGTCTATCACCGATTGCAAGAGAGTTCGTGGGGCAATATCAGGCTGGATTCATGGGTGAACGCGCTACAACGGACCAGATGTTCGCCATCCGCCAGGTGTTGCAGAAATGCCGCGAATACAACGTGCCCACACATCACTTGTTCATCGATTTCAAATCGGCATATGATACAATCGATCGAGAACAGCTATGGCAGATTATGCACGAATACGGATTCCCGGATAAACTGATACGGTTGATCAAGGCGACGATGGATCGAGTGATGTGCGTAGTTCGAGTATCAGGGACACTCTCGAGTCCCTTCGAATCTCGCAGAGGGTTACGGCAAGGTGATGGTCTTTCGTGCTTGCTGTTCAACATTGCTTTGGAGGGTGTAATAAGAAGAGCGGGGATAAACACGAGTGGGACGATTTTCACGAAGTCCGTTCAGCTGCTTGGTTTCGCCGATGATATTGATATTGTTGCTCGTAAATTTGAGACGATGGCGGAAACGTACATCCGACTAAAGAGGGAAGCCAGGCGAATCGGATTAGTCATTAATGTGTCGAAGACAAAGTACATGATGGCAAAGGGCTCCAGGGAGGAATCACCGCGCCCGCCACCCCGAATTCATATCGACGGTGATGAAATCGAGGCGGTTGAAGAATTCGTGTACTTGGGCTCACTGGTGACCGACGACAACGACACCAGCAGAGAAATTCAGAGGCGCATTGTGGCAGGAAATCGTGCCTACTTTGGACTCCGCAGAACTCTACGATCGAATAAAGTTCGCCGTAACACGAAGTTAACCATCTACAAAACGTTGATTAGACCGGTCGTCCTCTATGGGCACGAAACATGGACCCTACGTGCAGAGGACCAACGCGCCCTTGGAGTTTTCGAACGGAAGGTGTTGCGTACCATCTACGGCGGAGTGCAGATGGAAGACGGGACTTGGAGAAGGCGAATGAACCACGAGCTGCATCAGCTGCTGGGAGAACCAACCATCGTCCATACCGCGAAAATCGGGAGGCTACGGTGGGCGGGTCACGTCATCAGGATGTCGGATAGCAACCCGACTAAAATGGTTCTCGAGAGTCATCCGACCGGTACAAGAAGACGTGGAGCGCAGCGAGCTAGGTGGGTCGACCAAGTGGAGGACGATCTGCGGACCCTACGCAGAGTGCGGAACTGGAGACAAACAGCCATGGACCGAGTGGAATGGAGGCGGCTACTATGTACAGCAGAGGCCACCCCGGCCTTAGCCTGACCGGTAAGTAAGTTGTGAAGTGTCTTCAGCGGCGCAGCGGTAGGTCAGCAGGCTATCACGCAGGAGGATCCAGTTTAAATTGTGACGAGTGTAAACATACACTCAGCGAAGTAAACTACCGGAATTCATCAAAATACCTTATGAAATTTAGCCATAACTGGAAAGTATGGATGCCATAAGTGTGTGAGTCGATTCTGCGTTATGAACCGACCTTAAGGAATTCAATCTAGTCGTTATGCATTGTTTAAAGGCCATTTCATAAGTTAGACCTTATGATAATCTTAGGTTTATTTGCTTGAGTGTATAATTATCAGGAAGAATTTCAGAAATAAATCACATACCACCAAACAAGGTTGTGATTCTGAAGAACATTTTTTTGTTTCTGCATGAATTTTGTTTAAGTTCTGTCAGAAGCTGCTAAGAAGGCTATCCAGCTACCTTATGAAAACTTTCAAATTCCAAAATTACTTACAAATGAAGCTGCTAGAAGGCTAATGAGCGACCTCGAACAAGCTGCTTAGCTTATGAAGTACCCTCTTATCTGAACTTTTGGTTACTTGGGATGCTACCTTAAATTGTTACCCGGAATTCCTCTGATGATTTTTTTAGGAATTATACTTGAGGTTCTTGAAAGGATTTGTCCAGGAATTTCTGTAAGAATCCCTCCAGAATATCCTATTGATATTTCAAAAGAAGTCCGTGGGACAGTTCCTGCTGGGATATCTCCTAGGATTCATGTAGTGATTTTTTCATCAATTGCTGTATACATTTTTGCTTGAATTTCTTCAGATATTCCTCAGGATTATTTTAGGGATTTCACCAGGGATCCTGTATAAGTCACAGTGAATTCTCTGGATATTCCTCCACCAATTTCGCCATAGGCAAATTAAAAAATTTCTTTCGAGATTTACATGAGGATTCCTCTAGCAAGTCCTAGAGGGATTGTAATGGCTATTAAAAGGGGCTGTTCATAAACCACGTAGACCAAATTTTGGCCATCTCAGACCCCCCTCCCCCCTCGTAAACATTCGTCCATACAAAAAAAATTGAAATTGGTATGGAGCGTAGCCTTTGCCAGGCACCCTTCCCCTCCCCCCAAAAAGTCTACGTGGTTTATGAACGGCCCCTAAGAAGCGTGTTTTTGCGGTATCGATATCACCGCTTCCAGGGTTGCCACATATACAGATTAATCTGTATTTTGCAGATTTTGACGAATATTTTTCCATGCAGAATCTGTAGCTAGAGGACTGCAGATTTTTTGAAAACATTGAAATGAGATTTACACGTTATGTAAACTTCAGTTAAGTAATGTAAAATTAATATCATAACATTAATTAATATCATAACATTATGATATATCATGTAAATTTTTGTTATATGTCATGTAAGCATACAGAGTCATGCTGAATTACATGACATATAATGAAAGTTTACATGATATTTTATGACTTTTACATGATAGCATTGATTATTATCATTTCATTTGTATTCGTAACACCATTTTTTGTTTCAACCTACTGAACTGTTCCCAGATTTTGGATAAACCGACACCTGAATCGCGCAAATGAAATGCTTCTCTTTGTCGTTGCCACGGATGGAGACACCTGGGTGAAAGCTAAGTTTTCATGCAGTTTTTATATCTTTTAATACATTTTGATAGGGTATCGGGATGCTTCGTTGGCATAGTCCCCTCGTTCGGCCTATCTCAACGTAAACCAAAAACTCAAACAAACACGCATAACTGGATATCGGAAAAGCTATGCGCCAATCAAATGTAACATTTCGTTTCAATTTTAGCACTTTGGAGCATTAAAATTGAATGAAAATGTCACTTTGTTTAGCTTTTGTAGACCCCATGATTCTTCGGCTTAGTGGGTAGTCTATACACATGAACATAAATGGCATGATTCTGGAACATTTCGAATTGACTTTTCAATAACTGAACATTTGATGTGACGGTCAAAGACGCTATTTTGAACTTGTATATTTGTTTTCGACGAATAATAACTTGTTGGATCTCGCTCCAACGTCGTCGGCCGGCGTCATCACAGGCTGCTTCAAACAGACCAAGCTGCGAAGCGTGTGAGAAACGGCCCATTGATACAACGAGCTGCGCTGCCTATTGTACGATAGTTTCGTCAGCCTAACCGCACGTTGGGCTCCCTGTAGCATGCAGCGCAGCGCGTTCATTCTATTATTTTCTATCTGTTTTGTGTCATTATCCGTACTATCAGTCACCTATAAAAGGTGACTGAGCAAACTGTATCATGTTAGTGTGTATCGTCATATCACCACTGAGCAGGAGCACTGCCTCTCAGTGGTGGGAATAAAGTAAAGTTAAATCGTAGTCAAGCGTTGTTTCCTCTCCGCCGCCCGGGGCAATTAAAATTACACAACGTGGGGCTAGACATAACTATTTTACAAATTGAATGGCCGAATATTGAGGACATGTACCCAAATCTTGGCCCATCAGTAAAGTGACGTCAAAACACCGATAAAAAGACGTCAACAACATTTCTTGCGTAAGAACCAGAAAGAACGAACAGGAAAAAAGATTTTGTGTGTGGTGAATGTAAAAATATAACACAATAATAGGGTTGCGTTGTTTTTGTTACTAAATTAAGAAAAAACTTTAGTTTAAATGAGTTTTTTGAAAATTTGGCTCCGAAAATGTAATTTAAAAGTAAGATTGGTGAACAAACAGAAATATTACTTCAGCAGAAATATTGAAAAAATGAGATATTACTGGTTCTAGTGCATGGAAAGCAATAGGTCAACGTTGTATCCACAAATAGGCCAAATTTTGTACCATAGACCAACGTTGCATACAATCGCATCGAATCTTTTCAACTTAATTAAGTACATTCTTGAATATTTACGTTAGTTTACTTCCAATTGGTGACACATGCATTGCCTAGAATGTGTAATAGAGTCAACATTTTATTTCTAGTACAATTAATTCATGAGTTATGGTCAAAATTGTCAAGGCTGCTTGCAAATTAGGCCAAGGAATGGTACATATACCCTATACAATTCAAATAAAAAAATGCTTTTATTTTATGCAAAATTCGATTTTATAGATATTTTAAAAATTGAAATACCTTATACCTGATAGAGGTTTATCCATTTGTTCCACCAGGTATTCTGGCTTTGATTGCTTTGATATTTATACACACAACAGAAACACGCATTTGATAAACAAATTGAGACCCGAGCAGAAGGGAATAACAACAGCATAATACAATGCGTTATTTTGGCAAAATAACTGCATAAAGGAATCTATTATTTTTATGTTATTAACTTAACATATAATGTTATAGACTTGCGTGTCATAAGCGGCAAAATAACAAATACCATAACAAAAAAATGCTCCTGGCAGACGAATTTAATAACATGTTTTGTTCGTTTTAATAACAACATAATAATAGTGAATTTGGAAAATGTGTCAACAACAAATTTTGAACTTTAAATGTTATTAATAATAATCTAAAATCAAAACTTGTTATGATGTACAGGTAATACAGTACTGGACAGAATAAAATACACATTGACCGATTTCATACAACATGTTTAAGTTTGGAATCTCTGAATCTCAGCTTCTAGTGCACATATTGACTTCAAAATTTAATTGGACTCTTTTAATAACTTGAAATTTAAAGTGTTAAGAAATAAGATTTGTAAAATTTTCATAGCTATTGCAATCCACTTATTTCGAGAAAAAACGAAAAAAATCATTTTAGTATAACTCTAAAATGATGACCAAGTTCTTCTGCAAAGTTAATCAGACTAACAAAACACACTACTTTTCTGAATAATCCGTTTGAATAATCCAATTGGAAAATGACAATTTTGCTATTTTTATGGAAATGAACGTTTTGCGACATTTTAAAAACTTTTTCTCAGAACAAATTTGTCTGTGGATCAAATTCAAATTATTATAAATATCCAGACAAAAATTGAGATCGATCACTACCCAAGAAGCTGAGATTCAACCCTCAAAGAATCAATGCGCACATTTTTTTCTCTAGTTTCTGTTACTGTCGAAATTATTATAAAACACTGAGTTGAGATGTTGACTCATTTGCAGTTGGGATATAATGCCAGGAAAAGGCAGAGAAACTGATGAGTAATTATGCACAAGCTATCCATCACGAAATGCTGCAAACAACGTAAATCACGAATGATGCAGTTTTGATATCAAAGCTTGTTAAAGCCTGCGCACTTTAGAATCGGTACACTTTCAACCGGCTGTAGTAAAAAAACGGTTTAACCTAGAAAAAAATGTTGTTAGAAGCAAATGAAGCTTATTTATAGTATTTTGTAGGAAAAATATGAAAAATTCAGTTTTTATTTCTTCAAGATAAAATTTTGACCTGATTATTAAATTCATGCCATTTCATTCTGCACAAACCAATGATAGTCAACATTTGCAAATTTCACATATAACGGGCTGATATTACCACAAGAAACAAAATTATATTCATCAAAGATATGCTCAAAACAAGTTACGACATTGAACTCTTGACAAATATGGTTCACAAGATCATAATAAACTTATAGCCTTATAGTCCATTCACGCTATATTAAAAACATAATTTTTCTCAAAGTAATTTTATATGAAAAAATGTTTCCTGGGATCGTTTTTTGGATCTACAATTCTCCAATTCAAGTGGCCCAGCTTAATTCATATCGAAACCCGCATTATTGTTGGAATTATTAGCAGTTTTCCCTCACAGTAGTCGGAAATTAACAGTCATAAGAGTAACTCCTCATAATAAGCCTAAAATAAGATAGCTTTCATGGATAAAACACTAAAAACTATACAGATTATGGAACTATAGATGTGATTCTATGATCACAAATAAAAAACTTTTGAGTGGATTCAGTTTTATTTAAAAAAAATCGTTAGATATTTCACGCCATCAAAACACATCAAATGAATTTCGTCAGCAATAGTCCATACAGCTTTCGAGCCACGATTATTTATATTGTTCTGCATCAAATCATTGGCTTCTTGTATACCAATACTATTCGTATAGTATCCTTCCCGTATGCGTATTTGCCGAACTAAAGTTTAAGCAAAAATAACTTTTTTGACCTTAAATATCTATGCAAGCCTTTGATTTTCCATAAAACCCTTCAAAGGCTTACCATAGCTATATTGGAAATTTTAAAACACTCATGGAATATTTTACCTCCCTAAATCAACAATCATAATACCAACAACTATTCTATACTGCGTAATTGGTGGGTTTGGTAATTATATATTCCTACACAAATTTTGAATCTGACAATGATTGGTTTTTGCTCAATGTGTGCAGAAAAAACTGGCACTACTTACGAATTAAGATCAATAGTTCATCTGAAAATATAAAAACAGCAAATTTTATATGCTTCCTACAAACTACAATAGATAAGCTTCAATTGCTTCTAACAACACTTTTTTCCAAGTGACACCGTTTTTGAGCGGCAGCCGGTTGAAAGTGTACCGATTCTAAAGTGCGCAGGCTTTATTGTCGTGCTATTGATGATCAAATATTTGACTAATCATAATAATAAAATAATAACTTAACATGTTTTCCAACAAAATATATTATTCAGATACTATTTCATGAACGTATACTAATACTTTGATCATAACAAAATGAGATTGTCCAACAAAATATGTTATGGAGAAGCAATGTTTTGATAAGTTTACAATAACAAAACAAGATATAAAAACAGGTTATGTTATTTCGTAGTTATTAATTTGATATTCTCCTCTGCTCGGGGATTAAAATTGCGAAAAGAAATCCACGTGCTTCGGTGGGATTCGAACCCACGAAGTTCACTAGACAGGTGCTTCTGTCAACCAATCTACGAAGCCACTGGACCATCTCCGTCTCTCGAAAGTACAGAACTGAACTCGATACCACTAATGCACATGGTTCGTTTCTTTTCACAAATTCCGCACCTTACATTTCAAGACGAACAATTGAAAAGGCCACTACAGCATTTTGTAAACAAACAGGGCAGTCCACACGCATACCTCACCACCACTAACAGAAAGTGCAAACATCAAGCTTTCTGTTAATGGTGGTGAGATGCGTGAGAAGGCTCTAAGTCGACAGAAACATGTTTGTTTACGCAATGTTGATGCGGCCTTCTCAATTATTGGTCTTGATTTCTTTTAAATCCCACGCTTCTATATCTTCTTATTTACCGATGGCACCATGTTACACTTTGAATACGGCTTTTGTTTCTAACCAACGTTTTTTTTTAATTGTCAAGAAATGTTGCTGTCGCATCATCTTAAATGAACTACCCAAATAAAGCACATATCGGATTGACAGTATCTTGCCTTCATCAGTGAAACATTTCCAGAGTTTATAATTTTCATTCTCAATGAATGAAATTCAACGTGAATTTTGAAAATTCTCATCTGAGGAATCAAAATAAAATTCAATTTGGTGAATGAATTTTCTCACTTATTCATTCATTTTTCTATCACTGACAATTTTCACTAAAGAATATAACTGGACTGCGACTCCCGATTATACTTCCAATCACCTCAAAACTTGTGTATAGTAGTTCATTAGAATACTAATTATCTGCTGTATTTGTCCATTAAGTCAGATTATGCGTCGGTTAACATAAATTGGAAATTTTACGACCAGCGAAAAAATATTCGTGACAGAGAATTGAAAGAAAAAAGAAGGGCATTCAGCTGACAATGAATGCGGCCAAACACGAATGAGGAAATGAGAATGTCAATCTTCACTTTCAATCTTCGAATTTTTTACACTCTGAACATTTCTAACAACTGATGCAAAATTCCTACTCATGGTATAATGTATATCTGGAATATTTTGTAGAGTGATACTATGCATATCGTTTAAACTAGTTTATAGTTTTCTGGAAATGACAATTATGCAAATCAAAGGATTTTGAAATAATGACAATCATCCTATCTACTTGTTCTATACTTACCGTCGAACAAAGTGTGGAGCGTTCGGATACCATCGGATTAGACAGAAAATCGTTTAAATGACCATTCTTAAATTAAATTTATTTCTCCATTTCGTCGACTTCGCTCATCGCTGCTCTGTCTTCAATGATTTATTCACAACATTCCGAGAACCTAGATCTCCGATTACCCAACACCCCGTCTAGCTTTACTTCGCTCCGGTACAATTCAGCCTAGTTTCTTCCTTCAATTAAATTAAATTCTCATCTTCTGTCAGTTTCGTGCTTTTAATTTCTTTTCTAATTATTTCACACTGTCATGCTCTTGGCGCTATCTGTGCCAGAAGTTTTTTCTTCTTCCCGTTCTCTTTTGGAACCTACATTTTGACTACTGCCTTGTCCGTTTGTTACCTCATTTCAATTTGTGCCGTCGCGCGTTGTTGGATGGCGCTTCAATTGCGCTGCCGCCGTTTGTCGTTGTCTGTCTTTCCGTTGTTGGAGCTAGCTAGTGATTGTGTCGGGGTCAACCTCTGCGTCATTTCCGGTACCTAGCGAAAACGGGGTCACAGAGTGAGATGGCGACTTATGCGAGGCCATCAATTTCAGCGTACTAATGAACGATAATCATCCTGAAATAAGCGATCGCAATCATCATAATGGAAATTTATTTTAATGGCCACCAGCACAAACAATCAGAGTCGAGTGCTTGCTTATACGACGGACATCCGGCCGCTTTAAAAAGGGATGACCTCTACCTCGGGACTGGGGGGCTCGACCTAGTTTCCTCTTCGGACGCATCGGTTTACCGACCATTAATCTGGCATTTAAGTGGCCATCGTTAGGGAGAGCGATTTACTACTGAAAGGCAAACACACAAAAAAAGGAAAGGATTCCCAGTTAATCGGTGCCATTTCCTCGTTCTTCCCGGATGGTACTGGGAGACTTCTCGACTGATGGGAAATCATAGAATGTTTACTTGAGGATGCGCTTAAGGGTTTTTGTCCAATGTCAAAGTCATATCTGGTGCTGGGCGAAAGGATGATGATGATGATGGTTCCGCCACATACCCCTACAAAGGTTTGAGCTAGACGATATATCTTTAAGATAATTATTAATAATAATCAATGAAATCAGATTTGCAAACTAAATAAGGATCAACTGAGATATTTTTTGTTTTTCAGCATAATGTTTAAACAGTTTACACAGTTGAAAATAGCGAGCCTTTCTAGCTAGTTGACCGTTTTACGTTAGTATGCCCAATAAAATGAACTTAATTCACGAATTAAGGCGAAACTGGAAGCAATTCCTCAATGGTTTTTGATTTTTTATTAAATAACGAAGCAATATTTATTAAATCGGGTTTCGTGCACATGTAGAGTATGGATCAGGGTGTCTTCTGAATTTTTTACGCGGTAGAAAATGTTTTTCGTTTTTGCAGAAACCATTTTTGAACAAAATTTCACTAAAAAATGGTTTCTGCAAAAACGAAAAACATTTTCTACCACGTAAAAAAATCAGAAGATACCCTGATCCATACTCTACATGTGCACGAAAACCGATATTAAAAATATTGCTTCGTTATTTAATAAAAAATCAAAAACCAAAAAAATGAGGAAATGCTTCCAGTTTCGCCTTAAGTAAAAAAAATCATGTGAGCTAGTTGCGCGATACAATAAATAATTCAGTCTAGATAAAAGCCTTCTAGTGTGACCCTGGATATGTCCTCCTCATCGGGTGCTCGATGCAAAAAAGGATGCCACTGAGGCAGGAAGCAACTTACCTGCTTTGTTTCCCTCCTGTGATCCGGCTTGTTGGCGCTTAATTTCTGCTGTTGAAAAATGAGCTTTCCAAAGGCGAACGAAGAAAATGGAACCGGTCGAGAAAGAACACTACTGCATCGTTAGCTCTCTGCGACGACGAGGACGACAACCGTACCATCCGAAGTACCTGCGAAGGTACTACCTTCGGCTAATTTAATTTATTGCCTTCCGTGATTTACATTTATTGTAATACTTTTCTCATTTCACTTTCACGCGCTTTTCCACGCGCCATTCAAGCTAACGGCATAGAGCACGGCTCGGCAGGATGTAGGCTGCAGCAGCAGTGGCGGCAGCGTGTTCCGTCCTAATCACCCAATCTTCAACCTCTGCGGCTGCGGACGGCTGGAGATTTTCGGACGGAGTTGGGGGGTATTTGGATGGCAGTAGACTTTTTTTTTTAGGGAAATGGGGAATACAAAAAAATGCGGAAAAAGACTGGTTTGCATTTCGAAATGGTACGAATTTCAATAACAAAAGTGTTCTGTTTTATACATTCACAAAATAAAACGAAAGTAGTAAACTTCTATCAGCGATTTTTTTTTTGATGCATAATTATCTGCTGATATCAAGATCGTACTTGGAAAATTTTTAAGTAGAGCAGTTTTTGAGTTTTTCCTGAAAATCGAGCTCTACAGTTTTTAAAAATATGGAATTTACTAAAATATCTTGCGTTGCGATCAACGAATTTTCAATATTTTTCCATAAATAGAAAGCTGAATATAATATATTTTGATCATCTGAACACATGTTTTGAATCTAATTAGTTGGATTCAAGATATTGGTGATTAAAGCTATGTTCATTTAGAATCCGGAATGACAAAATCACGTATATCTTAGGGATGGAATAGCAAACATAAAAGGTGAAGCCCTCAAAACCAGAGAGTAAAAAATTCGAAGATTGAAAGTGAAGATTGACATTCTCATTTTTTCATTCGTGTTTGGCCACATTCATTGTCAGCTGAATGCCTCTCTTTTTTCATTCAATTCTCTGTCACGAATATTTTTTCGCACGTCGTAAAACGTCCAATTTCTGTTAACAGATGCAAAATCCGACTTAATGAACAAATAGAGAACATAATTAATATTCTAATTAACAACTATACACAAGTTTTGAGGTAATTGGAAGTATAATCGGGCGTTACGGTCCAGTTTTGTTTCTCAGTGAAAATTGTCAGTGACAGAAAAATGAATGAATAGGGGAAAAAAATCATTCACCAAAATGAATTTTATTTTGATCCCTCAGTTGAGAATCTTCAAAATTCACGTTGAATTTCACTCATTGAAAATGAAAATTTTAAACTCTGCTCAAAACAAAGGTTATTTATTGTACTTTCATGGAAAAATATCATTGAAATTATTTATTTTTATTTTTCACACATTTGCTCACTTTTTCAGTGTTGACCTCTCTAAAAATCTGCACAACAGTGGTAAATTTTAGCAACAACCCCTTCCGCACGTTTGTTCAGCAATCAGGTCATCTATGCAGTGTCCTGAGTGCCTTGACTAGTCTGACTAGGATTCCGAAGAAAAATTGCCAAACTTTTTTTTATTGCGAAATGAGAGGCAATTCAGTGAATTGAGAAAACGCGAAATTGAGTGTTTTTTTCGTTGATAAACACTACCCATCTGTGACGATACCACTGAACGTCTCCGGCTGTCATGGCAGCTCATCAAAATTAGGTAAAACCTCTACATATCCCTTGTGTGCGTTTTTGAAAAGCAGCACGTGATTCTTGAGGCTGTCATCCTTGTATGAATTGGTTCTCATCATCTAGTTGCGAAAAAACCATGCCCAGAGTTAGAACTTCTTGCCAAATCTTCAAATTCAAAGCAGATTTATCAATGAACCCAAGCTTTTTTCTTCCGAGGACACTTCCTTCCTTATGCCATGGTTAACAACATCTGTGCACATAACAAATGGTTTTGACGATATTCACATTTTTCGCGACTGTCGTACCTGACCACGCTAAATTTTCAACGTGTTTGTGCAAGATTTTTTTCCTCCTCTTGTCTTCAATCTGAAATAACTTTTCACTCGTTGCAAGAAAATCGATGAAATTTTCATCATTTAACCCTCCTTTGGCATTAGAGTCATTTTTGACCCAAACCATACACTACGTCAGCGAGCTGCTGCCAACGTGATGCAAAAGGAAGGTTAAAGAGGATTAGTGTATGATCAGAGTGCTGCAAAAGAATGATGATTATGTTCATTGAGAGCGCCACTAGAAAATGTGACATGATTCCGGATTCTAAGTGAACATAGCTTTATATTGGCCAATCTCCTTTAATTGGGTTTTTAAATTAAGAAAAATGTATTAATTTTATGATTTTATTCGAAAGAGCACCTTTTTCTGAGTCACTATGATTTTTTTCAGATTTTTAGAACTTTGTTTTGGTCCCTAAAATCAATTTTAAAGAGATTTTTTGAAATCACCTTTTGACAGCTAGGCAACTGTTTGACAGCTCCGCCCAGTACAAAGTGCGACGAGGGGTGATTCGACAAATCGCTCCCATACAAACTTCAAATTGATTTTTAAATAGGTTCCCGGACTCCAAAATTCATGAAAATTTGGATTTCGGCTCAGTTTGACATGTAGATTCAGAATATCGAATAATCTCAACACCGTTAAAGAAGCCAATTTGAGCAAAATTTCCAAAAAATAATGGAGATTTTTATTTTTTCCAGTAACATAAAATCAATAGGAAAATTCTTTTTCAAATATCTCACATATATCATGTATATAAAATCCCAGAGTTGTCTGTCCTTCCGTCACGCTTTGAAATGTTTCAATGAAATGTTTCACAGAATGAAAGCTACAAAAATCATTGCACTGGAGCATTGCACCTGTGTTAAATTGGTGGATCATTGCAATGGTGCATCGTTGCATAGGTGCACAGTTAAATTGGTACATTGGTGCATAATTACATCGTTGCATCATTGCATTGGTGCATCGTTCCATAGGTGCGCCGTTACATTGGTGCATCATTGCATTAGAACATCGTTGTAAGGAGCATCGTTTCATTGGTGCATCGCTGCATCGTTGCATTGTTGCGTCGTTGCATCGTTGCATTGGTACATCGTTGAATTGGTGCAACATTGCATTGGTGCATAGTTGCATAGGTGGATAGTTAAATAGATACATCATTACAAAGGTGCATCGTTGCATTGGTTCATCGTTGCATTTGTGCATCGGTGCATTGGTACATCGTTGCATAGGTACATCGTTGAATTGGTGCATCCTTGCATTGGTGCATCATTGAATTGTTGCGGCGTTGCATTGGTGTATCGTTTCAATGCATCGTAGGATTTGTCGAATTGTTTCACACGGTATGACAGTTGCATAAGTATTATCTTTGCATTGTTCCATCATGCTTTGGTGCATTATTGCATTATTGGTGCATCGCTGCATTGATGCATCACACCTGTATAAACGTCTAGAAGTTCCTTCATTCCATGAATTAGAACCCCTCAACAGCCCAAGCAACACACATGTTATAATAGAGTCACGACAGCGCAAGTTTTGGTTGTATAGAAGTTTATTTTACGTAATTCTAACATTGTGTTGAAATAACGTAAAATAAACTTCTATACAACCAAAACATATGCGTTGATACATTATCCTTCAAGAAAGCTTCTAGAAATTTTCCATTAAGAAGATTTTATGATTTTCTTGATTGGATAAAAAAAAACTACTTTTTAAGAATGTGGCCAGCCACGCTGGGTCTGCTAGTCATATATATGAAATGTTTCACCATAGTTGTATCAAATTCCTAAAAAAACGAGAACATTCTGGATGTGTTTTTGACTTTCCAGAAATAATAAGAAAAACCTTCTGGAATGTTCAGGAACATCGATATTCTAATAATTTCAAGAACTTTCTGAAAGTTGCTAAAAGTTCCAGAAAAAAAAGAAAAAGAACGTTCTAGAACATTCTGGAGTATTGAACTTCTTAAAGTTTCGATAATCTCGAACGTTCAAGAGTGAAGCATTCTAAAGAGAGATTCAGGAATTTTCTCGAGAACTTGACAGAAATAGCTGAAAATTCTAGAAATCCCTGAAACTCTCCTTTCTACTATAAAAAAAACGTACGACCAGTAGATTCGGCAGTATTTTATTAACCGGCAGACGTTTATGTGAAAAAGTGTTGCAGTGAAGAAGTGTAACTGGAATTTCAAAAACAATTTTATCCTAGCTAACGTTGCTAGTCACGTCGGGTCATCTAGTTTGAAATAATAGATTTTAGCCAGTTACAGTAAATATTTCAGCTCAATCAGAGCATTGATTACTGAGATAGATATGCATAAGGAGAGCAACTTTGCTTAAAAATAGGACAAAAATCGATTTCAAATCAACAGCCTTGTATGGAAACCCGAACAAATTTCCGCTCTACTGTATTTTTTTCCTTCACGATTTTGTACTTAGGGCATGGTTCTACATTAAAAATGATCATTAGCTTACTGAGTTCAAAAATGATGTAAACTTATGTAACATTTTGGTTCATTTTAAATTAAGAAATTGTCTAAATATCGAACAGAACATGAAAGTGAGGCTTTGCTGATTTCTGCGATAATTGTAACATTCGCAGATGTGATTATGCTGAAATATAAATCTCTTGATACGAATAATCTGCGAATCCAAGGATGAAATGTCGTTGTCCAGGAGAATAATACTGACGGAAGCTCCACTAGTTGTAAATGGATTGAGTTTTTAAGAACATGCCGACCGAAAAAGCAACTGAAGTCGTATTTGATGAAAAATATAGTGGAATGTTCGTAAAATAGTGGAGTCTAGAGTATTTTATAAATATAAGCCAATGAAATCTAAAACCACAGCAGCAGTCCATTCAAACGAATGCATGTATCTCACGCAACTGTACCAGAAGTTGACTTCGTTACTCAAAACTGTTCCATCTGCTGCCTACTTGTCTGGTCAGATTCCAATGGCTTCGATCGTGCCCCGGACATTTAAAACATTCGAAGCCAACCGTAGCCGACAAACCATGGCAAAATCAGAGCTGGTAACTCAAGGTTTCCCAATTTCAGGTGCCCGTATACTGGTACGCCCCCATAGAAATGACTTCAAAATTGCGCTTAATGAGGAATACTTCTGGGGAAACCTCTGTATGAATTAATGTTTCTCGATTTTTTTTTCTGCTTTTACTTATCGCGGAAGGGAAGTTCTTAGCATATTTTCGGCAACAATTCTTTTTAGATTTTTCCTAGAATTTGTTTAGAATGTATCACTTCCTATACATTTTTTTATAATCTCGATTAGGTACCTTTAGGAAATCTGTCAGATTTTTTTTAAATTGTTTCAAATTTTCATAGAAGATTTTGCAGGATTTACTAGAATGATTTTAGCAAGAATTCCTGCCCCAAAGAATCCATTCCTGCCCATGTATTTCTTTGGAAATTCTTCCAGAGATTCTTTTGGAAAATCCTGCAGGAATATTCCTTGGGTCTTTTCCAGGAGTTTCTCAACAAATTTCCAAAAAGATTCATCTTGACAAGGGATTTAAAAAAAAACATTTGGATTCCCTAGGAATCTCCTTCAAGGATTGCCACAGAAGTTCGTGTACCCTTCAAATATTTTAGAAGTAATTTTTCCACGTCTCTCTCTCTCTCTTCTTGGCGTAACGTCCTCAATGGGACAAAGCCTGCTTCTCAGCTTAGTGTTCTATGAGCACTTCCACAGTTATTAACTGAGAGCTTCCTCTGCCAATGACCATTTTTGCATGTGTATATCGTGTGGCAGGCACGAAGATACTCTATGCCCAAGGAAGTCAAGGACATTTCCTTTACGAAAAGATCCTGGACCGACCGGGAATCGAACCCGTCACCCTCAGCATGGTCATGCTGAATACCCGTGCGTTTACCGCCTCGGCTATATGGGCCCACGTCTATAATAACCATTTTCTCTTTTTTCCATTGCAATTTTCCTCAAAGATTTTTCCAAAAGATGCATTTACAGAAGAATTGTTTTTCAAATAGGGTATGTGTGCCATCAGTAATCTTACTCTCCCATTTTCATCCTATTCGAAAACAAGCGATTACGGCACCGATTGATTCCATTCTTTTTGTTTTCATGGGTGCTCACTTCTAACAAAAAAATACAAAAATAAGAAACAAAACAAACAGCGCTTCAATCCTTCGTTTTTCGTAGGATGAAAATGGGAGCCATATGCTTAATAAGGGAACCAATACCCTAGGTACAGACATTTCTCTAAGGTTTCCCTCTACAAGTTTGGACATTCTTCCATGTAATGTTTTCTAAAAATATTTGTTGGAAATTGGTATTCCTCCATATGTTTAGGGATTCTCTCATGAATTTATTTAGAATTTCGTCTAGAAAACTTTTAGGAGATTTTTCTGCTCTGTTCTGTTCATCTGGGGGTTTCTTTAGAAGTTTCTCCAAGTATTCGTTAAGGTCGTGGTCACCAAAGGGCGGCTCGCGGGATACATCAGATGTCTAGTTTTCTATCTTGCTGAGAAATTCGTTCCATTTTTTTCTTATGAAGGTTGCTCTACACACGGAATAAGCAAGGTAAACGGGTTGAACGTTTGATAAATCCTTTAAGATATTAGAATACAGCCTGTTGAAAATGTAGGCTTGAGGATCACTGGTATAAGGGATTGCGTAGGTTTTATCAGATATTCCTTCAGGGATTCTTTCCGATTTTTTTAAAGATGCTTCGGCAATTTCTCCAAAGATTCTTTCAACAATTCCAGAATTTATAATAACGAATATTCCAAGGAATTTTGTATGAATTCTTTCAGGTATTCCATCAAAGATTCATTAATCATCTTTTTTAGATAGTTCTTCAGTAGTTCTCTAAGAATTCCTCCATGTTTTTTGCTTGTTTCTGCAAGATCTCGTTCTTCTTTCTTCAGGCAGTTTGAAGTTTTTTTGTGTGAGATAAGTACAAGTCAAAACTTGTTCAAGAAATTCTTCCAAGTTTTGATTCGAAGGTGTCTCCAGAAGTTCTTCCAGGGATCTCTCAGAAATTGAGAAATTGAGGGATTTCTTCCAACCAGTACCTTTGTCTGCAATTTATGCAGAGATTTCTTCAGAGATTTTTAGGAGACCCCTTCAGAAATTCGAATATCTTCCGTATTCCTTCCAGAAATGTCTCAAGCAATTTTTCCTTGAAATAACTTTCGAAGTTCCTCCACAAGTTTACCATGACTTTTTGTATGAATTGACGAGGTATTCCAATGTCTGTGAGCTTATTCAGAAATACTCCCGGGCCTTCATCCAGAGTTAATTTTAGAAATCACTTCTTAAGAATCACTAGCCTCTGCCCAGCAACTTCTATCCCTACCTCCTCGTGATACCGGCTGAAAACTGCGAGCAACCTAAGGGAAGATCGAGTTTTTAACCCCGGTGGGAACATTGGTCGAAGGTTGCTAAGGAAGGGGGGGGGGTGTTTTCTTCCGCTAACCTGAGTGTCTGCTCTCCAGAAGGAGCGGTCCACAAAAGCGTCTGATGCCCATGTTAGGGGCGGCTGATCAACGTCCGAGTGCCAGGGAAGGACTCTAAGCTCAACTGTGCACTATGGTCCTCCGGGAAGTAGGGGGTTGATGACAGGCCCTAAGAGCCAGCCGTAAAATCCCGTTGTAACGGAAAATCAGCAACAAAATAGTACGAACCAAGACCAACGGCAGCGGCCATAGCGAACAGAAAGGACTTGGGGAATGTCCATAAATTACGTCACGCCTTTAAGGGGAGGGTGCGTTCAGTAAAATGTGATAACCCATACAAAAATTTCAGAGTTCTCATACAAAAAGTGTCATACAGGGAGAAGGGGGGCGGGATTGTTTGAAAATGGGCAGCGCTGCAGGAGGTGTGTTGGACAGGAAGATCGCAGTAGGCAGCACGCGCGGGTGGACGTGTTTCGGAATCATCTGTCATGTTTTACTTCGTCTCCGCATACGATTCGACCAACGAAATGGTTAATGTGTAATTGATTTAACCATTAATTCCGCGAGTGATATTGGAGAAGATCTGTGCAGCTAATCTTTTGGTGGTACACGCAATCTGAACTAATAAGTGTCGCGGTGTGAAAAGAAAAACAAGGAAACATTTCTTTTCCGGAAAAGAAAATCTGCCGTGAATCAGCATCATTTGGCTGCCTTTTAACAATTGAACCGAAATCGGCTGGCAGTGAAAATTTCAATTTTTTTTTCAAGATAAATCGATCATTTTGTGCTGAATTGCTGATCTGAGCCAAACGAGTAGAATATTCTTTGTTGATGTCAGAAAAATTCGATCAGGAAATTTGCTCATGCAAAAACGCTTGTGATTGAGAATAACATACCGTACATAATGACCTGTTTTGCCAGAGTTGATTGGCTGCGTGTTTATTCTGCGGATGTTTAAACTTTTTTCATAGATCTAATGAGTCCGTTTCGTTAACTGAACAAATGACGCTGAAATTCGGTGAGATCTTACCAGTTTAGCTTATAGATAGTTACTAAGCATTCTATAGGATTATTGAAAACTTGCCAAGTTAACATATCTTACATCTTTTTATATTTACAAATTTATGTAGGTTATATTCAGGTATTTTCGGTGACATTGTTTTCTTCGTTATGAGGGAGTTTCGTCGGTCAAATTGGTTTCATTTTGTAGGGAAGGTTAACACCATGATGAAATGAGCAAAAGTGCTACAATTTCATAAGTACTATTGATTGATCTAATTATTTTTGAGTTGTAGTATAGTGATACACTGGGCTAATTACTGTAAATGGGTTGGAAGGGCATCTTCTATTCTTTTCGTTTCAGAGAGCGAGCAATGGCGCTTAAGCCTAGGCACTAGGGCCAGGACACAGACTAAATACCTGTGTCCCATCCCAGGAAGCACCAAGGACCAAGGGGTGACATTAACCTTCTTAACATCGTCACCCCCATCGATTTTCACAGTACATATTTTGCTTTTCCGTGAACTGAACGGTTGGTACGAGATGTACCCACTCATTGTTTTTATTGTTGAATTATAAACGCTGCACAGTAGGCCTGGCCGCTTTAATGATTGTAATGCATCTCCGATGTACTGCAATCATTAATAATGACAAGAAAAGTGATGGAAGTAGTCGTTTCTATCATTTTCCAGGATTCTTTCAATGATTGACTGTGTATGTGTAGACTAGACTAGACTAGACTAGCGCTGCAGGAGGTGTGTTGGACAGGATCTATGGTGTGAACGTTTAGAGCTGGGAACAGCTTTCTTTGTGATGGGTGGTATGCAGAGAGTCGCGTGATCGGTTGGTGGCCGATCGACGAAAGAATGTGCAGGTTGAGCATCAAGGGACGATTCATCAACTTCAGCATAATAAACGTGTGCACCTCACTACGGAAGCATTGATGATGACAAGGACGTATTTTACGCGCAGCTCTATCGTGAGTACGAGCACTACCCAAGCCACGACGTCAAGATCATCAAAGGATATTTAAACGCTCAGGTAGGCCAGGAGGAGGAATTCAGACCAATGATTGGAAAGTTCAGCGCCCACCAGCAGACGAACGGAAACGGCCTACGATTGATTGATATTGCCGCCTCCAAAAATATGGCCATAAGCGTGGGTCATCGGAACCGTTTTCTCAGATCAAAGCTTTTTTGGTTCCGTTTCGGGTCCTGGGTATCTGTGCAAAATTTGAGCACGATTGGTTGCGTCTACACTTTGCGCATTGCAATTAAATTTTGTATGAGATTTTGTATGGGAAAACATACTTTTTTGCATTCTTGTCATATGTTGAAAAAGTTTGTCTAAAACTTTTTAACCGATACTGTAAAATGATAGCCTAGGATGTTCTGAAAAACTTTTTTGAAGACTGCATAGCGATCCGATGCTTGTGAAAATAGTTATTACCAACGAACCACATGCATGTGTTTATGTTTTAACATGTAAAGGAATAACAATAGCAACAAAATCTTGCTGTTTCGCCAAGCAATGCCTCCGCTATAACTTTTTTCATAAGCATCAGATCAATTCCCGGTCTGCGACATAGTTTTTCAGGACACCCTAGGCTATGTTTTCCTTTTATCGGTTACATGGTTTTAGAAAAATTCGAGCTTGCTATGAGAAAAATGCCAAATAGTATGTTTTCCCATGTAAAACCCCATACAAACTTCAAACGCGATGCGCAAAATGTAGACATAACCGATCCTGCCCAAATTTTGCACACTTATTTGGGTCCTGAAATGGGATCAAAAAAGCATTGATCTGATGGGATACCATTGAATTTTTCATTTTTCCATATAAACGATGACCCACTCTGCCATACGTAGCACCTTTTCCCAACACAGCCTCCCTTATCGTTACACCTGGAGATCACCACAGCAGACGGAATCTCAAATCGACCACGTTCTGATCAACGGACGGCACTTCTCCGACATTATCGACATCAGGACCTATCGTGGCGCCAACATCGACTCCGACCACTATCTGGTGATGGTCAAACTGCGCCCAAAACTCTTCGTCATCAACAATGTACTGTACCGGCGACCGCCACGGTACAACCTAGAGCGACTGAAGCAACCGGATGTCGCCTCAGCATACGCGCAAAATCTCGAGGCCGCGTTGCCAGACGAGAGCGAGCTCGATAAGGCCCCTCTAGAGGACTGCTGGAGTACAGTGAAAGCAGCCATCAACGACGTGGAATTGAATCGACGGAACGAATGGTTCTACGAAGAGTGCAGAACGGTTTTAGAGGAGAAGAACGCAGCAAGGGCGGTAATGCTGCAGCAAGGCGATTACTATTTTGAATGCTGCCTACAAAGTGCTTTCCCAGATCATCTTCCGTCGTCTGTCACCTAAAACGGTTGAGTTCGTGGGAAGTTATCAAGCAAGCTTCATCGACGGCTGGTCGACAACGGACCAGATCTTTACCGTACGGCAAATCCTCCAGAAATGCTGTGAATACCAGGTCCCAACGCACCACCTGTTCATCGACTTCAAAGCGGCATACGACAGTATCGACCGCGCAGAGCTATGTAGAATCATGGACGAAAACGGCTTTCCTGGGAAGCTGACTAGACTGATTAAAGCAACGATGGACGGTGTGCAAAACTGCGTAAGGGTTTCGGGTGAACTATCCAGTTCATTCGAATCTCGCCGGGGACTGCGACAAGGTGATGGATTCTCATGCCTACTCTTCAACATCACTCTGGAAGGTGTGATGCATCGAGCCGGGCTCAACAGCCAGGGAACGATTTTCACAAAACGGACAATTTGTGTGCTTTGCGGACGACATAGCCATTATTGCCAGAACATTTGGAACGGTGGCAGAACTGTACACCCGCCTGAAACGCGAAGCAGCAAAGGTCGGACTGGTGGTGAATACCTCAAAAACAAAGTACATGCTGGTAGGCGGAACCGAACACGACCGGATCCGTCTGGGTAGTAATGTTACGATAGACGGGAATACTTTCGAGGTGGTGGAGGAATTCGTCTACCTCGGATCCTTACTGACGGCTGACAACAACGTGAGCCGTGAAATTCGGAGGCGCATCATCAGCGGAAGTCGGGCCTACTACGAGCTCCAGAAGAAACTGCGGTCGAAAAAGATTCACCCACGCACCAAACGACCATGTACAAAACGCTAATAAGACCGGTGGTCCTCTTCGGGCACGAGACATGGACCATGCTCGAGGAGGACCTGCAAGCACTCAGAGTTTTCGAGCGATGCGTGCTAAGGACGACCTTCGCCGGTGTGCAAGAGAACGGTGTGTGGCGGAGAACGAGCTCGCTGCACTATACGGCGAACCCAGCATCCAGAAGGTGGCCAAAGCAGGAAGGATACGGTGTTCAGGGCACGTTGCAAGAATGCCGGACAACAACCGTGCAAAGATGGTGTTTGCTACTGATCCGGTTGGCACAAGATAGCGTGGAGCGCAGAGAGCACGATGGGCGGACCAGGTGGAGCGTAACCTGGTGAGCATTGGGCGCGACCAAGGATGGAGAGCGGCAGCCACAAACCGAGTATTGTGGCGTACTATTGTTGATTATGTCTTGTCTTAACCTTCCTTTTGCATCACGGTGGCAGCAGCTCGCTGGCGTAGTGTACGGTTTGGGTCAAAAATGACCCTAATGCCAAAGGAGGGTTAAATGTGATGTTGAACAAATAAATGTATGTATATATGCATGTAATTATCAACACATTCTTTCACAGCTCAATACGCAAAACCAATCTCCCATCTTTCCTCATCCTTAATGGCTAGTTTGCACTTCATACGTACTGTGCAAAAAGATAGGACAAGTAATGATTCCACTTCAAAATAACTTGAGCGGTTTGCAGATGACATGTAAGGAAAAAAGTGTACAGCCAGTAACGCTTTCCGTGCAAATCAAATGAAGCTGTCACTTTTCCGCGTGGAAAAATTGTCCTTGCTATTATTCCGTAAGGAAAAGTGATATTTCTCCCCATATAGACCAGTTGTCAAAATTACTTGCGGAATAAGGAGGAATTTTACTTGAGCGCTCTACATACGTAGGAATAGGAAACTTAGCTTAATGCCACGCAAAACTTAAAAGGCGCTAAGCTAAAGAGGTTGCAATGCATACTTCAAAATTCCACGGTGTATTATGGACGAAGTGAGCTCTTGAACGTGCATTAGAGACTTTACCCCATGACCCCCTTGTGCATCAATAAAATAAAAAATAAAATAAAAAATTAAATAAGGGGCTGTCCATAAACCACGTGGTCATGAGGGGGGGGGGGGGGGGTTCAGCCAATGACCTTTTTGTATGGACGAATAAAAAAATTTGTATTGACCAATGACCACCGGGGGGGGTTGAGAAGTCCCAAAAAAATGACCACGTGGTTTATGGACAGCCCCTAACTTTTGATTAGCGAAACATTTGAAGTATAATGGCCAGTCCTTTAAGCGCAAAACAGAATATTTCATTATATATCGAAAACCCTGTCATGGATCAGTTTTAAAGAGTCCCACATATTATGGATCAATTTGTGCCATATCGATAAGACTAAACAACAGAAACAAAAGGGAAAACATGAAAACCCCCGAATCTACATACTTTGCAAGAGGTACGCCACTAGTTTTCAGAGATATTCTACATATTAAGTATCATTATTGCCATTTTTCATTTCAAGATTGTTAATCATTTTTTGTCTAACAAAACAAATAGAATCCTACGACAAAAATGAATTTTGTGTCGAAACATATGTTTTGAGCATGCTATACGCCTTTTTACATCAAATTGACTGTAACTGTGTGTAATCCATAACTGTGTATGGACAGTATTTGAGTAATATGATAACTGTGTGTGATGTCATCCATATGCAATCGCGAACGTAGATATCTCGCTTTTTCTTTGTCATGACACTGCCGCATACTGTCGATTGTATTTTAGGCGACTTTTAAGATTCCTATGCACTTATTCAGGAAGTCGTGGGCAGTGGGCAGTGATGACCGCAATCGCTGTAAAAATGTGGCCATCAGAAGAAGTGATTACATGGTAGAATGGAAATCGTGTTTCGAAGGTGAATCGGGTTAAGCGTTTCGAAAGTGAGCCCTAGTAACTATGGAATTCACTAGAGCAGCGTAATTGGTGTGCCAGAATAGAGCTCAGTCACGCCAACGAAATGGCTGGTTCGCTCACAGTGCTTCAAAACTGAAGCAATTTTTCCCAAACGAATCAAAATGTGTTCCTCTTTGACCCAGAGCGGTGCTATATGCCTTCATTGGCTAACATGCTTTAGAAGCAATTGGGAGCATGAGCAGTCAAAATTATTGCTGAGAGTGCAAAAAGGTGGTTCAACAGCGTATAAACGGCAATAGATATACTTGGTTTTTATCCCGTTATTGCAGTGATTATAATTATAATTATAAGATTATAATAGTCACGTACAACATTCCCATACCAACAAAATGGCTGTTTTCACAAGTTTTAAGCAATAAATAAATCCACTGAATCATTTACGCAACTATACACTAGCCGCAGCAAGTGAGAACGAATGTTCACAGTCAGTTTGCTCAGCAGTGGCAGTTGGTTTGGTTTGGTTTTTTGCTCCCTTTACTTCAAGCACTGACGAGGAGTACCATTGAGTCTTGGACGAGGAGTCGAATGCTAGTAGCGGTAAGAGTAGAAGAAAAGCAAATATTCTGCAGCAAGAAACAGCAGCACGAATGGTGAATATGATTGCTGAAGCGTAGAAAAGCATGAATCGGAACGATATGCGGAGGATTTATCCAACAGTAAATAAAGCGCAGCGTTTAACAGTTGTTGCGTACTCTGTTTTACAGGCTGATTGCACTTGAGAAGCCCTTCGTTGCCGAATACCAGGCTGGTTTTTGTTATAGCCGAGCAAAAACGGATGATTCCTAGTGAATTTTGGAAACACAAGTCTGCTTTTTCTTACCAAATGTTCCCTGATTTTAAAACAGTGTACGCTAAACCCGTTTCGTATTCAGCAAGCTAGATTCGCCAGATTCATTCAAACTTCGTGGCCGTGTGGCTAGTATCACACAACATCTGAGGGGCGTGGGTTCGATTCCCACCGCAACTATCAGGAAAAGTTTTCGGCTTTGCCACTGGGCGCTGCATGCTATGCTAGTTCGTTGTCCAGTGTCATGCTTCCATCAAAGAGCGAACAGCTCACTGGAATCATTGAACGTGTCCATGTCATTTTAACTTCATCTGGTTGCTTGGAAATTTTACAAAAACAAAGATTTAAACAGCTTGAATACAAGAGGAAACGAAATTAATTTAAAAGATTCGCAAAATAATGTACTTACAACATCCAATGTGTCATGCAAGTTTGAACCAGCCTATTTAGATACAAAAACCTTATCATGGAAAAGTACCACTCAGACTCCGTTCCAAGTGCAGAAAAGTAAAGAAAAAATTAATTCGTTAAACTTTTCCTTCCATTTGCAAACGCTATTTCAAGCTAGCCAATGGTGGTGTCGGGTTGCCCATACCCAAAGCCGTCCATCCGTACGTTTTCAATCCCACTCCGACTGGGGAATAACCGAAGAGTGAACTTGAAATCGCTCGTAGGTACCCATGACAATCCTTCTCCACCGCTACACTTTTTCCAACTGTTGCACATTTAAATTGATTTTTTTACTCCCGACTTCGTTCGCACGATAAACTTCGAGGAAAACAACTTAATTTGGGAACGGGTTGCGACAAACGGATGGATGCAGCTCAGCGAATTTTGTTTGCGAACAAAAATATTGCTTTCGGTTTTTCACCGGATCGAGCGATTCCGCTCGACTGTTTAAGTTTCTTTCTCATTCATTTCCGGGGATTTTCACTCAGTTAGACATCTGTGCTTTCGTCATTCTTTACCTAGTTTTCTTTATTTTCCGAGAAAAGTCCTTAATCTAGTTATTAGTTCGTAACTTAGATGTATTTTATACAATTTCACTATTCGGTTTCTTATGCTCTTTTGACCTTAGGTTTTGCCTTTCTAATATTTACAAATAACTCTGCGGCCGTGAGATTCTGTTCTCCGGTTTGTTCTAGTGCTTCTCTCTGTTGCTCCCTCGCTCCCTCTTTTTTCACTTCTAGAATATTGTTCGACTAACTCGTTCGTTAATATATAGGTATCACACTTTTGATTTGTTGATTTCGTGGAGCTTGTTTTATTGAGGGGCTTGACAGACTGATAAATGTGTGTTTTCTGTTGGTTTCGTGTTTCTGTTACCTAATTGGCCTGTTCTACGTATTTACACCGCTACCTTACCAACTTTGTCAAATTGCCTATTTAACCAAGAGTGATCGGAAAGGAAACGGATTAAAAACTTGTTTGTTCACCAGTATGCTACAGAAAAACATTTCTTATGATTGAACTTGCCTCATATCCGTCGATGCAGTGAATATTCCTGATTCTGAGTAATCATTTGTCATACAAAATTTTTGGAGAGGTTCTAAGAACCGTTATAAAACTTAATTTGAAATATTTGGTTTTATGATGGTTTTGAGTAATTCCTTGATTTCAAAAGCAGAAAACATGCCTAATGTTCACCGATTGTCACTCAACAAATATATCAATGAGATGCTCTTGTCAATACAGCAAAAAAGTGTGTATGAAGGCCCAACTGATACGAAGTTAAATTTTCACAGTTTGACTTTAAGCCAGACGATATGTAGCACCAGCCGTGAAAAAACGACAACCATTTGGTACCAGCTGGATAATACATTCCACCACAAGGACCCCACGCAGTCGGTCAATCCCGGCTATTAAATTATTGACAGATTCATCCACTTCACTGCTGCCCGGTCAATACCCGGATTGGATCGGATCTGAGCCCATGGGCGACACATACCTACCTACCTACCTACCTATACCAACACGACGCAACGTATCCGTTCACCCGTCTGCCCAGGGGACCCGCATTAATAATTTGTTTACGTAAAACTTTCTCTCTGGCAAGCAGGTTATTTGCTGGTGCGGTTGGGATTTGCGCTTTCAACCATTTGCTGGTTGCGTTGCGTTTGTTGGAACAGGGTGATTTCTCGGAAGAGGAACTTTCCCCGGGGCGAGTAAATCCGGGGAAAGCTCTCTCAATGAACATCATTTCATTATGGTACGGAATAATCGAAAAATTACGGACGCTTCCAAGAGAGAGAAAGGGAACCGTTGAACACAACTTTAGTTTGCAGCGGTCCTACGTGAGGCTCCGACAATTGAAGCGTAGAGGAAACTATATTTGTTGCTCAATAAAAATACTAAACAAACCGGGCAAAGACAAACTTTACCTGAGGGTGTGCCGGTTAGTGAATCTGGTCATTAGTGCCTTTGAACCTGGAGGTAAAATAATGAGTTTGTGTCGGACAACGTGCAACGTGGTCAGACTTTTAGAAAGAACTCCTGGAAGAATCGTCAAAACATCTTAGGAGGATCCTGTGAAA
This sequence comes from Aedes albopictus, assembly GCF_035046485.1. Classification (NCBI taxonomy): domain Eukaryota; kingdom Metazoa; phylum Arthropoda; class Insecta; order Diptera; family Culicidae; genus Aedes; species Aedes albopictus. Next base: position 423,789,588 of record NC_085137.1, read on the forward strand.
CATGTCTAGCTCAGACCAATTCAGTTCAGAAAAATTTCTCAAAAAAAATCCAGAGAAAGACTTAAAAGTCTTTTGCAGAAAAACTACTGAAGGAATTAAAAAAAAAACTGCTGAGGAAATTTTAAGAGAAAAAATTTCCTGAGAAATTCCGAAAGCATTTCTCTAAGAAATCCTAAGAAATTTCTGGAGATATTTCCAGAGGAGTTTCCGTAGAAATTCCTTGAGAAATTTCCAAAAAGGAGGAATTTTCAGAGAAATTCCTGGAGACATTAAATGGAACTTCCTGAAAGAATTAGCAGAGAAATCTCTGGAAAAATGTCTAAAAAAAATCTGGTAATTTTCAGAGAAATTCCTGGAGAAATTTGCAAACAAATCTTTGACGGAATTTCCAGAGAAATCTCCAAAAGAAATCCTAGAAAAATTTTTGAAGAAATTTACAGAGAAATTCTTGGAAGGCATTCCTGGAGGAATTTTCAGAGATACAGCTGAAGGAATTTCTGCACAAATTTTTGGAGCAAATTTACAGAAAAAATCCTGAAGGAACTGCAAAAGAAATTCCCGGAGAAATTCCAAGAAAAAATCTTGACGGAATTTCCAGAGAAATTCCCGGAGAACTTTCACAGAATTTCCTGGAGGAGTTTCCAGATAGATTCTAGGAAAAAATTAACAAAGAAATTCCTGCATTATTTTCCTATCAATTCCTGGAGGAATTTTCAGAGAAATTCCTGGAGGAATTTCACAGAAATCCCTGGAGATTTCCCTGGAGAAAAATTCTTGGCCTTATTTTCAAAAAAATCTCAGAAGAATTTCAAGAGAATTTTTTAGGAATTTATAGAGATATTCCTGGAATAATTTCTAGAGGAATTCCTAGAAGAGTTTCCAGAGAAATTCCTAGAGGAATTCTTAGGAAAATTTTTCAAAGAACTTCCTGAACGAATTTCTAGACAAATTTCTGGAGGATTTCAAAGTGAAATTCCAGAAGGAATTTCCAGAGAAATACCTCTTGGAATTCCTGAAGTTATTTTTGGACAAATTTCCATAGAAATTCATGGAGGAATTTTCATAGAAATTCATGGAGGAATTCAAAGAGTAATTCCGGAGGGAATATCCAGAGAAATTCAAGAAAGTATCTCCGAAGAAATTCATGGAAGTATTTGCAAAGAAATTCCTGCAGGAATTTCTTCAGAAGATCATGCAGGATTTTCCAGAAAAATTCCTAAAGAAAATTCTTGAACATTCTTGGAGGAATTTCAAAAAAAAAAATCATGGAGAGATTTCTCGAGAAATTCGTGGAGGAATTTCCAGAAAAATTCCTGGAGGAATTTACAGTGGAATTCGTGGAGGGATTTCTAAATAAATTTCTAGAAAATTTCAGAAGAAATCCAGGAGGAATTTCCAAAGAAACTCATAAAGAAATTTCAAAAGAATATTCAAAAATTTCCAGAGGAATTCCTGGAGGAAATCCCAAAGATATTATAAGATGAATTTCGAGAGAAATTTCTGAGGGAAATTCCAGAGAAATACCTGAAGGAGTTTCCAGAGAAATTCATTAAGAAATTTGCTGGGAAATTCTTGACGAAATTTCCATAGAAATTCCCATGAAAAATTCAGAGAAATTATTGGAGGATTTAACAGAGGAATTCCTTGAGGAATATCCAGAGAAAGCTCTGGAGGAATTTCCAGAGAAATTACTGTAGAAATATCATCAGGAATTTCAAGAGAAGTTCCTGAAGAGAAGAGAACTTTTCATGGAACTTCCTGAAGAATATACAGGAAAATTCCAGTGGGAAGGTATTGAGAAATTCCTGGAGGTATCTATTCAGAAATATTTGAAGGAATGGCCAGAAAAATTCCTGGACGAGTTTCTAAAGAAATTCGTGGAGAAATTTCGAGAAAATCTTCCAGACGAATTTCAAGAGAAATTGCTGGAGAAATTTCCAGAAAAAAAAAACCTTGAAGGAGTTTCCAGAGAAATTTGTAAAAGGAATTTCCAAAGCAATTCCTGGAGGAAAAATTCGTTCAAAAAAATAAAGCAGAGAAATATCTGGAGGAATTTTTAGAGAAATTACTGGAAGAACTTTCAGATATTTTTTTTTTCAAAGAAATCATTGGACGAATTTTCAGAGAAATTCCTAGTCGAATTTCTAGAGAAATTCATAAAAAAAATCCATAGAAATTTCTGGAGGAATTTAAAGAGAAATTCCTGAAGGAATTTCAGACAAACTTTAAGAAGGAAAATCCAGATCAATTCCAGGAAGACTTTCAAAGGAAATTTTTCAGGGAATTTCCAGAGAAATTCTTGGAGAAATTTCCATAGAAATTTCTGGAGGAATTCAAAGAGAAATTCTTGAAGGAATATCTGTTTGAAATTCCTGATGGTAATTCCACAAAAAAACCCTGCAGGAATTTCCAGAGAAAATCCTGGAGGATTTTCCAGAGTTATCCCCAAAGAAAATTTTCAGAGAAACTCCAGGAGGAATTTCCTAGAGGAGTTTCCACCTGGAGAAATTTAAAGTGAAATTCCTGGAAGAATTTCTGAAGAAATTCCTGGAAAATTTCAAGAGAATATCCAGGAGTAGTTTTCAGAGAAATTCCTGGAGGAATTTCAAAAGAATTTCCACACGTTTCCAGAGGAATTTGTGGAGGAAATCTTAGAGAAACCATTAGATGAATTTTAAAAGAAATTCCTGGTGGGGGAGGGGATTTCCAGAGAAATTCCTGGAGGTATTTCCAGAGAAATTCTTGGAGGTATTTCCAGAAAAAATCCTTGAGAAATTTGCAGAGAAATTTTTGACGGGATTTCAATGAATCTATCTGAAGTGATTTTGATACAAATTTCTGGATGACCTTAACAGAATTTCCTGGAGAAATTTCCACAGAAACTTTTGGCGGAATATTAAGAAATTCTTTCGGAAAAAAATCAGAGAAATTGTTGGAGCAATTCACAGAGTTATTCCTAAATGAATTTCCAGAGAAATTTATCGAGGAATTTTCAGAAAAATTCCTGGAGGGATATCTAAAGAAATCCCTGGACAACTTCTAGGGAAAATCCTAGAGGAATTTCCAGAGAAATTCCAGAAGGAATTTCAAAAGAATTTCCCCAAACTTTCAGAGGATTTCCTGGAGGATATCCCAGAGAAATTATAAGATAAATTTGAAGACAAATAGCAATTCCAGGAGAAAAAATCGTCCAGAGAAATCATGCGAAATTCCTGGTGGAATTTCTAGAGAAATATCTGGTGGAATTTCTAGAGAAATTCCTGGAGGAATTTTGTGATATTTTTTTCAAAGATTTCATAAGACGAATTTCCACAGAAAATCCTAGACGAATTTCTAGAGAAATTCATAAAGCAATTTCCATAGAAATTCCTGGAGGAATTCAAAGAGAGATTTCCGAAGAAATGTCCAGAAAAAATCCTGGAGGAATTTCCAGATAAATTCCTGCAGAAATTTCCAGAACAAAATCCTGAAGGAGTTTCCAGAGAAATTTTAAGAAGGATTTTCCAGATAGATATCTGGAAGAATTTCCAGAGAAATTCCTGGAAGAATTATCAGGGAAATTCTTGGAGGAATGTTTAAGCAAATTTCTCGAGATTTCTAGAGATATTTCCGGAAGAAATTCCAGAGAAATTTTTAAAGGAATTCACAGAGAAATTTTTGAAGAAATTTCCAAAGAAATTCCTGGATGAATATCCAGGGAATTTTCTGGAGGAACACCTGAAGGAATTTCCTGAGATATTTCTGGTAGTATTTCCAGATTAATTCCTGGAAATATTTTCAGAGAAATTCCTGGAGGAAAGTCCAGAATAATTCCTGGAGGAATTTCCGGAAAAATTCCTGGAGGAATTTCCAGAGAAACTTCTAGAGGAATTTCCTCAGAAATTCCTAGAGGAATTTCTTTGGAAAATCATGAGAAATTTGTAGAGAATATCCTGGAGGAATATCCAGAGAGAATCTTGGAAGAATTTCCAGAGAAATTCCTGGAGGAGTTTCAAAGAATTTCCAGATATTTCCAGAGGAATTCCTTCAGGAATTTTTAGAGAAATTCCTGGAGGAATTTCCTGAAAATTCCCTGAAGAATTTTCAGACAAATTCCTGAATAAATTTCAATGAATCTTCCTGAAGAAATTTTTTGAGAAAATTCTGGATTAAATTAACAGAAATTCCTGGAGCAATTTCTACTGAATTTCTAGGAATTTCAAGAGGTATTTCCGGAAGAAATTTCAGAGAAATTTTTAGAGAAATTTCTAAAGGAATTTGCAGAGATTTCTCTATTCCAGAGAAATTCCTGGAGGAATTTCAAAGAATTTCCAGATATTTCCAGAAGAGTTCCTTCAGGGATTTTTAGAGAAATTCCTGGAGGAATTTCCTGAAAATTCCCTGAAGAACTTTCAGACAAATTCCTGAATAAATTTCAATGAATCTTCCTGAAGAAATTTTTTGATAAAATTCTGGATTAAATTAACAAAAACTCCTGGAGAAATTTCCAGTGAATTTCCTGGGGAAATTTTAATAGAATTTCCAGAAGTTTCCAGAGGAATACTAAGAGGGATTTCCAAAGAAATTCTTGGAGGAAATTCCAGAGAAATTCATGGAGGAATTTCGATTCCTGGAAGAAATTCCAGATTAATACATGGATGAAATTCAAGAGAAATTCCTGAGGAGATTTCCAGAGAAATTCCTGGAGAAATTGGCAATGAACTTTCTTGAGGAATTTACAGAGACATTCGTAAAGGAATATGCAGAGAAATTCTTTGAGGATTTTTAGAGAAATTCATGGAGGAATTTCCGGATAAATTAATACTGGAGGAATTACGAAAGCAAATTGATTGGGGAATTTCCAGAAAAAAAAAACCTGAAGAAATTTCCATGAATCTTTCCATGAAGGAGTTTTCAGAGAAATTCCTGGATGAATTTAACAGAAATGTCTTGAGAAATTTACAGGAAAATTGCTAGAGGCATTTGCGGAGAAACTCCTAGTAGAATTTCAAGAGGAGTTCTTAGAGGAATATCTAAGAGATATTCCTGGAGGAGCTTCCTGAAAAAATTAACCTGGAGAAATTTCCAGAGAAATTCCTGAAATAAAATTCATGAATCTTCCTAAACAAATTTCCAGAAAAATTGTTGGATAAATTTCAAGGGAAATTCCTAAAGGACTTTCCAGATAAATTACTGGATTAACTGAAAGAGAAATTCCTGGAGGAATTCACAGAGAAATTGCTGGGGGAATTTCCGGAATAATTCCTGGAGAATTTCATAGAACTTCCTGAGAGAATTTACAGAGAAATTCCTGGAGAAATTTCCAGAGAAATTCTTGACGGAAAATTACCGGAAGAAGTTTCCTTCGAACTTCTTGAAGAATTTTGCTGAGAAATTCTCGGAGATATTTCCAGATTCCTTTGCAGAGATATTCCTTGAGGAATTTCCTAAGAAATTCTTGAAAGAACTTCACAGAAACACCTGGAAAAATTCCCAGAGAAATCCCAGAGGAAATTTCGTAGAATAATCTGAGGGAGTTTCCAAAGATATCCAGAAAAATTGCTGGAGGAATGTCCGACCACCGGAACACACCCCATCGACTTCAGCATGTGACTCACCAGGACGCACGCACCATGGCATTATGGAAGCCCCCGACCCGTCCAACTCAGTCGAGCTCTGCCGCCAGCGTCAACACAGCCGTTCTGGTCCTGTAGTTGAGACTGAGGAACGGGGCTTCCAACGTGCCTCGCTAGGCAAGTACCCTTGTGTTAGTATCGCTTCGCGCAGTGACCTGTCTTCCGCTCCTAGCACCGAACCCCCGCCACCAGGACGTACGCTCCATGACATTATGGAATCCTCCCATCCGTCCAACTCAGTCGAGCCCTGCCGCCAGCGTCAACACAGTCGCCCTGGCCATGTAGTTGAGACTGAGGAACCGGGCTTCCACCGCTCAGGCAATCTGCGCATCTACTACCAAAACGTTCGAGGACTGCGCACGAAAATCGAAGACTTCTTCTTGGCCGTCAGTGAGCTGGATTACGACGTGATTGTGCTAACCGAGACCTGGCTAGATGATCGTGTTTTTTCTTCACAACTATTCGGGGCTGATTACTCTGTATTCAGAACAGACCGTAGCGCACATAATAGCAACAAGTGAAGGGGTGGAGGAGTTCTGATAGCTGTTTCTTCACATTTAAATTGCTCGTTGGACCCGGCGCCCGTTAGTGACCGATTGGAACAAGTTTGGGTAAAGGTCATACTGCCTGCTAACAACGTAAGCTTCGGTGTGTTTTACCTCCCGCCAGATCGAAAAAACGACCTTGATGTCATTCATCGTCACATCGACTCTATAGCTGCTGTCCACAACAACCTGTCGGATAATGACTTGGTGCTCCAGTTCGGCGCATGTCCACTGGTCCGCGGATATAGACAATCAGCTTTCGGTAGATCTCCATCGTTCCCGGCTGTGTCCTTCGAGTTCGGCACTGTTGGACGGATTCTGTTTCCATGGGCTTTTCCAGGTTAATACAGGTATTCTCGCTATAAGTTTCGAACAGAGCAGAGCCTCCGAACCAATCCGAAACGTTTTTGGTCATACGTAAACTCCAAAAGAAATAAAGACGGCCTACCAACATCGATGTACCTTGATGCGGTAACAGCCAACTGTGCCGCCGATAAATGTGAACTTTTTGCTGCACAGTTCAAACGCGCCTTCAACGATTTTGTAGCTGGGCCTGCGCAGGTTGAGCTTGCCTTACAAGATACTCCAAGTGACGCCTTCAGCTACGACATGTTTGTGGTTTCAGAGCAGGATGTAGCAGGAGCAGTATCAAAGCTGAAGTCTTCATACAGCCCAGGACCAGATGGAATCCCTGCAGCCCTTTTGAAGAAATGTTCAGCTTTGCAAATATCGCTGACAATTCTTTTCAATCGCTCTCTAAGGCAGTGTGTATTCCCGAGCAGTTGGAAAAGATCTTATCTTTTTCCAATTTTCAAAAAAGGTGATAAGCGTGGCGTGAGTAATTATCGTGGCATTACTTCACTATGCGTGTGCTCGAAGGCTTTTGAAATTATCATCAACGACTCTCTGCTCAATAGCTGCAAACATTACATCTCTACAGATCAGCACGGATTCTTCCCTAAAAGATCCGTCGTCATCAACCTTGTCGATTTTTCAACCGAATGCATACGTGCCATGGATGCTGGTAAGCAGGTGGATGCGGTTTATCTGGATTTGAAAGCAGCATTTGACCGCGTAGATCATCGAATCCTTCTCCGTAAACTTGCGAAATGTGGTGTAACAGCTGGCTTTATTGATTGGTTCGAATCATACCTTACCAGACGATCGCTGTGTGTGAAGATCGGCACGTACGAATCGAGGCCGTTCTCAAATCTATCCAGAGTGCCACAAGGGAGCAACCTTGGACCACTACTGTTTTCGCTTTTCGTCAACGATGCATCTCTCATTCTTCCTCCAGGGACCAGACTCTTTTATGCCGATGACGCCAAAGTATACATCGTTGTTAGTGGATTGGACGATTGTCATTGCCTGCAGGTGTTACTAAATACCTTCGAATCGTGGTGCTCAAGAAACTGTTTGACGTTGAGTGTCGAGAAGTGCCATGCTATATCGTTCAGTAGGAAGCGACATCCAATTCGTTTCCCATATACACTGTGCGGAGCCACACTAGAACGAATGCAATGTATCCGTGATCTCGGTGTTCTGCTAGACGAAGAGCTGACAATGATGGATCAAATCAAACATAAATAAATAAATAAATTCATGGATAAATTTCCACAAAAATTAATGATGGAGTTTCCAGAAAAAAATCCCAGAAATAATTTCTGAGAAATTCTTGGAGGAATTAATAGACAAATTCTTGCAGGAACTTCCATAGAATTTGCTGGAGGAATTTCCAGAGAGTTTCCTGGAGGAATTTCCATAGAAATTATTAGAGGAATTTACCAGTGTTGCCATCCATTCAATAAGAAATATAAGGTGCTGTTTAATAAGTTTGCTTTTCATCTTCATTAGGGCATCATACCTCTAATTCAATAAGTGGCGTTAATTAATTTAGAACTCAGGAAAATTGAACACGCTCCCCAGAATTGTACTTCATAACCCCCAAGAGAAGACACTCAAGTACGCTACAAAAACTGCACAGCAGCAGTGCATTGGCTTCCGTTGGACCATTCCCGTGTATACACAGGAAAATCACTCCGTTTCCGCACGGAAACTCACAGAAAATAAATCCATCAAATTCCACCGTGAAACAATTTCCATTCACTGGCAAAAATCCATTCACTGCGTGGAAGACACCGCTGACTGCGAAAGAGCCGTTACCCCAGGGGAGATGAATCCATTCCGCCCGAGAGTGAAGTTGCAATTTTGCTTCGGAATAAACCACCCTTTCTCCCGCTGCTTTCACTGCACTGGATGCACTTCTCACTGTCTGGTGGAACCGCGCGCCGAGGTCCCTATCTCTTCGTGATCTCTCTTTTGCCGTCTTCTTCAGTTGGGCTGTTTTCCACCAACTTCCCGGGAGAGACTACCGCAGCGCAGCGGAAAAGTAGAGTATTTTGCGCCCCTAGACGACTGACTGTAAAGTGACTACATACCGCCACGTCCTAGCACGTTTTCAATTTAATTTGAACTTTATTTTTTCCTCCCGGGGCGGCGTTCGCCCCTTTGGCGTCTCGTGTGAGCAGGTGGGTAAGTATCTCATGGCTCTGGGGACGAAGACGACGACGTTTTGGCACTCGCACGTCGCACGTCTTCAGCGTTGGCGTCCTCATCCTCATGAGGCACTTATTTTATGATCGTATGCTCAGCAAAGCGAATGCGACACACCAGAAAAAGTGCATTCCAAGCATTATCCGTAAATTCTCACCATTGTCATCTCCGATATTCAGGGCACATGTGTTACACTAGGTACCTATTCCCCCGCTGCGCTCGTACTGCTTAGAGAGGATGATGCCAAGCTGGTTTACTAAGATATGGCAGGCATGAAGTTAACTGACGAGAATAAGACGTATACGATGCACATCACTACTGCACTGGGAGGCAGTGACTGCATAAGTGCGATCTGCTTGACTGGGTTTTATTCTTGGAGAGGAATCTTTTTTTCTTTGTGAGCAGGGGTATATTACCGGAGCTAATGTTTTGTCGCACAAACTTGATTATGGACGTAAAAAGTCAGCGACATAATAATTTCATACTGAAAAGTATGCTAGAAACTCAGATATCTTTTTCATGAAGAACAGTATTGGAAAGAAAGAGGTAAACATTGTTGAATTTCCATACAGTAAAGCAATTTTTGTTGGTGTATATCTTTGGAGCCTATTAACCGATACTTGGACAGTGATGTCAGCTGGTTACTAAATGTGTCTCAAAATTGTATCAGCCTTTACCGAAGCTTTTCTGAAATACGGAAAGAAAATTCTTGCAGGAATTCCATGATTGATTTCAGCAAGAATTTCTCTAATGTTTCTCTCCGGAATATATTCCAGTCTATGCATTTCTTTGAAAATTTCCTAGGATATTCTAAATTATTTCTTTCAGGAATTCCATCAGGATTTTTTCTTGGGATCTCGTCATATGTTGCCTAAAAATAATAAAAAGGATTCTTATTGGAACCAGTTCACGGTTTTCTCGTGGTATTTCACGGTATTGCACATCCAACGGAAGTTACTTCACAGTTTCATGCTGGAACTCATCTAGAGATTTCCACAGGTCTTCTTTCGGAGATTTCTTCAGAGATTTATGCAGGATTTCCTCTAAAGGTTGCTTGGTATTCCTTCAGAGGTTCAAACTTATATTCCATTTCCTGTCGACATTATTTCTTGCAGAAATTCCTCTAGAAAATACCCAAGAGATCTTTCTGTAGGTTACTTCACAAGTTTTTTTTTTATTCTTAATCACTTAACCTAATTTACAGCTCTATTGTCCACTAGGGCACTACGTGAGCGACTTCAATTGACAGCTGCACCTACAGTATTGTACAGCGCCTAGATATATTCTATTTTACTTTATTGAACTGGCTGCCTTTCTGCTGCTTTCACTTTTCTACCACAAAGTAGAATGATGAGCACAAGGATGATGGATGGCCGTTGTTCCTTTCCAGTCCGATTGGGGGTCCATTATGAGTAGCATTTTGCCGATTTCCAGGTATCCGGGTCCGTTTGAGCTATAAGGCTCAGAAGATGGTCAGTGTCAGCCGCTCTCGGTGAAGAGCAACTGACGAAAATTGCAAGTGCCGGGGCTGGGAATCAAACCCATGACCATCCGCATATGAAGCGAACGTGTGACCAACTACGCCACGGGCCCCGACCTTCACAAGTTTTCCAGGGTTTTTTTTTTTGTTTTTTTTTTTCAGGTATTGTATCACATACTCCTAAAATGATTTAATCAGACTTTTCCAAGATTCATCACCAACCATCGTCCACACCGCGAAAATTGAGAGGCTACGGCGGGTGGATCACGTCATGAGGATGTCGGATAGCAACCCGATTAAAATGATTTTCGAGCGCCATCCGACCGGTACAAGAAGACGTGGTGCACAGCGAGCTAGGTGGGTCGATCAAGTGGAGGACGATTTTCCGCAGATTGCGGAACTGGAGCCATGGACCGAGTCGAATGAAGACGACTCCAACGTACAGCAGGGGACACTCAGGCAAAGTTTGGCCGGTAAGGTAAGGTCAAGATTCTTCAAGAATATCTTACCAGATTCACTCAGGAACTCTTCTAGGAATAACTTCACGATTTATTGTTTTGCATCTCTCTACATTTTTTATAAGAAATTTTTCAAAAGAATACCTTTCAAAGGTTACCGTGATTTCGGGTGAAATTGATCAGTGGGGTAAAATTGATTGATGAGAGGGTCATTTTCATTTGTTAAAAATAACACTTTAAACTTAAAATAATTTGTAAAAAATGTTCATCATCTGACTCAAGAATCATCATTCAATGATTTTACATGTTTTACAGCCAAATAGATACATATTTCAGTATAAAATTCGATATTTTCCGAATCTGCCTGTCAGGCGAACTTCAATGGCACTTTCAAACTTTTGTTACCGTAGCTGTATCGCAAATGTAATGAATATTCGAATGAATGTTTCTAGCTGCCAAGTATTCGCTAAACCCGATTTCTTATACAAGAGTTCTACAAATATAAATATATTTATGCATTAAATTGAACTTTTCCGGAAGTTATAACATATTTAGTATGGAACTTGAATACTTTCAGGCGCTTGCTTAGGATTTATTAAACTTCAAACAAATATATCAAACTTTAGTAAACTTGTTAAAATTTTGCACAGCTTTTCGCATTCCGGGGTGGTTAATTCAGGAGGAAAAAATATTTTCAGAACTTACAAAAACATTTCAATGGTTGATCAATTTCGCTCCGAAATTAAAATTTTTGTTTTTTGCCTTTCTCGTACACTAAGTGTACTGAAAAGACTATATGTTCACTCAAAAAATGACTTTTCGATAGAAGGCCCGGAGGGTCGAGTCACATATACCAATCAACTCAGCTCGACGAATTGAGGTGATGTCTGTGTGTATGTATGTGTGTGTGTATGTATGTGTGTATGTGTGTGTACAAAAAAACTCACATCACTTTTTGGCAGTAAACCTCATCCGATTTCAATGACCGACGGTTCATTCGACGCGGAATCTGGTCCCATTGTTTTCTATTGAAAATGGCTCGAATCGGTCCAGCCGTTCCGGAGATATGGCCATTTAGGTGTTCCGGAACGGTACCCCAGGAAGGGACCAGATATGAAAATGCATCAAACCTATTCATGCGACACATCAAACCACGGCATTTTCAATAACCTGATGAGCGGTAAGCAGGAAAATAGTCTCAGACCATATCTGAACCGGTAGTGTTCCCGAACCGGTTCTGGGCGTCCCGCTGGAAGTGGCCAAATATTCAATTGAACCAAACCCATGCATGCGACACATCAAACCACGGCATTTTCGATGACCTGATGGACAATGAGCAGGAAAATCATCCCAGACCATATCTGAACCAGTAGTGTTCCGGAACCGGTTCTAGGCGTCCCGCTGGAGGTGGCCAAATATGCAATTGAACCAAACCCATGCATGCGACACATCAAACCACGGCATTTTCATTGACCTGATGGACAATGAGCAGGAAAATCATCTCAGACCATACTTGAACCAGTAGTGTTCCGGAACCTGTTCCGGGGTTCCCGCCGAAGTGATCAAATAGGTCACACTAAAGACAACTGGTAGTGTTCCGGAATGGGTTCCGAGAGTCCCGTCGAAATTGTCAAACTCTGCATGTGACACCTTCAATTTGCAGCGTTTTTGGTTAACCGATGAGCAGTTAACAAGACAATGATGTCAGACCATATTTGGTTCAGCCGGTAGTTACCCAGAATCAGATCCAGTAAAATGTAAAATTTAACCAAACCCATGGATGCGGTGTATCAAATCACGACCAGTCTTGTAAACATTCGACACTTTTCACTACCTTCATTTCGTTGCCGCAGTCGGGTGTCAGCTTGCTTTGTTACATTCGTGCGCTACCGTTAATCCTCTTACCTACACACAACACGAGCAGTAGAACGAAGATCAATAAACATAAGAAAGAGTCAAATCAATGTCATCTGACACGATGACACGTGTGTAATTCTAGCATTACGCATAGATTCTCAGCCAATTCCGATTATGAATGTTCATATGAGTTTATTCTTGCATGTTGCATTGAATACGGCACACAGATGGGCAACATAGCTCTTGTTATGGAAGAAGACAGGAATAACAAAAGCCGAACCGTCTCCCGAAGCCGCTATCATGGTGAAGTGCATTCGTTTGACATTTTTGTTCCTAACAGTAGTTTGATTGATTGTGTTGCGAATACCGGAGACAAAGGAGGCCGAATATCGACAAAAAGGTTCAAATGACTGTGATCTCCAACAAGACTGATCACGACTTATCGACATCCTGATGGAAAAATAGGGTCAGATCCGGTAGTGTTGCGGGTTCAGCTGTGGCTTCGAAAGTGGTTAAAAGTAAAAGTGAATCAAACTCATACATGCGATATATCAAATCGCGGTCATTAGGTGAAGGTGAAAAATAAGCAATAAAATAATCTCAGACCATAATTGGGACAACCGGTAGTGTCATGGTCCATGACTCATGGAATCAGATTCGGCTATCCCACCGGATATTACCAAATATAAAAATGGACCAAACCCATATATACGACACATCAGATCGCAGATTTTTTGATAATCCAATGAACGGTTAGCAAGAAAACAGCCTTAGATCACATTAGAGACTAGCTTTTGTGTAGCAGAACCAACTTTCATGTGAAAAATTAAATCGTGGCTTTGTTTAATGGCCTGATAAACATTAGGTATGAACAACAGTGACGAATAGGTCTAAGTTCACATATATGAAAGAGAACAAAATATAGACAAAACTAAAGCAATCTCACCAAATCGTACCATTTCAGATTCCTAAGGTGTAAATTTATAGCAGGATGGGTCAACGTTGAATGGAAAAATAAGAATTTGATCGCGTCAACAGAAAATGGCGGCTGTTTTAAGGAATTTTGAGCTCTAAAACTTCGTAAAATAAGTGTGTTTGGTATGGAAAATATGTTCGGAGTCCACCAGAGTATCCAAGATAGCGGTCCAAAATCCAAGATAATGGCCCAGTATTCAAGTAAGTGCCTATTTTATAGGGTTTTTAATTCTTGCATTATGGGCATATTTTGTATGGAAATATGCTCAGAATTCAAAATTTGTAATCAGAAAACCCAAGCTGTCCGCTGTTTCACAAGGTCTGCAATATGACTATAGTTTGAATAGGGAAGAATGCCGGTCTTCGTCCAAAACTGGTAACCAGAAAATCATAAACGACATGCCAAAATTCAATACGGCGACTATTTTATGTAATTTTAGGTCCAAAAATGAATACCAGGGCATCCAAGATGGTGTCTCAATGTTCAAGATGGCGGTAAGTTTAGTTGGGGTAGATATCCGGAGTCATAAAATGATGACCGGAAAATCTAAAATGACGTTTCAAAATTTTGCGGCTTCATGACACTTATATGGTTTGAATTTTGTTTTATAATTTCTGAATATTGGATGTTATGCTAATATAAAATGTATCCATATTGAGCAGATTTAGCAAGCAGTTTTCATTTTGTATTTATGTCAATGTCGTCAACATGTCGCTTGAGTTTTGTTGAAATGATATTTTAAAGCACGAGAAAGGCATCATCACCGCTAGATGGATTAATTAGGGTTTTTTTTATTTCAAATGATATTTTTGTAATAAAATGATTTGCAGCAGAATTTTTAACCTCGTTGACTTATGAAACCCATGGTCGTGCTTGTTTTAAAGCATCCATATCGCCAAGTATTCAAAAATTATTCGCCAAAAAACTACGAAAAGTGATCAATTTCAACCGAGTTCACGGTATTCACTTTCAGGTATTCATTAATTTTAATCATTCTAAAATTTCTGCAATAAATTCTTGCAAGAAAATAGAGAGCGAAAAAGGTGCAAAATCGCTAATAGACCTCCGCTGGTATGTTTAATCGTTATGGTGTCTTCTACAATAAGTGTGCGAATTGGCCAAGGAATACTGCGCCGAAAACACAGAAATGATTTTCCTTACAGGCGGAGATGTATGGGCGCCTGCGCGTACAAATTTTCGCGCAACGCAAAATATAGAAATTTCTTCTGAAATTTTAATCATCCAATCCGTTTATGAATTGTATAAGAAATTCTTCAGAGATATCCTAGGAGTTTTTCTATGGATTTTTACAAGAAATCCTCCAGAGATTCCTTCTGAAATTTATTCAGAGTTTTTTTTCAGAATTCTTCCATTGTGTTCGTCTGTAATTTTTACAGGAATTCTTTTTGAATGCGTTTTGCGAATGTTCCACAAATTCATATTGCTATGAGTCTGGAGAGGTGTATGTGCTACTACACACGACTCCCCATCATTGAATCTATCAAGCTTTTTCTCACTCTGTAAAGCTAAGGCACCGAATGCAAGAACGTTAGCATGACTCTGGAAAGGCCTAAATTCTATCACACATTATTTGGACGTATCGAGTTTAATTATTTCCTCCTTGAACCTCCTATCCTGAGTGAGTAGTGTCGGTGTTCAAAAGGGCAAAAGGTTATTGCAACCATAACAAATTGCAAATGCTCCATAGAAAATCAAAAAGCGCTCCATAAAGAATGAACATATCTGGAGTAACATTTGAAAAGGGCCCAAGAGGTCTAAAGCAGTCCAATGTAAAGCAATTCAGCCCTGCCGAATTAAATTAGGAGAATATGCTATCTATGGAAAATTTTTAATTTTTCATGGAGCATTTCATATTTTCTATGGTGCAGTTTGATAATACTTATGGAGAATTCATCTATTTTCTATGGTGCAATTTGAATTTTTCAAGGTGCAATTTAATTTTTCTGTGGAGCAATGTTCAATTTTCTATGGGTACCTACAATTTTAATTTGTTATGGAGCATTTGTATTTCATTATGGAGAATTTCAGTATTATTTATTGGTGCAAAATTTCACTTTTAATGAGAAAATTTTATGTTTTACTTGTACATTTTTTATAAAGTATGGAACGTTTTCAATTATGTACGGGTAACATTGCACATTTTCATGCAGCATATGTTCATTCTTTGTAGAGCACTTTTTGATTTTTTATGGAGCGTTTCTATTTGTTTATGGGTGCAATAAATAGGCTGCCGTTCAAAAGTAATGTATATCGTTTCGCAATGGTACCGCTAAACGACTGTATTCGTCATCTTGATCATCTTCGATTAATCATCGCGATAGCTGTGGACAAGAGTGTTGCTGGAATCAGTAAGTATTTGGTCTATTCCTACCGCAATAGGAACACCACATCAATCGTGCTGCCAATTGGAAAACTGTGCCTAAACCAACATTTGGTGGCTCTATAGAGGTATTCATGCCACCAGCATTTGGTGGCTCCAGAGAGGAGCTTTTGTCACCAACATATTGTTTCAAGAAATTGTTTAAGATTTTTTTTCAAAAGTACCTCTAGAAATCTCCACAGGTATATCTAGGATTTCTTCAGAAAATTGTGCTGGGATTCATTTGGAAATTTATGTGGGAACTCTTTCTGGTATTTCTACAAGAGTTTCTAAAGAAAAGAATCCCTGCAGCAGTTTTTGCAGGAATTTCTGAAGGAACTTTTTCATAGACAAAAATCTGATAAAATCCATGGAAGAAGTAAGGACTGTTCAATTTATAAAACGGACAACTTTACAAGGCTATAAAAAGAAGACGCGTAGTTCAAATTTAACCACCCTTGTTTCATTGTTCAGTACGTCATCTTCCATTATAGTAATCATTCTTGAATCGAATAAAAATAGTTTTATTTTATAGAAAATCGGCCATGTGTTGAATGAGGTGAATTTTTCGATTGCTGAAAATTGAAAATATGTATAAAATTACTGTTCACATATGGTATATCGTTTTTATTACCAGAAAAGTATGTACCACGCTGCAGCAGCATGATTTATAAACATTCTGGCAAAATTTGAACTGAATTGTAAAATTAAGTGTTGAGATATTAAAGTCTCAAGTGAGATTCGATTTTTTGAATAAAACTCAATTGTTAAGCAAAAAGGGCATGAACATATTGTATAATCAATTTTTTTATGCATCCTGTCGAAAGTGGGAATAATGTGGTTTTAAATGCAGAAAACTGCGTCTTAATAGCATTGCTGGTTTGGTTGCTGTGCGCCATTACAGACACAGTAATCAAAACAGTTTTGTTCTTTGAAGGTTGTTCCAAATAACCATGCAATGCAAATTTTGCATAACAATGATGTTGGAAATAAAAACTTTGCACCCGATTATTATTAAATAAGGTGTACAATAACATAGGATCAACTTTGTTGAAAATAAATAAAAGCAAGATTCGCTAGAGTCGAAAATATGCATCAATGGAGCAAAAAGTATGCAATTTTTTAATATGACCATCGTTATGGATTAAGTTTTTGATGAAAAATGCAATTAAAATTATATTTCTCTACTGTATCATTCAGAGAGCAACATTCTACTACTCTGGACAAATATTAAGCCGAATCCGTGATGCTATTGTAACTCTCTCTCTCTTCTTGGCGTAACGTCCTCACTGGGACAAAGCCTGCTTCTCAGCTTAGTGTTCTATGAGCACTTCCACAGTTATTAACTGAGAGCTTCCTCTGCCAATGACCATTTTGCATGCGTATATCGTGTGGCAGGCACGAAGATACTCTATGCCCAAGGAAGTCAAGGAAATTTCCTTTACGAAAAGATCCTGGATCGACCGGGAATCGAACCCGTCACCCTCAGCATGGTCATGCTGAATACCCGTGCGTTTACCGCCTCGGCTATATGGGCCCTGTGCTATCGTAACACAGGACTTAAATAAACATTTTTTAATAATTTCTATGAAAACAAGGCAACTCGCTATATCAAGCTGGAGAATGCTTGGTGCATTATAACTGATAAACTATTGAGCTTAACCTTTTGTAGAATAGTATAAGATTCCAATACATTAAAAACTTCATGAAAATGTGCATGTTAAGTATGTGGAAAGTTTTGTCGAATTTTGAGAAATGGGTTTTTATTGATGTTTTACGAAAATCGCTTCAGTTACACAATAAAGAACATTTTGCTTATTGTTATATTTTCCTACATTTGAGAATAGCTATAGAAAGTTATGCAAAAAAAACTGATAATGATTTGATTGAAAAATAAAAAAGATATCGTACAAGCAAGTTGTCCGTTTTATAAATTGAACAGTCCTTAATAAAGAAATCATTTGCGGAAATTCCAGAATCATTCAATTACAAAAGGTGTCTTTGAAGGTAGTTTTAAAGGAATTCCCGAAAAAACTTTAGAAATCCGTAGAAATATCTGAAAGAAATGCTGGAGAAATTTTGGAAGAATTGTCTTACCGAGATCCTTTAGAAATCTCTGGAGGCGTTCTTAGGAGAATATCTGGACGAATGACTGATGAAATTTCTAGAGGAATACCTGGAGAAACTTGAGAAAAATCCAAGATACTTTCACTAATAAAGTCACTCGAGAATTTCTGGAAGTACACTTAAAGTGAACGCATTTTCGAAGGAATATTTTTTGCATATCTTAAGAAACACCTAGAAAAAGGTCTGCATAAATTCTTGGACAAATATCTTTTGAGGTTTCCTGAGAAACTCGCCGCAGGAGCAATTTCTGAAAGAATATGCAAGATTTAATAAAAAAAAAACCTTGAGTAATTTTCTGAAGTAAATCATGAAGCTAGTTAGAAAAGATTCTAGAGATTTGATTGATTGATTTGTCTTTATTATAGAGACTTTCAGCCTTTGGCTGATTCATCTTTATTCCAGAGATTTTCTACAGACATCCTTGAAGAAATTTCTGAAAGAAGTTCATGACGACAATGATACATATTGCCCTTTACTGAAATTTACCAGATTTGCTGTTTTGTCTGAAAAATACTGCAAAAACTTATAATCAAATTGACAAATTTAGAGATCAGTCGTTATACTTTTTCTGCTCGGGTTGGAGTAGCTTCGATGACACCACTTGGAACTCAACTTCAAGCTCTTCATGAGATATCATGAAAACCTTTAGAGCTCGACACAAATCCGCGCCCAAGAAGAACGTAGCTTTTCTTACCTTTTCCTAAAACAAAATTGGATAAATCACTGAGAACTGCCTCAATTACCCCTGGGGCTTTTTCCGATATTATACTAGGAATTTCTTCTGGTATTACTTGATCAGTGCCTTTTGGTATTCGTCCTAGAATTCCGTCCTAGTTTGCTGTGGAATTACCCAGCAAGTAATTTCTACAGAGAGCCCTCAGAACTGCTTCCACAATTCCTGTAACAGTTTCTTTAGAGATTTCTCCAGAAGATCCTTCGAAGATTACATCCGAAATTTCTTCACGAAGTTCTTCCTGGATTTATCCAGAAGTTCCTTTTGGGAGTACTCTAGGAATTCCTCGAGAACCTTTCTCCGTAGTTTTTACAGGAGTTCATTCCGAGCCTCCATCAGAATGTCTTCCCCACACTGCGATTTATATACAGGTCGGACTCGATTATCCGGAGTCGGGTTCTGGCGCTTCCCATAATAAAATTTCACAAACGGAATGCTGTAAGAAGCTGTAATTTTGACTGATCTCTAATCAAAGTTGGCCTGACAAACTGTCAAAATTTCAGCTTTATAGAGCGTTCCGTTACCCAGATATATGATTGAGAAGCATGTGAACCCGGCTCCGGATAATCGAGTCCGACCTGTAATTCTTCTTGGATTCCTCCAGATATTACTTCTTGGATTCGTTCAAGAACTGCTTCCTTAAGAATTGCTTCAGGAGTTCCTTTTGAGATTCTCCCTGGAATTTCTACTACGATTCTTCCGGGATTTTTTCTGAGGTTCATTGTAAAAGGCGTCTTGGAGATCCATCTGGGGTTTTTTTTTTTTTCAAAATTTCTTCTCAGCATTCCTCCAGGTATACTTTCCGGTATTTCTTAAAAAAATACAACTGGGATGACCTCAAGAATCACATCCAATATTCCTCCATGGATTCCATCCTTAATTCCCTATGAGTTTTATCTAGATTCCGGACTTTGGAAAACGTTTCCGGAACTCCACCAAGACTTGCTTGCAGAATTTCCAGAATTTTCATCCACTATTCGTTTTGGATTCCTATCTGGGATTTCTCAGAGAGTTTTTTCCGAGATTCCTCCGCGACTTTCTCTATTAGATCCTTCCAGCATTCTTTTTTGAATTCCCGCCAGGATTCCGTCAGGAATCGCTTCCAGAATTCTTCCAGGGATTGCTTACGGGGTTTGAATGCTCAAATTCCTCAACAAACATCTTGCCACCGCTGCGTACTCATTGGAGCGCAATACATTGAAAGTTGGCCGTTCCGTTCTTGTCGTTTTGCCGTTCACAGTGCATTGTGTTTGGGCTTATCGCTCGAGTCACGTTTCATATTCTGCGACGACTTTTTTGAATTGACGGTTGATTGCAACAGCTGACTTCATCTATCGCAGTCGTTCCAGTTGGCTGTGAAGGGAGCTGAGAAATCATGAAAAGTGTTCGTTTCAAGAATGCCGAGATTACCACAAATGCGGCTTCTTACCAACTAAGGTATGCCTATTAAAAGGTTGAAGAGCGAGTAGTCAGAATCAATCAAAACAATTCCAGGGCAATGTCTTGAAAGAATTGCAAATCAAAACCATACAACACATCATCACCTCAGAGGGTTTTGTACGTAAATTATCGAAAAAGAAAAATTCACTTGAATACATTTTTTGATCTCGTTATCCCATTTCCTTCAAATTCTGCGAAGTCCAGTCCTGAAAGGCTCTTCTTTCAATCTCCTTGGTAATTAATATTTGATACACCCAACACCAACCACCAGCCCCTTTCGGTTGTCCATTCAAATCAACTGATTGAAATCGAGTTGTTAGAAAACTTTTTTTTCTTCCCACAGAGATAGGTAACCAACCGAAAATCTAATTTCGGCACACTCACACGTCTCATCCGATCTCCAGCCATCCATCCATCTCCCCCGAACCGGATAATTAAATCTTTATTATATAACATTAACCCCTGTACTGATCTCCCACCGGGAACCTGCCTCTGGCCTCTGGCCCTGGCTGCATCGATTGTTGTCAGCGGTCGGTCTCTCCCGGTGGTAGCTCGCCAAAGTTCCGATTCCGATGAACCTTGACTTAGGGCAAAACTTTGCTGCTGCCAAGTTGCAGCGTTCGTTTCGCTCTTAATCAATTTATGATACACTTTGGCTTTGAGTTTGAACGCAAATTCGCCACAACAGCTAACCGTTGGTTGCGTTGCTTCTGAATCAACAACAGTACAGTCAGTCAACTAACTCGAGTGGTGAAGGCACAAGCACAAACAAAAGCATGTTGCGAAGTTAAAGTTTCTTAGCACCTTGTTTGTTTTGGGAGGGGGGTTGAGGAAAGAAAGATGGAGGTGTTGAGATCCGGAGATGGGGTCATGGATTGACGAAACGGGTGAACGGGTTTTGAAGGATGATAAAATTTTCCGGACAGGATGTGCTTCGAGTGGGAGAACTAGGATGATACATTTATCAAATGAACCAGAATTCAGGATGCTTATTATGAGTTTAAAACGTGTTATATTTTTGGAAGAATGCTAAGAGGTAGACTTCAGGAATGCTTTCAGGAATTTTTTCAGAAATTCCTTCGGGAATTCCTTCAGGAATAACTTCAGCTATTCCTTTAATGACGTCTTCAGGGGTGCTTTCCACAAGGCCTCATTTTACTCTACAGAATCTTTCAGAAATGCTTTTAGTGATTGCTTCAGAAATGCCTTTGGGCATGTCTTCAGAAATGTTTTAAGGGACTAGCTCAGGAATGTTTTTTGAGATTTCTTCAGAAATGCTTTTAGGAAATTCTTCAACAATACTTTCAGGGATTTCTTTAATAATGACTGGGGGGACTCCTTTAGGAATGCTTTTAGGAATTCCTTCATCCTAAAGGCTTCAGGAATACTTTATTGAGATTTCTTCAGGAATGCCTTCAGAGATTTCTTCAGAGATGTTCTTACGAATTCTTTCAAAAATTGCTTCAGGGTATCTTCAGAAATGCTTTCATATGTGTCTCCAGAGATTCTTTCCGGTTCTTTCTTCAGGTATATCTTTTAGCTCATCTTCCGGGATTCTTTCAGAAGAGCTTTCAATGATTTCTTGTTTTTTTTTTTTCATCAGAAATAGCTTCAAATATTTTATTGTGAATGTGTGAAGACATTTCCACAATAATTCTGTTTGAAAATCCTTCATGAATGTTTTAGAATCACTTCAGGAATAACTTCAACAATATCTTCAAGTACTCCTTCAGCATCTGGAAACTTTGTTGTATTCTTAACTTTCTTAAAAAAAAAAATAAGGTGCACCCTAACGAACCTCACACATCACCACCCATGTGTGTGTGTGTGTGTGTTTGTGCCGAGAGCGTTTCTGAGTAATGACTGTTTTCCCGGTCGTGTAGTGTGAAAATCGATTAGCAACCGCCAACTGCAGAAATTTTTCTCCGGAAACGATTTAACTGGTCGATGGAAGACCTTTCCGCAGTAGTCAGTAGTGGTCTGTCCGCATTATTGGAGGTGGATTGGATGGTGTTGATGGAATTACGTCAATCAGCTGCGGTGGTGGTGGAGGCAGGCGGTGGTTGTGTGGGAGAAGTTTTGAAGAAAGTCATTTGTCAATGTTGGTGATCCCTGTTAATTACGGAAGCGATTTCCCACTCGTTTTGCGTTAATCAAAGATGCGATAATCTCGATGTGGGTCGTTTCCGGTGGTGGTCGTGGTTGAATCGAATCCCACGGTTGATTGGGGATGAATGGATGGAGGTGTGTATCTGCTGTTATCGATGATTGAGTTGGGTAATTTGGAAATGGTTAGAAGTTGGAAAGGATTACTTTAAATTTAATGTTTTTAAAAGTCGGGACGTCACTCTGTTCCATGCAGAGCACTGAATTCCACATTTCAATCCAGTTGAAATAGAACTGATATGCTAACAAATGAGTTGAATAATTGATCAATTAGTCAACATAGTTAAACAAAGTTGATTCCTTTTAACCCTCAGCAAGACATACCAGATATCGTTTCAAAAGAAGTAATCGATTATGTCATTGCTCACATATAAAGATAGTATTTTTTCACTTTGTCATTGAAACGAAGAGTTTGTGCTACATCAACGTTCACTCTTGTTGGGTGCAATCGAATGGTGGATGGAAATTATTTTGAAAGAGTGCTGAGCAGGAGATTTTTGTGCTGGAAATCGTCACAGTGACCGCACTTCATAGGGTAGATGCCCAAGTGTACAAACTCTACAGGAACCTGCTCAAAGTGAAATTGTCTACCTAGAGTATGATAATTTCTTATGGGTCTTACAAAAATAACTGCCAGATGAGACGTTTATGAAATTGCCCTTATGAAATAGAATATTTGTAAATGAATAAAATGTGATCGTGGATTTCATAGTGTCCCACAAAATGTTTACATAGGTTTTGCAAAATAGTGATTTTTTTACAATTTACGAATAAAACACATGAACATGGTTACCATCTCAATCACTACTTTTTAGGCTAAGCCTAACTTGCATAGAAAATTCGTAATGCCATTATTTTGCATGCAGTCATCAGCAATCCAAATCATCACCCAATTATCTAAATATTTGGAATACATTTACTACAACTACACAATAGTCTGAGAGAGCTACTTAAACTTGTATGAGTGAAGTTGATATCTTCCTTAAGTTCACTGTTTACTGTCCGCTGGTTCCTGTGCATTAGTACAGTGTAGGGGACTGAAATCAGTGGAGTTTCATAAATATTCGTACAAAAGAAAAAACTTTCAATCTCAGATTTTGGTTGACATGTTACAGAGGTGAGATTTGCAGAGCTCTCTCTCTCTTCTCTCTTCTTGGCTTAACGTCCTCATCGGGACAAAGCCCGCTTCTCAGCTTAGTGTTCTATGAGCACTTCCACAGTTATTAACAGAGAGCTTCCTCTACCAATGACCATTTTGCATGCGTGTGGCAGGCACGAAGATACTTTATGCCCACGGAAGTCAAGGAAATTTCCTTTACGAAAAGATCCTGGACCGACCGGGAATCGAACCCGTCACGCTCAGCATGGTCATGCTGAATACCCGTGCGTTTACCGCCTCGGCTATATGGGCCCTTTGCAGAGCTGGATACAAGAAAACTCTTATGCAAGGTCTATTGATGTCAATCGTAACCTCGCAGATGTTACTGAAACAAATCCATGCTTTGATGGTTAATAATTTGATGTGAAGCCATTGCCCTTCTCAATCCTCTCTGGAGCCACCATATATCGCACGCTATGTTCAAAGGTGAGTATTATGAAAAGTGAATGTACCTAAAAGTCTATTCGCTAGAATCGTATTTTTGGACCTCTAGTTTCATAATATGTGTGGTTTAAAATAATCCTTCTTGGTTTTTTTTTATACATTTTTATATGGGATGAAGTAGACATTAAAATGACTTTTTTCGACATTTGTTTGAAAAAATAGGAAAAAATATAAAAAAAAACTTCAGATGAAACATTTTAAACCGCACAGATTCTGAAACAAGAGGTCTAAATCTACGATCCTAGGGAATAACATTTGGGGTACACTCGATTTTCATAATACTTCCCTTTGGACATAGCGTGTATCGTAATATTTTTGGATAAATAGCAAAAATAGAAAAATAGCTTTCCTTTATTGTTTCAGTTACTATGTCTTTACCCCACCCTCTCTTGAAAAGTTTTGGTTGAAATTCATCAGTTTTAAGCGCAAAAAAATTGTTCAAGAAATTTGGGGAATATTTCTAGAATAGTTGTCGAAACGTCGGACAGTAGTGAATTAATCTGATATAAGACTGAAAGCCAAGAAATATTCCCCAAATTAGCATCACAGTCAGTCCTATCCCATTATTCAAGAAATTTGGAAAATTACGTGCTGAAACTAGAATTGAATAGAAATTTTCCCAATGAGTTTAGCGATGTTTCGTAATTGTTTGACTAATATTTCATCAAATACATTTATTATTAATCATCCACCTTCGCCCCCTCCTCCTCGTGATGACTCAGTGATCAATCTGTGATAAAAGAGACAATTAGATTTGTTCCGGCATTATTGTATGAATTCCGCTAATATATTTTGTCCAGCAGATATCAGAGGCAGACACTGCTCAATTTTATTGCAATTGCATTAATTTGCGATTGTGAAGCCAATCCAATATGTTCGCAAGACACACGCTTATGTTGTAATTATTAATTACTTCAGGAATAATTATATGCATTTTAAGTCCTAATTTCTTTACTTTTTACTTGGTCTTCGGTTGATTTATGTTATGCTTGGTTTATTAATTGATGCGTATGTCCTCTCTAGAGCCACCATATTTTTGAAGAAAAAAAAATCTTACAAAAAAGAAATTTACTCTGCAAAACCCACAAAATTAGATGAGAGTTCGGCTTTGTAGTCTGAGATCTCTAAAACGACCGTTTCTACAGGATGTTAAGGTTGATATATTTTAAGGCACATATCTTCACAGATCTGCGTTAGATTTCAAAACCCTATGGGTTATTCGAAAATAATAAGTCAAAGATGATTCAGGTGGATTTTTTACAAAAATATTTATATTCAAGCTTAACCTTAACTAGCAATATTTTCTAAAACAATAATTTTAAGCTTACGGCAGTGCCGCTAGAAATTGGGTAGACCAAATTTTAAGATGAGAGCAATAATGTAATCTAAAATTTATAGGCACTCAACTTCTTTTTACCATACTAAGTAGGTTGTCCCAAAATTGCACATGGTCAAAAAACTTGGGGGCTCACCCTGCAAATGATAGCTAAGGGTGTTAGAAACAAACTTTTGTATGATGGCAACTTTCAGAAATGACGTTTAGAGGTCGCCCGGCGAGATTTTTGAAAAATGGCCATTTTTCGCAATAAATTTCATACAAATATTTTTTACCGTACAAAAATTGGCGATACCCAATATTTTTATATTTTTTACAGCTTGATATGGATCCAAACTTCTTGGGAAAAATAATTTACGATATTTTTTGCAAGTAACTTTTTGATACTGAATTTTTGAATTAACTAAAATTTGTCATTTTTTTTATATACTGTGCATTTTACCCATCATAAAAAGTATCTGAGCCTAATGCTAATTTAAAACAATTTCAATGAAAAGATAGGAAATTGTATGAAGAAAAACTTCGCCGAAGACAGCATTGCGTTTTTTCTATCCGTTTTAGAGTTATTCACGAATTACTATTTGATGAGATTTGAATTTTTAGGTATTTTTCTATAAATGTCACATAAGAACTACTTAAAAACACATACAAAGTAAAAAATCACGTATGCTCAACAAGGTTTTGTCTTGATTGTGTTACGGAACTATGGCGACATCATTAATTGATTTTTATTTTTTATTATTCAATCCCCTCATATAGAAATTAACTAGCAAAGATTTCTTAAAAAGCTAGCTCTCTTGACAAGCTTCGTACCGCCTATTGATTTTTTAACGATATTCTCCACAAAATGTTGAGCTATATTTTCGCGTTTATCTTACTTTTCTGGCGATATTCTCAATTATTTTTCTACACGAAGACGTATGAGTCCTGGACCAGTGAAACAGCCCAGGAAACAGTGGCAAAGTGTATAAAGGCGAATACGTTGATCCATACCAAATTCAAATCGCGATTACGAACATCTTACGTAAGAATACCAACTTTTAGATACTAATTTCCAATTCAAGACATTCTAAAAAGCAGAGCATGTCTTTTTTTTACATTTACTGACTTGAACTATTTGATCAACACCGAAAATAAGATACACCGAGGCAAATTGAAACGGGTGGGATGAGATGAACCAGCGAGTTAACGTAATGTTATCCAAGGTTAGAACAATTTGATTACCATAAGACACACACGGCATACAATAAGACAAGGTAGGGTAATAGCCTACCTTGTTATATTGTATGCCGTGTGTGTCCAACAGTTTTGGACGTAAACAAGTGACATTATTTTTATCATCCTTTATGTTGATCAAAATGATAGGGACTACTACAACGTTTTATTCATGTCTTTGAACGATTTGAACAACATCATTGAAAAACAAAATCGGCATGTTTTGCGGAATGTATCACCTTCTATATGATATAGAAAATGTGCCGTGCGTTTGATTGTGTATTATGCTCGTATAAACCATTGTCAGTACATCGCCGTTCAAAATGCCGTGGTCTACTGAGGCATCTCAAAATGGTGCCTAATGATAAAGTTTCTCGCTAGTAGGTACCTTTCTATATCAAAGAAAACAAAAACTCAATAAATAATGCCACCATAATTCCTAAACACAATCAAGACAAAAACTTGTTGAGCATACGTGATTTTTTACTTTGCATGTGTTTTTTAAAAGTTCTTATTAGAAAAATGCCTAAAAATTCAAATTTCACCAAATAGTAAATCGTGAATAACTCTAAAACGGATAGAAAAAAACGCAATGCTGTCTTCGACAAAGTTTTTCCTCATAAAATTTCCTATCTTTTTATGGAAATTGTCTTAAATTAGCGTTAGGTTCAGATACTTTTTATGATGGGTAAAATGCACAGTAAAAATATAAAAATAGTGGGTACGGTGAAAAATATTTGTTTGAAATTTATTACGAAAAATGGCCATTTTTCAAAAATCTCGCCGGGGCGACCTCTAAACGTCATTTCTGAAAGTTGCCGTCATACAAAAGTTTGTTTCTAACACCCTTAGCTATCATTTGCAGGGTGAGCCTCCAAGCTTTTCGACCATGTGCAATTTTGGGACAACCTGATACTAAGTCAAAAAACCAGAAAAAAAAATAATGAGTAAATAAACTCTTGATGATTATGAACAAAAGTTTGAGGTCACCTCACAAAATGATGTATCGGTCAAAAGTTTGGAGTCGCTTTAGTTAAACATGGAAAAGTTATTTGTTGATATCGTTGTCATCTTTCATTCAATTTTGATTCTTTTTGGTTTATTTTAACATAAGATAACATTCCTTTTGGTATGTCTTGGCATTCCTGTTTTATCTAGTACTAGGATAGTGGAAGTATTTTGGCCCACTTGGGAATTTTATTACATTTATCATATAATCTCTTTTCAAAATCTTGGCAAATTATTATTTTTGATGCTTCCAATAAAAATTTGCCAAGATTTTGTAGAGATTATATGATAAATGCAATAAAATTCTAAAGGAGGGCAAAAATACCTGCCCCGAGCCAAAATACGTCCACTACCCTATTCGATGAGATTTCTCCAGAAATTCCTTCGATTTCTCTACAGATGGCTCCTAGGATTCTTGAAGGAATTCCTCCAGAGATTTTTTTTTCTATAGAATACCATTTCTGGAATTCTTCCAAGAATTTCTCAGAAAATATGAGAAAGAATTTCTGCATGGATTATTCCGGGAATGCCTAATAGTAATCTTCCAGAAATTCCATCCAGAATTCTTTCTGAAATCTCTGCTTGGATTCTTCCTGTATTTTTTCAGGGATTTCTCCTGATTTTTTTCCTTAGATTCCGCCTGTTATTCCTGCTAGGAGTACTTCTGGGAGTCCTTCAGATATTTCTCATATTATTCTTTCAGGAATATCTCCCTCTATATATTTCACCAGAAGTTTTCCCTGAAATTTATCCGCATGCTCCTTCGAGAAATTCTAAGGGGACTTCCACCGGAACAACTCCGGTAATTCAAGCGGGGATTTTTCCAGTGATTTCTGGCAATATGTATTTCTCCAGAAGTTCCTGCAGAGTCTTCCTCCACAACGGATTCAAAGCCTTATGGATTTCTTCTGATATTATTTTTAGGGTTTGTTCTGGGATTTATCCAGAGCTTTTTCAAGGAATCACATAAAATACAACGACACGAATGCACCCTGGTGTCAAGTGTCGAAAATAAACAAACAAACAATAAACATAAAATACAGTAAAAGGCTTACGAAACAGATAAGCCATCTGTTTAATACACAACTTTCCGCATGTCTTACCTCCACAGAGGGGTGTGTTGGCCACAACGTTAAGGTACCCCCACTTGAACACTTATTAAAAAAAATATCCCGGATTTATCTGAGCCACAGTATAGGTAAAAAAAGTATTTGAACGTCACAAATTCTCATAAAACTGAAAAAAGTTTTCCACAAAATTTTCCACATTTGAGAAAACTCGTAAAGAAAAGCCGGAAAAACTATGTAAAACTAATAGGCGACCCTGTATTTTTCTTAATTTTTTTTGTTCAAATATCCATGAGCCCTGCCTGTGTAAAAAGTCTCATGAAAATCTGAAACCCTTCGGCCCAATTTGTAAGAGTAATAAAAAAATGCCCATAAGTTACGTTATATCGAGTTACGTTATAAGTTATACCGAATTTATAAATTAAATGTTGCTACGTGCTTCGGTTTTGCATGATTTATTTGAAGCTTGATTTTATTCTTATGTTAACTACAATAAGTATCCATCCAATTCCTCTCTGGAGCCACCATGTAAAATTTCAAAATATATATATATATAAATATATGCAAGTTAACAAATACGGTTGAAACTCTTTGAAAGTTAGCAGCGGAAAAGTTAACGTTTAAGTATTTGTGACTGAATTTTTTATTCCGAATAAGTATTAATAACAACAAAATAATTGCAGAAAAACAGAGAAAAAACAACATTCGGAAAAAAAATCGGAAATCATTCGCAAAATCCCCTTTACAATAAATGATAGCTGTAATTTAGTTAGTGAGTTGGCTCATATAGTTCTTACCAATGGAAGTAGAGCTTTACAATTTTGATTTAGCTTTAAAGATTTCTTCAAATCATTATTCGTGGACTTTTTGTTTTCATTTTTCTTGCATTGCTGCAAGATTTTTTTAGAGTACTACCCAAAGGCTTTTTCTTCTATCTTTTCCTCAGAAGTATCAAACAACTAGAATAAAAAATTTAAAAAACTACTCAATGAAATGACATTTTTTTAAACAAAATTTCGTAAAAAAATGGGTAATGCAAAAACGAAAAACATTTTCTACAAAAAAAAAATCATGAGATTTTTTGGTCCATACCCTACATGAGTAGGAAAACCGATTTTATAGAAATTGTTTCGTTAATAATAAAAAAATCAAAAACCAAAAAATTAAGGAAATGCTTCTAGT
Organism: Aedes albopictus; assembly: GCF_035046485.1. Taxonomy (NCBI): domain Eukaryota; kingdom Metazoa; phylum Arthropoda; class Insecta; order Diptera; family Culicidae; genus Aedes; species Aedes albopictus. The sequence continues at coordinate 423,819,329 of NC_085137.1, forward strand.
TTAGCCTTAGGGCTCGGAGCAGTGGATATGATAACGAGAGAAATAATAGAAAAAATCTTTAAAAAATTAGTGGATACCCGGGATGAAATCTGAAAAGAATTTTCCTGAAATCTGTTGAAAGCACCTTAAAGAGGAAATCCCTTAAAGCACCTTTAAAGAGAAGCGTGAAAATAATAATTCTGCATCAAATCATGGAGGCAACGATGCAGTTTTCCTGTAGAAATCTAGAGAAGACATATGAGACAAGATACCGTAAATATTAGATAATCACACGCCTCTAGAGTGATCTGGAATGGTGTCAGGCCATTCGGCCGAAGGTTATTAGGCCGAATGGTCATCAGGCCGAATGGTCATTGGGTCTTCTTCTTGCCGTTACGTCCCCACTGAGACAAAGCCTGCTTCTCAGCTTAGTGTTCTATGAACACTTCCACAGTTATTAACTGAGAGCTTCCTCTGCAAATGACCATTTTGCATGTGTGTATCGTGTGACAGGCACGAAGATACTTTATTGATGCTGAATTTACTGATATTTTACACATGAATTTTTCCTTCTTCTAAATACAGGCTGTTCTTTCTAGTATCATTGCTAAAATAGTTTTTGGCGCTGAAACTGCTGATATTCAATTCATAAATTTTTCCTTCTTTAAAACATAGGCTATTCCTTCTTGTTTCATTGTTAAACTAGTTTTTGGCAAACATTGTTGGAGCTTGCTTTGTTACACTCGTGCGCTACCGTTACCTCTTATACACAATACGAGCGGTAGAACGAAGATCAATTAACATGAGAAAAGGCCAAATTAATTTCGTCTGACTCCTTGACATTTGTCTAATTCTAGCTTTTTGCATGGATTTCAGCCAAGTCCGATTATGAATGTTAATATTAGTTTGTTCTTGCTTGTTGAACTGAATACGACACACATATGGCCAACACTTCTCTCTTAATGGAAGTAGACAGACATAACAAAAGCCGATCCGTTTCCCGAAAACGCTTTCGCGGTCAAGTGCATTCGTTTGATATTTTCGTTTCGTACAGCAGTTTGATTGCTCGTGTTGCGAATGTCGGAAATAAAGGAGGCCGAATATTGACGAAAATGTGTGTCTGACTGTGATCTCTAACAAGACTGATTATGACAGTCCAAAGGCTCAACCCAGAACAAAACCATTACTTGAGGCCATTGTGGTGTCTTTGAACGATCAGTATATTAAAAGATAATGTTATTTTCCAAACAAGGACGATTCTTTTAGAAAAAAATCGCTTTTTTAGTCGAAAAAATATACGAAAAAATCATAACACTGACATGATTTTTTTTTATGTTGAACGATCATGAATAGCGAATACCGTCGTTGGGGGTGAGAATGGGTCAAAAAAGGATACCCAAAGATTAATTGTTAAATAACAAATGCAATTGAAGTCGGAATAACTTTTTATTTGGTATGCATACTCTTCTAGAGGGCCCATATAGCCGAGGCGGTAAACGCACGGGTATTCAGCATGACCATGCTGAGGGTGACGGGTTCGATTCCCGGTCGGTCCAGGATCTTTTCGTAAAGGAAATTTCCTTGACTTCCTTGGGCATAGAGTATCTTCGTGCCTGCCACACGATATACACATGCAAAATGGTCATTGGCAGAGGAAGCTCTCAGTTAATAACTGTGGAAGTGCTCATAGAACACTAAGCTGAGAAGCAGGCTTTGTCCCAGTGAGGACGTTACGCCAAGAAGAGGAGAGAGGAGAGGACTCTTCTATGTGGTAATGATAGTTTAGCAAAAAAGTATCACATTATATGAATTACTTACTAAACTACAAATGATTGAAAATTGACCCAATCTCACCCCTTAGAGGGGGTGAGAATGGGTCAAAGTATTCGAAGTCGCCTATCTATGAATATAAGTTAATTTTATTGATCATATCCAGTAAATCTATTTAAAATACAATGTAACCATGACGAATAAAAACTTAGGTAATTTTTAAAGATGATAAATCCACCTAAAAGGGCTAATACAACTGAAAAAATAGTTGAAATATGATAAAATAATGTTTGTATGTTGTATCTCCATTTTTAGCCACCATAATCATCCTCATTTAAAGTTTCAACCTCCAAGAGAGGAGGGGGAAGATTACAATGAGGGAGGGACGCATTGAAAGATTGATTGAAAAAAAAACATGATATTTTTAGTATACTGCATAAGAAATGTTTAACCAAACCCTCCGTTATAAACTCTTATGTACATGATCATTGGCCTCTCAAGATAGAGGGTCGTTCAAATATTATGTTACACAACATTTCACACTATTAGATCCTCTCTCGCAATAACATTGAAACGAATATGCAGTACACTAAAAGCTAGATGATGATTAGAGGAGCTGTCCAAACGCATGGGTGTATTTTTATAAATGATTTTAGACACTAAGGGGCGATTTCTTCACCCTAGCTTAAGCGTTAAGCCAGGTTTAACTGTATGGGTAAGCCTGGCTTACCGGTTAAGCCGAGGTGAAGAAATTGGCCCTAAACGTATGAACACACTCGCTTGACACTTCTTCGACATATTTTCGACAAAGCGTGTTTTTATGTAGATACGGTAAACATGACACGACTTTAAAGTCAATTCATTTAATTTATTTAGTTAACATCAAATTCTTGATAATACTGAATCAACAATTTGCCGCCATAATACTCGATTTGCAGCTGCAGCTCTCCAACGTCGGTCACGCCCAACACTCGCCAGATCACGCTCCACCTGGTCTGCCCATCGTGCTCTCTGCGCTCCACGCCTTCTTGTATCAACCGGATGGTTAGCAAACACCAACTTTGCAGGGTTGTTGTCCGGCATTCTTGCAACATGCCCTGCCCACCGTATCCTTCCGGCTTTGGCTACCTTCTGGATGCTGGGTTCGCCATAAAGTGCAGCGAGCTCGTGGTTCATCCTTCTCCGCCACACAACGTCCTTAGCACCCGTCGCTCGAAAACTCCGAGTGCTTGCATGTCCTCCTCGAGCATCGTCCACGTCTCGTGCCCGTAGAGAACCACCGGTCTTATTAACGTCTTGTACATGGTACATTTGGTGCGGGGGTGAATCTTTTTTGACCGCAGTTTCTTCTGGAGCCCATAATAGGCACGACTTCCACTGATGATGCGCCTTCGTATTTCACGGCTCACGTTATTGTCAGCCGTTAGCAAGGAACCGAGGTAGACGAATTCTTCTACCACCTCGAAAGTATCCCCGTCTATCATAACATTGCTGCCAAGGCTTGTCCTGTCTCGCTCAGTCCCACCTACCAGCATGTACTTTGTCTTAGCCGCATTCACCACCAGTCCGACCTTTGCTGCTTCACGTTTCAGGCGGGTGCACTGTTCTGCCACCGTTTCCAAATGTCCTAGCAATAATATCCATGTCATCCGCAAAACATACAAATTGGCTGGATTTCGTGAAGATCGTACCCCGGCTGTTGAGCCCGGCTCGTCGCATAACACCTTCCAGGGCGATGTTGAATAGTAGGCAGGAAAGTCCATCACCTTGTCGTAGTCCCCGTCGAGATTCAAATGAACTGGATAGTTCACCCGAAATCCTAACGCTGTTCTGCACACCGTCCATCGTTGCTCTTATCAGTCTAGTCAGCTTCCCGGGAAAGCTGTTCTCGTCCATAATTTTCCATAGCTCTGTGCGGTCGATACTGTCGTATGCCGCTTTGAAGTCGATGAACAGGTGATGCGTTGGGACCTGGTATTCACGGCATTTCTGGAGGATTTGCCGTACGGTGAAGATCTGGTCCGTTGTCGACCGGCCGTCGATGAAACCGGCTTGGTAACTTCCCACGAACTCATTTACTTTAGGTGAAAGACGACGGAAGATGATCTGGGATAGCACTTTGTAGGCGGCATTCAAAATGGTGATCGCTCGAAAGTTCTCACACATTAACTTGTCGCCTTTCTTGTGGATGGGACAGATTATCCCTTCCTTCCACTCCTCCGGTAGCTGTTCGGTTTCCCAGATCTTGACTACTAACTGGTGCAGACAGGTGGCCAACTTTTCCGGGCCCATCTTGATGAGTTCTGCTGCGATACCGTCCTTACCAACCGCTTTGTTGTTTTTGAGCTGGTGGATGGCATCCTTAACTTCCCTCAGCGTGGGAGTTGGTTCGTTCCCGTCCTCTGTTGCACCAACATAGTCATTTCCTCCGCTGCCTTGGTCCTCCGTGCCTACATTCTCTTCGCCATTCAGGTGCTCGTCGAAGTGCTGCTTCCACCTTTCGATCACCTCACGTTTGTCCATCAGGAGGCTCCCGTCCTTATCCCTGCAGATTTCGGCTTGCGGCACGTAGCCTTTGCGGGATGCGTTGAGCTTCTGGTAGAACTTGCGTGTTTCCTGTGAACCGCACAGCAGTTCCATTTCCTCGCACTCCGCTTCTTCCAGGCGGCGCTTTTTCTCCCGGAAGAGACGGATCTGCTGCTTCCGCTTAATTCTGTATCGCTCCACATTCTGTCGGGTTCCATGCTGCAGCATTACCGCCCGCGCTGCATCCTTCTCCTCCAGAACCGCTCTGCACTCCTCGTCGAACCAATCGTTTCGTCGACTCCGTTCTACGTACCCGATAGTGCTCTCAGCTGCGTTGTTGATGGCTGCTTTGATTGTACTCCAGTTTGACTTTAAAGTCAAACGGGGACTGAATAACAAGTTGATTTTTAGTGAAGGTTATGTGCACTAGATAACTTGCTTGACCCAATCTCACCCCCATTCTTAATATTTAGACATAGGGTCGAACATATTGAATTTTTAAATAAAAAGTGCATTGACAGCCCACTTTTTTCGTTGCATCAACTAGGTAATACTTACATCTAACTACTTATAAGAAAATTTACGGTTAGGTGCTTGTGTGGAACATTACGAAGGAGAAATTTTTTCAGAGTAAGTTCACATAAGTTAAGCCACAAATTTAACAAAAAATGATTGTTGCTGAACATCTTATTCTGCAGCATGACGTTTAAAAACATCTCCTCTTTGAAATAATATAAAGTTTTCAATATAAATTAGCGATAGTTAATGAGTTATTTCAAATTTTATGTTTCTCCGTTTTGACCCAATCTCACCCCCCAGACCCATTGTCACCCCCATCGACGGTACTCAAAAAAATTAGTTACGATCGGTTGAGACGTAACAGTTCTCAATCGTAGTCATCGCATCGACGTTTTTTGAGAAAAACGAATCCGAGAAAATCGCGTTTAAAAATTCAAGTTTACACTACGTGCCCGTAAAGGAGCGAGGCGCAAAACGCTATATATGTGTTTCTATTGCTTAGATCTATATAATAATTTAGCATTTTTAGGAATTGAAGTATGGATTGGAGAATAAAAAAAATCGATATTGTGCTGGAATCCAACATATATAACCCATTATCTCAAAAGTACTGCTTTATACATCATATGCTGAGTGAGTATGTGTTCTGAACCCTGTTCCTTTTCGTGGAAACAGATCTAAGTGCATCAAAATGCCATAATTTCAACAGCTTCGTTATTCCTGGAATGTGAAATTTTCTCAATGAAAAGATAAGATCTCATTGAAAAGTTCTTTTTGCTGATGCAAAGGGAACCAACAGACACTTACCTCAACTGCAGCACAAATTATGCAAAACCGGAATGGAAAACCGCAAAATGACTGCAATTTGTCCTTGAATGGCATTCTTCCGTTTCTGTGCCCCAAAACGTTCTCAATGGAAGCACGCTTGCCCATTTGCAAAATAGATTAACATCTATGAAAACACCAGCTGCTTCAAACTACATCGTTGTAATTGTACTGCGAAAACTAATTTTATCAGATTAAGAAGAAACATTTATTCTCCATTTTCAAATTACACTCCGCCTTTCGTTTCTCGTCTTTAAGCAACCGGTGACAAACGCAAAAGTTCCGTCCGTTTCCTTTCCCCCCATCCACCCTCTTGACCTACCCATTAAAACCTCCAGCACCTCCCGTCCCCCCAACACACCATTCAACAATCAAACATATTCATCTCGATTTGCTAACGAACCTCTCTCCGCTGCGCTGCCTGCTCTCACTGCCAACAATGATATTACGCTATTAAACTTTCGGTGTACAAATTAAACGCAAAAGTGGCTTCTCGTTGCTAGGAGAAGTTGTCCTTTTCTTGGTTCCAACCGTCGTCGTTTGTGTCCTTCCACCTTCCTGCTGCCTCTTGGAACGTTGTTGCATCAATGTGATCCAAGTGTGGGTGTGTGACACTGAGTTTCTGATTCGTGCCTGCTTGGAAGTGAATGGATGTGACTTTTTTGTTTGTTTCGGAATTCCCTTTGTCCACTCTTGAACCGGTTGCTACAATGACCACCATCACTCTTTCTCTTTACAGTTCGTTTACTGGTGGGAACTGTAACAGTACAAAGTAGCTGCGGCATTTGTTTCAGTTTCCTGGAATCGAAATCTATACGTTTCCGGTTCTGTTTCGTTGGGTACGGTGACTCAATTTCGTGTTCGTTCAAGAGCGGTAGATTTTAATGAAACAGTGAGATTTTATGAAGAATAGAAAAAATAAAATATGTTCTGCTTGGCTTTCGAAATACATGCTCAAGTGACATTTTTAAACCCAAGTTGATACACTCAACTCGAGCAAAACGTTTAACATGCAGAAAAAAGTGAGTGTTTTGCAAAGAAGTGATAAAGCATAATTATAAGTATGCATCAATAGAAACCTTGAAATTGATCGATTGAGAGTTTTTTTTTCTGAGATACTCTTAGAAAATCTCAAGGATTTTTCTCATGGAACTTCTACTCTTAGGTTTTCCCAAGGGGTTCCTTCTAGGATTCTTCCATGAATGTTTTTTAGGATTCCAGGTCACCTCGTACCAAAGTCTCGTATGTACCAGTCCACGTGGTTTACTCTTGGAATTTAATGACAAGGTGGGATTTTTCCAGGAGTTACTTTTACAATTCCTTCGGAAATTCTTTATGGAATTATTCTCTATTTCCCTTTTGAGGTTCTTTTTTGAGTATCCACGGATAAAACTCACTCACTATTCTTACTGGAGTAGGAATTCATTGAGGAAGTCATTCTGGGTTTACCCAGAAGATCCTCTTAAAATTCCTTCTTGCTTTTGAGATTTATCAAGATGTTCTTCTGAATTTTTTCCTCCGAGGTTTTCTTCAGAATCTCCGATGGAAATTCCTTCGAGATTATTTTCTGAAATATCTCCAGAAATTCTATCTAATTTTACTACCATGGTTTGTCTATGCAAGCCGTATTTTTCTTACGGCCTGTTCATAAACTACGTAGACTTTTAGGAGGGGGGAGGTGTGGTGGGTTTTGGTTAAAGTCCACATTCCCCAAAAAAATTTCGAAAATTTTGTGTGGACCAAAGACTACGTAGGGGGGGGGGGGGGGTGGCGGAGTAGGTTGGGGATCTGAGATGTCCCAAAAAAAGTCTACGCAGTTTAGAGATACCACCTTATTCACAGTTTAAGTTCTTTTAACGTTAAGCATATTTCTGACATTGATTTAAAAATCTAATTTTAGATAAGGTAGCGAGCCACTTGGGCAGTGGCCGATAATTTTGACACTTCTGACTTTAACTCAGTCAATTCCAAACCAATTGACTTGAAATTTTGTAGACGGCTAGACGTATACGTTTAAGTACAAAGTATCTTACCGCGTTCTTAAAATTATGTCAATTGGTTCAAAATTGCCTGAGTTATGGCAGAAAAGTTCCCAAAATAAGAGCCCTGTCGTGATGGTTCCACTTCCTTAGATCGAATAAGGGCAGCGCAAGAGTTTTTTCTAAGGTTTTCTCATAAATTCATCCTGGGATTCCTCTACATGTTATACTGGAACAGTGTATTCTGGTATTTTGGTATTCCGGTCGATAACCATTGGCGGAGACAAAGGGGGGCAATGGGGGGCACTTGACCCCCCTAACTCTAAATTTCTGTTTAAATACGCCAAAAAATGTTTCAGAAAAATTAACAAACTATATCGAATCGATTTGGCGCCAGCAAATTCACTAGATAAGCCAAAAATGTTTCAGAAAAATCAACAAAATAAATTGAATCAATTTGGCGCCAGCAAATTTCCCTAGATATGCCAACAAATGTTTCAGAAAAATTAATAAAATTGAAAGAATCACTTGAGCCGGGCGTCTGGAAGTTGAACTAGATTTGCCAAAGTAGTTTTTTCAACTTAAAGGAAATATTTGCTTTTGGGTCGGCTCAACTAACCAAAAGTTGTCCTGAAATTTCACCAGGAAATCCTTTCGGAATTCTTCTTTGAGATACTTCTGGAATACTTCCACGAAATCCCACTTTGCACAAAAGTTCCTTCTTAAATGCCTCTTGGAGTTCTTTTTAGTATTAGTGCAGCAGTTTCTTCTGGAACTTTGACCTTTAATTATTATAAGAGATTTTTTCTGTATTATCTCTATAATGGCGATTGGCGTTTCTCCATGATTTCTTCTACGTTTCCAAAACTCCTTCAGGGAATCCAGATGTTCCTTTTGGAACTTTTACCGATCTTATTTCTAGGAATGCTGCAAGAATTTCTTCTCGGAGTCCCCCACGAGATCTTTCTACAAATCCTCCAGCTTTTTTTCAATCCTCCAAGAGTTTTCAGAAATGGCTGGGAATCTTCTAGTAGTTCATGGAGAAATCCCTAGATCAAATTTCTTGATCCCAAACAGTTGGGAGGAAAACGTTGCCTCTGGACCCAAAAGGAAGCTTCTGAAAAATTTCCTGAAGAAACATCCAGAAGAAATTCTTAAAGGAGTCTGGAGGAATTCACAAAAGACAATCTTTAAAAGCAACATTTTGGGGAAATTCAACAATTCTGAGGGGACCCTACATGGTATTTCTGCAGTAATCCACCGTTCCTAGAATAATTTTAAGAAAGATTGTTTTGGATGAATTCCTAGATGGCTTTCAAGGCCTTTTTGGAGGAATCCTGAGCAGGTAACCTGCTGTGAAATTCCTAAGCAATTTGAAAAGGCATTTTTAAGTAATCAACGGATTGTATTCTTTAGTGAAGGTCTCAGATAAAATCTCTGTATGAATCTCCTGAAAGTAGTTCGTGGAGGAAAATAGATGGAATGTATGGATAATTATCCAGAAGTATTTTGTGAAGGAATGTCCAAACAGATCTCCTAGAGAAATCCCCAGAAGTTGTCCGAACTGAAAAGGCCGTAGCACATATTTGAATGGAATATCGCGTTTCATTCAAAATTGCCGCCTCTAATATGCGTATATCTCCTATCAATTCCTCTCTGAAGCCACCACCAAACTTCATGTAGTTGGATAGAAGAAAAAACTGCCACAAAAAACAAAATTCTTCAAACTGCTTAGCATTCGTCCTTTCAAGTCCTCTATGGAGCCACCATACAAATTTCGTTACAAACTCATAAGTTAATAACCGAGAACTGCAGATTTTTTTTCTCCGGAAATGATTAAAGGTGAAAATATGACGAATCCGCACCTCGAATTTTCAAGACAAAAAATCTGAAGAACCAAATGGCGGATTATTCTGAAAAGCTCATCGATTGTTCACTATTAGCGAGTGACCAATTGATCAACTTTTCAGCGCGGTATGATATTAGGTTGTTCAGATTGTGTTTTTAAAATTCGGAGGTGTGTCTTCGTCGCATCTTCTCCTTAACTGATTGACGGAAGACCTTTCCACAGCAGTGGTCTGTCCGCGTTATTGGTGATGGTGGTGGTAATAATGAAAAAAAAAACATCAATCAGCTGTGGTGGTATGGTGGTGGCAGTGGTTGTCGGTGAAAATTTCAAGAAAGCCATTTGACTATGTTGGTGATCACTGTTCACTACGGAAGCAATTTCTCTCGCGTTTCATAGAATTTTTGGAAGAATCCCTAGAAGGCAACCTGCAAGGGATTCTTGAAGGAATTTAAAAAGGCAGTTTTGAAGTACATAATCTACAGATAGTTCACATACGACATACAAAATTGCCGCCTCTAATATGCGTACATATACTACCAATTCCTCTTTGGAGCCACCATACATCATGTAGTTGGATTGGAGTAAAATAACATGCAAAAAAGACATATTGAAATTCTTAAAACTGCTTAGCAGAGATGCATTTTGAACGCTCGTGATCTGTGAGTGTATCGAAATTGTCCCCTTATAGCTCTCAAGAGCATGTCCGAAATTTTCAACACAATCTGTTAATTTTGAACACGGAGCGGTGTTCAAAATTAACAGGTCAGACGGTCCCAAGTAACTATTGTGCTGAAGCCTTATTGTATGCAGATATACGGTGCATTCAGAACAATCAAAGTATTGAATCAAAGCATGAACATTTAAGGTTGATTTAAAGTGGAAATGGCAATTATGCGACTGAACTAGGATTATACCAGTATAATCTTAATTTGATTCTATAATTGCCCATTTCCACTTTGAAACAACCTTAAATTTGCGTATAAAGTAATATTTGATCTAAATACACCGTATATCTGCATGCAACAAGGCTTCAGCACCGTGGTTACTTGGAGTTGTCCCCACAGTCAGTGTGGGGCCCACGCACTTTGCCGCAATTGCACGGATGTCTTTCAAACAGTTTACTAAATCAACAGGCTCTCACCTGTTCTCACATTCAAAACCTTGAACCAACAGTCAACTCTCTGACCATTTTCACCTCCAAATTCCATTTTTCAGTTTGGCACTAGATGTAGCATTTGCAGGAAGAATAGCTGTATGACACATAAGGTTGCATTTTTTTTTTGCTATCAGCTGCTACTAGCTACTATGATCAGGCACCTGAGAAGTTTAAACATGGTTACGGCTCACGTGAGCACAGCTTTTGAATAGAACATGGACTCTGGAGTATAGTAAATAAAGTTCGATGAATTGTGAAAAAAATATTCAAAAAGGAATAGATGAAGTCTTAAAATTAACCTAGAAATTTAGTCGAAATTATTTAATCTCTAAAAAAATTCTTCCATAATTTTGTTTGATCTTCTTGAAATTTTCTTAAAAATTTGAAACACCCACAAATGATTATTCGATTGATTTTCCTAAATCTACTGTAGTATAAAAAGGATTTAAATAAATTTCTCAAGGAATTTCTCAGGAAACGTGTTTTTCCTACAATGAGATTCCATAATATTAAAATTGTTCTGCGTTCCACTAATTAATTATCAATATTGTTCAACGTTTTCATAATTTTACAATTATGGCATACCTAATTTACTTCATAAAAAAAACTCTAAAAATCATTCTTGATTTTCTTAATTTTGGTGTTTTATTCTGAAATTCCATTAGGACCTGAAATTTCATAGTAATACATTCAAAATGAAGCTCTCAACAGCTTTTTCATGTAACTCTACCTTAAATGTAGTTCTACCAGAAGAATCCAGCAACTCTAATTAGGAATTGATAAGAATATTACTTAAATTAGCACAAAGTTATCTTTAAATTACTCAACATGGTCCATCATCTTTTTCATAATGTGGCAACACACTTGAAAGTTCGAAAGTGAAGAAAAGACGAACCAGCCAAAGGCTGAAAGTATCTATAATGTAGCTAAATCAATCGATCAGTTCCAAAATTTAGAAGCAAAATTTTAGAATACAATACATTCAGTAGTTTCATTAAAAATTACAGTTTCCGGAGAAAAAAATCTGCAGTTGGCAGTTACTTTTTTATGGTGGCTTCAGAGAGGACTTGGAAGGAAATTCTAATTAATTTAAAAAATTTCATGTTTTTTTAAATTCTGCACAATTTTTCAGAGATTGCTAGGCCTACTTTCAAGCGGCGGCAGCTAATGTGCTGTATTGAAAGGATGGCATTTGTTCATCACTTTTACGATGCAACTGATGGATGGCGAAAATGATGTGATATTAGAAGATTTTTTTCTGTGAACTGGTATACTAAACAAATGTCACAAACCCGAAGAAATTTCTGAAAAACCTAAAAAAATGCTGAAGGAATGTGATCGAAAGAAAACAGAATATACTCCTAGCAAAATGTGCAGAAAAATGCGAAGAGAATCACGGGAGAAACTCTGGGAAGAATTCCAATAGAAATTCAAGAAGAGATTCCCGAAGGTGTTCAAAGCTAAGTCCTCGATAGGTTTCCTGAAGAATTCTTGAATGACTCTAAAAAGATGATACTAAACCCCAGAAATCTGGGGATTACAGATGTCCTTCAGAATTCAGTGGCACCCATTTGAATATCTGGTTGTCAATTCCGCCCATTTTTTTTTTTGCAATTGCTTATTTTGTGGAATAATTTACAAATTTCCGTTGAGTATTAGAATTTTCAATCGGAATCCAAGTATAATTTCACTTTCAGAAGTAATCTCTGAAACAATCCACCAAAAAATCATAGTAAATATTACTTTTTTCGATAGGCTTTTATACCACCAAAGGCGTGTAGCATATAAATATATGATTTTTTTTCACCATTCGTCCAGAAAATATTGCCTTGTACGAACACGAAATCAGGGAACTGCACGTAAGTAAATGAATGTCCTACACTTTGGTTTTCCGTTATGTATCTAGATTCTGTTTTGATTGTTTCGTGTATCTAAACTCGTTTTTTTTTGTTTGGATGCCTTTTTACTACAATTCTATTCTACTGCACTCCTATTTGTTCACCCGATTCCTATCTCGTGCATACCTTCTATTTCTCTCGAGCACTCAGCGCACTAGTACTCCTACCCAGATGCCTCTCGCAGATGCCTTTTTGTTTCGTTTCGAAGAAAAATCTCGTTCATAAACATTCACCCGAATTTGTACAGAGGAAGATTTTCTTATTTCAGTTTGTGGGATTGTGTTTCGATCCGGAAATACCACCTTACACATTCTTACTGTTTACGCTCGCACCCAATAAGCTCCTCCGCTCGGTCCTCCTCCAGTGGTCGCTGGCACTGTCTTGTGGTATGATACTCCACCACCACCAGCTCCACCAGGTCGACCCTCCGCTTCCATCAGGGCAGCCCGTGTCACAATCTTCCGGGAGAAGATGTCCCCGCCACCTCCTCCTCCAGCAGTGAGGCCGCGATCCAGATCGCGATTGTATACGACGACAGTGTTGCTGTTGCTGTTGTGCTCGGTCCGGGGAGCCGCCGCTGGGCCAATTTCATCTCGGATCGTGATTGTGCCATATTTTAAACTGCTTACTCACAACAATATGCACTAAAAGTGTCAAATAAAACAATAAAATACTGGCGCACGATAGGACCGGTCGACCGGGCGCTGCGTTGTGTTGCATCGCCGCCGGATGTTCACCTGGAATAGAGCGAGCGAAAAAAGGACAATGGTTATCACACGTGGGTTGCAAAACAACGGGAACAAGTTACGGGAGATTTTTTGGAATAAATTGGATTTAATATCGGGAACGATCAGTGGAATTTAGAGATGGATGTTTTTAGATTGGTTGTTACAATCCGGGATAGTTGTTCTACCATCCGAGGTGGTAGCATTTTTTTCGACTGAAAAGTTTGTAGAGTTTGAGCGAACCCTGTTTTCTAGAACATCATTTGGTCGGCGTTCAGTCAGAGTGGACTACGCGATATCTCGAGCAGGTAAAGATAAGCTGAGGAATTCGTTAAACCTGAACTTTTCGACGTTATTTTGATGCATATGTGTCATCACATAACAGAATAATAGTATTTCTGAAAATGATACTAGAGATTTAAAATTTCAATTATGTTCTTGCAGGACATTATATCGAATTCATTGAAAAACAGATGGTCCGGTCTGACTTAAAGCTGGCCATTTGTGATTACGCAATTTACGGTCAGATCGGTGTTACTTGCTGCATAGTTTTCAATTAGTGAATTAAGTATTAATACAATTATTAACGCAAAATCAAAACTGTTTGAAGATGTTTCTTCAACGGAGATATGCCCCTTGGAAGTTACACACTTAGATAGTAAAGCTGGACTGGGTGATTCTTTTACTGAGCTCATTATGTTTCATCTTGGGCTGAAAGTTTCTTAAATAAAGACAAATCAATCAACATATCAATGTTTCATCTTTTGAGATTTCAACAGCAGATTTAATTCGATACGTTCGGATTCGATTGTCTTATCTGATACTTAAGTTACTGAACTAAACAGTAATCATCGATTACCAAATCCAGCGAGTTAAATTTGCTATTGAAAAAGATGAAAAAAAAAAAAACACAGAACTGGAACATCAGAATCAAAGAGTTCATGTTGTAGTGAGAAATTGTTACATTAAATGCAGAAAGCAACATTGTCATTATTGTTCCGCGATGGTTAAACATTGGCTCCGTGCTGGTGACGCATAGCCAACAAAAAAAAAACATCAAACATCAAACGCGTCAAGCGTTTCTCATCATCTGAGCGCCTGGCTTTTCATTTCTTGAAATAGGTTGTGCTAAAAAATTAAAGGGAATTATGTTTAAGGGCCCATCCATTAAGTACGCACGATCCTAGGGGGAGGGGGAGTGAAAGTGTGACAAGCAATGTATTAAGTATGGGAAAAACCCGTACGAAGAGGGGAGAGGGGAGGGGGGTTCCGAAAATTCCCAATTTCAGCGTGACGTACTTAATGGATGCTCCCTAATATGTATTTTGTACCAATTTACAGGTTCTAAAAGAACAGATTCAACAAGATTCAAACAGATGCAATGAAAGAGAAATAGAGTTATGAAAAAAGAGTGTTCATGGTGTGGGCTCAGATACAGTTTGACTTTCTATTCTACCGAATTAAAATCTGTTCTGTGGCTTAGCTGGATAAACCACCTGACCAACAAATACGGAGTCATTGCGAACCTCATTCGATGGCTGTCGCACTCTTATTCCCATGACAGCCTTGCGAATGCATGGTTCGTGACAGCCCACAGAATATGGCTCATGCGACACATATCATCGCTGTCGGTAAATGCTCACAACTTCTGCTTTCGTTGTGCGATTTTTTTTACAAATTCAATCCAACCAACAAATTTATGTAGGGAATCGCGCCACTTCGGCGGTGGCTTCTATATTCGTCTGTTTTCCGCTATAACTCAGTCAAATTTGAACCAATTGACACAATTTTTGGATTGCGGTGAGATAGGTATAGTATCTACCCGTGTACAACATTTCAAGTCAACTGGTTCAAAATTGACTGAGTTATAGTGGAAAATAGACGAATATAGAAGCCACCGCCTAAGTGGCGCGATACCCTACCTTCCAATTGCAAATTGTTTAGAAGGTTTCCAGAAATTGTATGGCTCGATTACGGGCTGGCATTTAATGGTAATGGGAGAAAAAATCAACAGCTTACAACAAATGGGTTATCACAATGAACCAACAAATGGCCGCAGTGGGTTTGCGAAAGAAGAAGATGCAGCAATTCCTCAAAGAATTTCTTTCAAGAATTATTTCAAGTTTTTCTAAATCTTTCTTTCTTTATTCTTTCAAAAAAAAAAATCGGAAAATACATATGATTCTCCATAGTAATTCTGACCATTACCATTGCTTGTCGTTGTAAACATAAAAAAAATCTTCACGGGTTCCGCTGAGACTTGTTCTATGGAATATTTGGTTATGGTTTGGTTATTGGTTTGTATTAAGATTTTCCAGATGAATCTTTTGGAAATCTGGAAAGAAATCTTTTAGAAATTCTGTAAAACATTTGACCAAAACTGTATTTACAACTGCTGTCGATTGCATTTGAAGCATTAGGTAGGAATCCTACCGTAGGATGCATTCTGTAGCTGCAACGAACGAATCACAAATAAGGGGTGAGGGGATTAGAAGCAAAGCGGTGTAAGTGACAAAAAAGTGACAAAAGATAGCGTTTAAAGTTTTTCGCCAATTTTTTATTCCATACAAAATGTATGAAGTTTCAAAAAGGGCCCAATTTTCTCCTTTTTTTTGTAATTGTTTTTATCATCGTAAAAATTATCTTAAGAAAGCTGCTAAAAGCTTGAAATCTGAAGAATTTTTTGATACGCTCTGCTCAAAATCAACAACAGGATCACTTACACCCCTTTGCATCTGGATCCCTCAAATATTGTACATATAAGGCGCGTAAATTGGGGGAGCGCTATTTGGGAATAAGTGTGTAAATCGGGGGGCGCAAATTGAGTTTGGCGCAAATAAGTGAGCGTAAATTGGGGTTTTAGTGTATATTGTTTATTACGAAATTCTTCTGGACCATCGAAGAATCCGCTAGGAACAGGTTTTCAAAACTAGGTACTAAATCTCACCCAAATTTCATCAGAAATAATATCTGTAAGATCGTGACCATTTAATTAGTGCTTAGTACGTCTTCGACAGAAATTCTGCTAGATGTACACGCAGAAAAATAAATTGTAAAAACAATTAAATTCTAGTTCAAATCAACAGATTTTTCAGTTTACTATAGTGACAAACTGATTTCTATTTTAAACTGAACTGTTCTATTGTTTGATTGTCTTTTGTCGAAATTTTTGACAGTTTGTTAAAACACACAGAGATATGGTTTTTTCAACATGAAATAATGGATTGATTCAAACGACTGCACTTTTGCCACTAACAAACCGGGAATGTGATTATGTTGGTGACAGCAGCAACTGCGGCAGCTCGGAAATCTATTTTTAGATCGTCGGTAAGCGGATGGGGAGAAGAACGACTAAAAAAAAGACAAAAAAGGCGAAACCGATCAACTTTTTGTGGATGCTGTCGTGAGTACTTGCGTGTAATCCATCACGGCCAAAGCTGCACTTGGAAGTTGGCGTGATGGATTTGCTACACCTTCTTCGTTGTGGCGATGTTGGGGTCAGCATTTTATAGATGTGTGAGTGCTTTCGGACCATGTTTATGGTTTTTATTTTGTTGAAACAAATGAAATTTTTGACATTATATGAAATGATGGTAATCGATTGTTTTTATCGACAAACTCTAAATGAGAACAATTAAATATAACTTTGGAACAAGTAAATTCTCAGTTTGACAATCAACCATGCGTTTTATTGTTTTAAACAAGTGCCATTTTTCTGCGTGTAGTCAGAAACTCCCTTGAAGAATTCCCCAAAATACACTCCAGAAATCTCTCTAGAAAAAAAAAACAGATTTAACTAGAAATTTGGAAAAAATCTCAAATGGATCGAAGGAAAATTTCAAAAAATGTATGGGATGTGGTACACCCCATGTACACTAATGACTCGTAACTGAACTAATTATCGTAACTGAAAGGTCTCAGTGAAAGATGAAAATGTCAATATGGGAGAAAAAATATATAATAAAAAAGTTTTAAGGACAAACGTCTTGAAATCGCGTTTCAGTAGTGCATCAGAACTTCAAACGCACAAATCTCAAGAAGCAAGCTTCACACAACAGTGTATTTTATTATTCTGTTCTTGCTCACTTGTAATAAGCTTAAAATAAGAAGATCAGGCGCGGTGGTGAGTAGGTGCCAAAGTCAGCCATTGTGGCGGCCATTTTGGGATTTTAACAAGTCTGTCCTTAAGGTTTTGTTTGGTATTACACTAAAGCCCCTTTTTATGCACATGGATGGGGGAGCATAAATTAAAAACGTGCATAAATTAAAGAAAGTTAAGTTTGAGCTTAAATTAGAGAATTGCGAGAACAAAGGGAGTTTCCAGAAAGATCCCAGAAGTACCAAAGAAGGGGGTTGCAAGTGGCTTCAATGGCGTTTCGGGGGGTTGTTTCAGAGAAATTTAGGAGATTTTTTAAGAACGTTCTGTCAGGATTTGTTAAAATACCATAACGCTCCGTGATTACGGGGAATTCAGGGGCATTCAATAGTATTAAGGGGATTTCAGAGACGTTTCAAGGGGATTTAGGGGCAGTTCAGGGGATCTCAGGAACCTTTGAATGTCGTTGCAAGAGATTTGAGGGGCGTTTCAAGATATTTCAGAGTTATTACAGCCTAAAAGAAAAAAAAATGAGAAGCTCTGAAATCTCCCATGTTTAGGGCAGGAAATCATCTCGATGATTTACCGAATATGCCTAAAAATACATGATTTGCTCAATTACCGTGCTATCTTCCACTACCAAATTCATCCTTATCAAAAACGATGGGGTCTTTTATTTTTGTGATCATATGTATATACAAGCGTAAGCAGCACAGTCAATTTTTATCGGTCTATTTTCAGTACGACTGTCATGGTAAAATCAGAGCGAGTTACTCATGGTTTCCACATTTCAGCGCCCCATATACTGGTACGACTTTAAGGAAATGACTTCACTATTGCGCCTAATTGTAAATTATTCCAGAAAAAAAGGAATTCAATCCAACGATTTTTTCAGGGATTCCTCCAAACGTTCAAAAAAATACAATACTAGGAGACATTTTTTCACAAAAATTGGGTGATTATTCTAGAAACTTAAAAAAAATCTCGATTACTTTTTTCTTGGAAATGTGTTTGCAGTTCCTCCTGCAGACGTTTCCTCTTGATATTTTTCTGAGAATTAAGAAGGTATCTTTAAGTGTTTCTTCCGGCAGTCTCCTCAGTATTATAGGCATTGATTCCGATATTTTCCAGAAATAACTTTAGAAATTGATTCAGGTTTTTTTTTTCAAAAGTCACCTTCAGGAGTACATATTTGAGATTGTTTGAGATAATTTCTCAGAGATTACCTGAGTATATCTTTTAAGGGATTTCATTTTTTTCTGTAACTTTAGCTGAAAGATTATTCTTGCTGGAATTCCTTTCAAGAGTTTGACACGAATTCTTCTTAACATTTCTAGAAAATTCTCCAGGATTACCTCCAGGGACACCGTCAGAGATTCCTTTGGGCATTCTTTCAGGATAGATAAAAAACCTACATTGTCGGAGATGAACCAGCCTCGGGCTGAAAGTCTCGATAATAAAGATAAAAAATCTACAATGTTAACGAAAACAGGTTCAGGCAGGTTTTCTTAGAAAGATTTTTACTGAAATTTCTCTAAGTATTCCTTAAGAATGTATTCCTCTCCATAAATTTCACTGCAAATGTCTACAATGATTCCTCCATACAATCTTTCTCATATTCCTTGGAATATGGTCAAGGGTTTCTCAAGAAATAACCCAAAAGATTATTCTTAAAACTTATAAACTGATACGGGTTCCCTTGAAATCATTAGATTCCTACGAAATTCCTCCTAGTATTCTTTAAGGGATTCTACAGGATTTTTTTTCAATTATGTACTGCTACATAGGTCCCAGTTTCTATTTTTATATTTTTTTAATAAATTCCTCCAGATTTTTTTCCAGAAATTTTAATTTAGTATTTCTCCGATAATTTTTCTAGAAATTTCTCAAAAGATTCTTCAAGGAATTTCTCCAACGATTTTTTCAGGGATTCCTCCAAACGTTTAAAAAAAACAATACTAGGAGACATTTTTCACCAAAAATTGGGTGATTATTCTAGAAACTTAAAAAATAAAAATCTCGATTACTTTTTCCTTGGAATTTTATTTGCAGTTCCTCCTCCAGCTATTTCCTCTTGATATTTTTCTGAGAATTTAGGAGGTATTTTTAAGTGTTTCTCCCGACATTCTTCTCAGTATTATCATAGGCATTGATACCGATATTTTCCAGAAATAACTTTAGAAATTGATTCAGATTTTTTTTTTCCAAAGTCATCTTCAGGAGTATTTAAGGAATTGTTTGAGACAATTTCTCAGAGATCTCCTAAGAATATCTTACAAGGGATTGTTTGTTAAATTCTCCAGAAATTGTTTGTGAAATTTCTGGAAAAACTTTTGGAACTGGAGAAGTAAATGACAAAAAACTTCATGTATCTCTATGAGGATCTCCTAAGACATGCAAGCAGATATTTCTAAAGGAACTACAGCAACAGTTGAGGTCGAAATACGTATCTGTCAAAGGATGCAAATTCTTAGTGGAATTCAAAGGAACAGTACTTAACGCGATTTTCTTTTTATTTACAGATATTCCCCTAACAAGCCCAGGTTAATCATCATCAACAATTTATCCCTAGGGGCTGTCCATAAACCACGTGGTCATTTTTTTGGGACTTTTCAACCCCCCCCCCGCGTGGTCATTAGTCCATACAAAAAATTTTATTTGTCCATACAAAATGATCATTGGCCGAACCCCCCCCCCCCCCCCCCCCCTCATGACCACGTGGTTTATGGACAGCCCCCTATAGGAATTTCTGCAGGAAGCACTGAAAACATTTCTCAAATAATGCCTAGAGAAATCCTGGGAAGAATTCCCGAAGACATTTTTGTTGGGGTCTCCCGTTAGACTAGTGGTTCAGACTATGGAACGCCAATTCGGAGACGATGGGTTCGATTCCCATTCCGGTCGGGAAAATTTTATCGATTCCCTGGGCATAGTGTATCATTGTACTTACCTCACAATGTACAAATTCATGCAATGGCAGGCAAAGAAAGCCCTTCAATTAATAAATGTGGAAGTGCTCAAAGAACACTAAGTTGAAGCGAAGCAGGCCATGTCTCAGTGCGGACGTAGAGCCAATGAGCCATAAAAAAAAGACACTACACCGTCTTCAGCCAGAAGCTGCACAGACTGAACATTAAACATACACGAGACAACGGACAACACACATAACACCCAGTGGCCCAATGGAGAATTTTCCGTTTGACGAAAAGTTTTCCCCGACTGGAGCGGGAATCGAACCCGTACTCCGAGGCTTACGAAACGCCTAGACGACTGACGCCGCTAACCGCACGGCCACGAAGCCCACATGTACCCAAACATGTGGCTTAATATGGAAAACTTAAATGCATATTTGTAAGGTTCCATTGTGTATTTCGTTATATCCTTCACGTATTACACCATTTATTCGGTGATTTTCTCGGCAATTTATTTTTTGAAGTTCCTCCGTGGATTTCTCCAATAATTCCTCCAGGTTTTTCTCCAGCCATTGCTTGGGATTTATTCGGGCCTTTCTTCAGGATTTCTTAAGGATTTATTTTCCAAAGGTTTTCACAACAATTCCTGCAGAAATAACTCCAAAATCTATTCCTGAGAATGGAATTTTTCAAAAAAAAAAAAACCATGGATACTTGCAAAAGGGTTCTTCAATTCCTTCAGGTACTATTTCAGAAATTCCTTATTTTTTTTATTATTCAGTGATTCTTTAAATCATTCATGTTTTTTTTTTAATTTTTCGCAGGATGTTTTTAGAAATACAGTCAGGTTTTTTTACGCGGGAGAAATTTGAGAACTTCAGAGGCCATTTTCTCAATGCCTACTTTTTACATATGGGACTGACTTGCGATTCACGGTAGAGTAGGTATGTGATTTTTTTGAGGTTTTCTGCAGAGGTACCCCCAGGAGTTCTTCCAAGTATTCCTTCAAAAAGTCCTCCAGAAATATATAGACATTTTTTTTTCAAGAACTCCACCAGTACCATTGATTGTGACTTATGCCAAAAAAAAAATCAAAAATTTTTTTCAGAAAATTCTCTACAGATGCTTCTTGAATGCTCTCCAAAAAAATTCTCAACCTTGGAATTATTATTAATTTTCCTATACATTTTGGTGTATCTCTAGGCACTCTCTTGGGTATCATTCAAGTGATAACTTCAGAATTATTTCAGTAATTTTTGTGCAAGAATTACTCCAAATTTCTTTCAAAAGTTTCTTCTAAGAATTCCCAAAGGCATCTCCAGGAGTTTTTGAGGGAATTCTCGAAGCAATTCTCCAAATTTTTTATAGAAATTTATTCAGGCATTGCTTAGATTTTTCAATGAAATTCCTGGAAAATGTCAGAAAAACCCCTGGAGAAATATCTGAACAAATTCAACAAAGATTTCCATGGTGATCTCCAAAACTATCCCAGGATATATTGTTGGTGGAACCGCAGGAACAATTAAAAAAAAATCTTGTAAGAATTTCTTCAGGAATTACTGCAGGAATTTCTCAAAAAAATCTTCAAGAAATCCTGGGAAGAATTTCCGAAACCTGTAGGATATGCAAGGATGTCTTAAAATAAATTTCTTAAAATCTCTATAGAAGAACATTTGAAGAAATCGCTTGCTGAAATCATTGATTAAATCCCTGAAGTTTTGAAAAAAATCTTCATAGATAAAAATATCTTCTCAAAAGAATTTAAACAGAAATCCCAGCAGGAATTTTTGAGCAAAAAGGAAGGAAATTCTGCAGAAATATTCAGTGCAATCCCTGTAGTAATTTTGAGAAGTACTTTTGAATGAATCTTTGGATGAATCTCTGGAAGAATCCCAGAGAAATTCTTAAAGGAATCCTAGGAGGAATTTCTTAACGACTTTCTGGAGAAGTACCTGGAAAAACTTTCCCAGAAACCTGTGATGGGAACTAGAAAACAAAAATTGAAGAATTTATTAGAAAATTTCAGGAGGAATCCATATGATATCCTATGATTCTTAGAGAATTTCTGAAAGAATCTGTGGACGAACACACTGTGGAGTGGAAACACATAGATAAACGTCTACAAAGATCCACAGAAAAAAACTCTAGAGATGTTTCTTAAGAAATTGCCTAGAAATTCCTTGGAAATATTTTTGAATACATTTTCTTCTTTGGAAAAAAATCCGATGATTTTATTCAACAAAACCCTAGAAGAATTGAATTTCTAAGGTAAAGCTGAAATTTCTGGTGAAGTTTCAGAAAAAAATCCACAGAAATCCGAAGTAGTCTATTTACTTCGTTGGGAATCCGCAGAAGAATCCCTTGGACTTGGAATCCTTGGTCAAATTTATTGAAGAATACCATTACGATGTTTAAAAGCCATCTCCAGAGGAACTTCTTTGAAAATTCCTGAAAGAATTTTCAAAGGAATCTTAGTGAGAATTTTTAAGTTATACATATGTGCAAGGTTTTCAAAAAAAAATCCTTGGAAAAAACGTTGAAACCATTTCTGAAGGAATCTATCGACGAATTCCAGAAAAAAAATTCTCGTGTGGATTCCTGTCTAACGAGAATTTTAAAAGAAATTCTGGAATTCTGAAGCAATCCAGCAAGATTATCTAAAAAAATTTCAACGGAAATCCTCGGAATATCTGAAAAGAATTTCTGGTAGATTTTTTAAAGTACCGTGATTTCGGGTGAAATTGATCGACGTGAGGACAATTTTTATTTGTCAAAAATAAAGCTTTGAACTTAAAACAATTTGTAGAAAATGACCATCATTTGGCTCAAGGGTTATTGAATGATGAGTTAACATGTTTTACAGCTAATTAGTCACATATTTCTGTATTAAATTTAATATTTTCCGATACTGCGTGTTTGACGAATTTCAAAGACACTTTCAAACTTTTTTTACTGTAGCTGTATCGCACATGGAATAAATATTCGAATGAATGTTTATAACTGCCAAGTGTTCGCTAAACCCGATTTCGTCATCAAATGTTCTATAAATATTGATATTTGTGCATAAAATTGTACTTTTGCTAAAGTAATGACTCATCTACTATAAAAAATGCATACTTTCAGGCGTTATCTTTAGATGATGATTAACCTGGGCTTGTTAGGGGAATATCTGTAAATAAAAGAAAATCGGGTTAAGTACGGTTCCTTTAAATTCCACTAAGAATTTGCATCCTTTGACAGATACGTATTTCGACCTCAACTGTAAGGTCGTCTTCAAGTACAAGACACTGAAGACGACCTTACAGTTGAGGTCGAAATACGTATCTGTCAAAGGATGCAAATTCTTAGTGGAATTTAAAGGAACCGTACTTAACCCGATTTTCTTTTATTTAGTTATCTTTAGATTTATTAAATTTTTAACTTAAATAATTCAGAATTTACTAAAGCTGTATAAATTTTACAAAGCTTTTCGCATTCTGGGGTGGTTAATTCAGATGGAGAATTTTTTTCAGCACCTACGAAGACATTTCACTGACTGATCAATTTCACCCCGAAACTAAAATTTTAGATTTTATATTTTAAATGATACTTATTACAATAAAATGGTTTGCAGTAAAAGTTTCAACCTCGTTGACTGATGAAACCCGTTGTGATACTTGTTTTAAAGCATTGAGTTTGACCATATCGATAACTATTCAAAAATTGGAAGCCAAAAACTGTGAAAAGTGATCAATTTCACCCGAAATCACGGTACCTAGTCTACAGAGAAACTCAAAAGTAATTCAGGGAAGGTTTTGTAAAAAATACCTTAACTTATTTCTGGGATATTCTCTAGAAACAGAAGTGGTATCCACTAGACCACCAAGACCATCAAGTCCCTAAAAGGAAAACAATCATTAACAAAAACTATCAACGATATGCATTTTTTAGCGTAATAGTCGCTTCTGCTTTAACGGTGTATATAAAATCTATCATCTGGCAAATAAATTGAGATGGATGTTTTTATGATCCCTATATGCAAGCATGGCTCTATGAACACATTGAAAAAGCTGCTGTTGTTCCCCCACCCCAACAATCAACGCCAGGCGGGGTAACACATGCTGACTAAAAACTTTTGCAAATCTAATAAAAAAGTTATTCCACGACCCTTTTATGGCCAATTCCCGGCTGCAGCGCGCAAGTATCGCGCATATTTACATGGCAAAACATTTCCGCTGCCTGGAAGCTTGGTCTCAGCGCTCAACCCTCCTTCCTTCGTGTGGTTGATGGGAACACTTTGGTGGGTTTCATTTCTGAAATAATAAAATCTAACCATTTTTAAAAGCGCTTATTCCCACTCTCATTTGGTTTCGTTGCACGGGTGCCGGCGCTCGGCCCAGCAAAGTCAGGACCACCGAAAAATCTAATATTCCATCCATTTCCGGAACCGAAAGCTTCGTTTATCCTTCGCTGGAGAATCGTCCGAAGAGTCGGAAATGGTACGATAAAGCGATTATCTGCCACTAGAATCCATCCAGTAGTCCCCGGCATAACCTAGTAGAATATCCGGGGCATTTGCCACTGCGCAGCACTGCGCTGCTGCTGCATTGGGGATGAAGAGGACACACGCTTAAGCCGGAGTGTTATTTAAAGAGTACCCATTATTGGCGACAGGAGAGCCATCTACGGCGGCGGCGGGGTGGTGGATTGGATATACTTCTATATTAGGAACCGCTATTCTGCGTCAACTTAGGGCCGTAATCGAGGAGGACGCCACACGAACGACCTAGAGAGGAACTAAATGAGTAGCAAATTTAATCTATTCCATAAAAATAAAATTAACATGAGTTTCATTTTGCGTTCAACAACTTTTGCACACTCGGATGCGAGAGAACGACCATCGTTGACCGCCTGCCTGGCTGCCTGACCTTCTGTCGGAAGTGAGAGGGGACCTGTATGAAATGGATCGTTGTGGCGAAATGATCTATCCATATGTTTTTTACCTGATTTGTTTTAACCCTTTTGAACAAATATCAAAATAGCATTGTTCTTCTGTTGCGTTATCAATAGACACATTCCACGCGTTACGTTTTGCGCGAGAATCAAACTTTTGCTTTCTAAAATGTTTATATTGTTAAATACATTCCAAACCGTATATCAAATGATCAAATTTAATAAGAAGATTCATTTATTTTTTTGTAAATGAACATCGGAACTTTTTTCTTCAAGAAATATCAAGAAATAGAGCGTAACGGGACCCAATCGCAAAAAATGGCAAATTTTAACTTAACGCCAAGAATTAAGCTACTTTCTCGAAACATTTTTTATAGTTTTAAGTACTATTCGAATAATATAAGTAATTGTCTTCATTTTGGTGCAAAAAGAATCAAAATCAACAGCTGGAGCACTAAAATATCGATCAACGAAGTTCAAAAACCGCTGTGTAGAAGTGCGTGGAATTAATCAATAGATATATGGAAATATGTTGCCCATTTTCTGACATATGCCAGTTGATTTTTTGTTATGTCTACTGGGAAACTTTTAATAAGAAGATGCAAAACGTTGCTAATTGACAAATTGGGAGATGAATGGTGGGATTTTAACCCATGACTCCGTATTCGATAGACCAGTGCTTAAACCAATAAAGCTTTGGAACAGGTTACAATTCTGCGGAATAGAAACCCAAACTGACTCCAAGCTCACGCCATGATCACTTCCTTTTTCACAAATCCATCTCTCTTTCGATTTAGATGTCAATTTAAAACACATTCGCGTTTGTGCTCATCAACTAGAGGTGAGAGCGAATGTTTTCGCACTCCACACACCTAGCCACCAAGGAGATGTGTTGCTAGTGGCTAATTCAGTAAGCTTCGAGATCTTCGAAGACTAGGGTACAATTAGATACGTTGGCCCAAACGGAGAAGCAGGTTTTGTCCCAGAAGGGACGTTATGCCAAGAAGAAAAAGCTTATCGTTTCTCGTATTCGTCGATGAACGTTTGCCTCATCGACCATATTATTTGTACGGCTGGGTAGCTCATCGTAACATCCCCTACCTGGCGATGCCTCATGGTTCCTCTCTGGAGCCACCATCATTAATTGCTTCAAATTATTCTTCAGGGAAGTAAGAGCCATATCGCCACGTGGTATCCCTGTAACCGATCAGAAAGTCATAACATAACGATTGATATCAACGTTTGTTATATCGCAGAGGACAGACATCCAAGTGCAACCCGATATGTGTCTAAGAATATTTAAATGGCAAATTTAGTATATATTCGATGAAATTTGTCAGAAAGTAAGTTTACATCATATCATAATGATGACAAAGTCAGTATGTAACAATATGTGTATATGTAAGTTGATTTAATTTATATCAACAGTCGGAGTTATGTTTTATAAATGCAATATATATTACATGTACATTTTAAGATAGAATGTTGTAATGCTACGATGATTGAAAAAAAAAACACAATTTGAATACAGGTCGGACTCGATTATCCGGAGTCGGGTTTGGATGCTTCTCAAACATATATCTGGGGAACGGAATGCTGAAATTTTGACATTTTGTCAAATCAACTTTGATTAGTAATCAGTCAAAATTTCAGCTTCTTACAGCATTCCGCTCGCGAGATATTACTTAGAGAAGCGCCAGAACCCGACTCCGGATAATCGAGTCCGACCTGTATTTGATTTTGTACATTACTTAGAGGCTATATATGGGTAGTGCGCCAAAATGGCATTTCTGGTGGTGATGCTCCGCAGTAGCAAGCACCAGAAATTTCCGATCATTCGTGTGCGTCGGTCGAATAAACTACGCGTGCCGTCGTGTGTGGATTGTAGTGCGCCAAAATGGCATTTCTGGTGGTGATGCTCCGCAGTAGCAAGCACCAGAAATTTCCGATCATTCGTGTGCGTCGGTCGAGTAAACTTCGCGTGCCGTCGTTTATGGATTGTAGTGCGCCAAAATGGCATTTCTGGTGGTGATGCTCCGCAGTAGCAAGCACCAGAAATTTCCGATCATTCGTGTGCGTCGGTCGAGTAAACTTCGCGTGCCGTCGTTTATGGATTGTAGTGCGCCAAAATGGCATTTCTGGTGGTGATGCTCCGCAGTAGCAAGCACCAAAAATTTCCGATCATTCGTGTGTGTCGGTCGAATAAACTACGCGTGCCGTCGTGTGTGGATTGTAGTGCGCCAAAATGGCATTTCTGGTGGTGATGCTCCGCAGTAGCAAGCACCAGAAATTTCCGATCATTCGTGTGCGTCGGTCGAGTAAACTTCGCGTGCCGTCGTTTATGGATTGTAGTGCGCCAAAATGGCATTTCTGGTGGTGATGCTCCGCAGTAGCAAGCACCAAAAATTTCCGATCATTCGTGTGTGTCGGTCGAATAAACTACGCGTGCCGTCGTTTATGGATTGTAGTGCGCCAAAATGGCATTTCTGGTGGTGATGCTCCGCAGTAGCAAGCACCAGAAATTTCCGATCATTCGTGTGCGTCGGTCGAATAAACTACGCGTGCCGTCGTGTGTGGATTGTAGTGCGCCAAAATGGCATTTCTGGTGGTGATGCTCCGCAGTAGCAAGCACCAGAAATTTCCGATCATTCGTGTGCGTCGGTCGAATAAACTACGCGTGCCGTCGTTTATGGATTGTAGTGCGCCAAAATAGCAGAGTGTGTGATAGGATTTCGTCCGGGTGCCGGTGTCGCGCGCTTTTGCTTCGGTCTTTTGTAGCAACACTGTCAGATCACCTGACGTGGGTGATCAGTTGTTTGCTTCTCATATGAAGTGAACAATAGTGCGTCAGCTTGCATGTTCGGTCGTGTCATTTGGCGACTAGCTTCTGCGGTTCGATTCGAAATATTAAGTGACCACCTGACGTGGGTGATCGATTGTTTGCTTTCCGAGTGAAGCAAATAATAGCGTGTTAGATTGCATATTCTGTCGCGTCGTTTGCAGTAAATATCAAGCGACCACCTGATGCGGGTGGTCGATTGTTTGCTTTCCGCGTAAAGCAAACAATAGCGCGGCAACCAGCATGACACGAAGGTCATATTACTTATCAAAGTGAATCCAGACCCAACGATACCTTTCCTACTAACAAACACTCCTTCCTGCAGCCTTTGGTGGAGTCGCAGCGGTAAACGCGGGCCTTCACTTAACAAAGGTTGTTACTAATATTCCTTCCCTCTTCCAACCTGACTGCAAGGACGTGGCCGGCGCCGTTATTGTACCATTAAAGAGAGTCTCTGAAGCGTGCACAGTGAGAATATTGACCACTCCCAGTCAATTATTCAGTTGATTCATTTTGCAACTGTCATTGATTCGGTTCAATCACGGAATAGCAACCATAGATGTGTGCAGTCAGTCTAAGCTAAGCTAAGCTAAGCTAAGCTAAGCTAAGCTACTTAGAGGCTATATATGCATTGCACAATGGTCCGAATCCACGTTTTAGCAGGAAAAAAATCCGTATCTCTGTTTTCGTTAATTTTAGGCGTTTGGTGTCTTCAGAGAAGTTGTTTGCATTTGTTTGTTGCATCTTTTCCAAAAATTTTTGATTAGGGTGGTCCTCGTCCTAACTCAAATCTGGAAAAGATTTTTTTAATTTCAAGTCATACGCGATCGAGTTCTTCAGCAAAGTTGTAGGCAATGCTATTTCGAGCAACTTTGCTGAATACGCCGTTTATCTAGCTCTTAATTTGAACATAGTAGGTCAATTTTAAGTTTTGACTTAGGGTGAGCCACCCAAAAACGGTTTTTTCGCAATAACTTTTTTATTTGATTTTTTTCGAAGATGTGAGTTTCGAAGCATTTGAAGAGCAAGTAATGACGCATATTTGTTATGAACATTGCATGTTGCTAGGTCTTGTCATTCAAAAGTTATGGGCAATTTTGACTTAAAAGACGGTGTAATTGTCTTTTTAAAAACAACGATGTCTTCAAATGCTTATATCTCATGGAGCTGGTAAAATAAAAAAAGTTCTTCAGGCGGCATTTGGAAGGTCACATAAAAAGCCAAATGTGGAGCAAATATTACAAGAACGTTATTTTTTAAATTGGAATAAATCGACTCAAAAAATCCCCTTAAAAATCGAAAAACTACATATAATTCATACAATTTTAAAGATAGAGTCAAACTGTCTTCGGAAAAAATGTGGATTTTTACCATACCTAAAAGTTTCCCATACACGACTTTTTTGTAAAACGTGAAACAAAAGCTTGAAATTGATAATTTGTTTTTAAAGAATATAATCGTTCTGATTTCCTAGAAAAACATAGCATGTACCCTTAAGAATCAAATTATCAATTTCAAGCTTTTGTTTCACGTTTTGCAAAAAACTCGTGTATGGAAAACTTGTAGGCATGGTAAAAACCTACATTTTTTCGGAAGACAGTTTAACTCTATCTTTGAAATTGTATGAGTTATAAGCAGTTTTTTCAATTTTTAAGGGAATTTTTGAAGTCGATTTATTTCAATTTAAAAAATAACGTTCTCGTAAATTTTGCTCCAAATTTGGCTTTATATGTGACCTTCAAATGCCGCTTAAAGAACTTTTTTTATTTTACCAGCTCCTAGAGATATAAGCATTTGAAGACATCGTTGTTTTTAAGTCAAAATAGCCCATAACATTTGAATGACAAGACCTAGCAACGTGCAATGTTCAGAACAAATATTCGTCATTACTTGCTCTTCAAATGCTCCGAAGCTCACATCTTCGAAAAAAATCAAATAAAAAAGTTATTGTGAAAAAACCGTTTTTGGGTGGCTCACCCTAAGTCAAAACTTAAAATTGACCTACTATGTTCAAATCAAGAGCTAGATAAACGGCGTATTCGGCAAAGTTGCTCGAAATAGCATTGCCTACAACTTTGCTGAAGAACTCGATCGCGTATGACTTAAAATTTAAAAGTTCTATTCCAGATTTGAGTTAAGACGCGGACCACCCTAATCAAATTTTTTTGGAAAAGATGCGGCAAACAAATGCAAACAACTTCTCTGAAGACACCAAATGCCTAAAATTAACGAAAACAGAGATACGGATTTTTTTCCTGCTAAAACGTGGATTCGGACCATTGTGCATTGTATAAGGCCTTGGAGTACTTTCGGCGATCACTTCTGGAGATATTTAAAGTATTTCTCTTGTAGTTCTTGTAGCGTTTTCACTAGAAGTTCTTACAGATACCACCCTGAGAGTTTTCTCGAAGATGTTTACTTGAATTGTCACTCATAATCCTCCAGGAAAATATTTAGGTAGTCTTCCAGCAGTTCCAAAAGCGATTCCCCCTGGAGTTTGAATTTCCTTGAGATATTGTGTTTGGAGATTTCTTCACCAATTTCTTCAAGGATGTTTTTAAGAAGGCTTCCGATGATTAATACAGAAAATACTCCACAGATTGGGCCCATATAGCCGAGGCGGTAAACGCACGGGTATTCAGCATGACCATGCTGAGGGTGACGGGTTCGATTCCCGGTCGGTCCAGGATCTTTTCGTAAAGGAAATTTCCTTGACTTCCTTGGGCATAGAGTATCTTCGTGCCTGCCACACGATATACGCATGCAAAATGGTCATTGGCAGAGGAAGCTCTCAGTTAATAACTGTGGAAGTGCTCATAGAACACTAAGCTGAGAAGCAGGCTTTGTCCCAGTGAGGACGTTACGCCAAGAAGAGAGAGAGAGAACTCCACAGATTGCTGTTGCAATTCCATCAATCATTCTTACAGGAATTTTTCCTACGATTCTTTTATTTTTTTTGTCAAGGATTCCGGCAGGATTTTCTGCAAAAAAAAAAAATAACCTTCAGAAATTTCTCCAATCATTCCAGATGATCCTCTAAGGAACTTTTCA
Source organism: Aedes albopictus (assembly GCF_035046485.1). Taxonomy (NCBI): domain Eukaryota; kingdom Metazoa; phylum Arthropoda; class Insecta; order Diptera; family Culicidae; genus Aedes; species Aedes albopictus. The sequence continues at coordinate 423,850,385 of NC_085137.1, forward strand.
GCAATTTCTCTGCATTTTTTTCAAGGATTCCTCCAGGTTTTTTCCGAAGAATTTTGCTTATGATTGATTCAGTAATGCCCCAAAATTGCTTAAAATAATACTCTATATATTACCTTCACATTCCTCCAAAAAATTCAATGTAAATTTCTGCCTCCAGAATTCCTCTAGAGGTTCCTTCATCCTCTTTAAAGAATTCCTATCTCAATTCCTACAAATAATCCATCAGGAATTCCTCCAAGGGTACGCTCAAAAAATCCTCCAAGGATTCTGGTAGATTTGCAACTACTTCTGCAAGAATTTTTGCAGAATTCTGACCTAAAGATTTCATAAAGGATACCTTCATGAAGCCTTTGAGATATTTGTTTAAGTATTTGATTAAATATTCATTCAAGAATCCTTTAAAAAAATACTCACAGGATTTTTTCAGAAATTTCCTAAAGGTTACTGCAGTAATTCTTCCAAGTATTCACACAAGATTTTTTTTTCAAAGATTGTCTATAAATTCCTCCGAGCATTCCTTTAAGAAGCTCCAACCCGAAGGGGTTAGCGCACGAGTATTCATCACGATTATAATGAGGATGACGGATCCGTTTTCCAATCGGTGCAAGAACTTTTCATAATGAAATTTTCCTTGATTTCTTTCTTCGTGCCTGAAGATATACAAATTCAAAAGGAGGAAGGAGCTCGTAGTGGATAACTTTGAAAGTGCTCATGAAACACAGAGCTGGAAAGCAGGTTTTGTCCCAGTTCCTAGGACGTGAGGCCAATTTCTTCAGAAATGCTTGCACCTTATACTTTCAGGTACTCCCCTCAGAGAACTAAATATTCCAAGGACTCCTTCCGGATTTTTCTTATGTTTTCTTTAAATAATTTCTCCAAAGATAACTTAAGAAATACCTCCAGTGGCAACTTCTTTAAGGTTTATTTAAGAAACTCGTCCATTGATTTCCTGAGGTATTTCTCCATAAAACCTTCAGGAATTGTTACAATGATTACTTTAGGAACTTCTAAAAGAATTCTTTCAGATATTCTGTCAAACATTGCTGCAGTCGTTTTTCTTTGCTTTCTTCAGAAATTCCTTTAAGGCACAGCTGCTGATCGCTTCCAGATCGTGATCGCTCTACTATAAGAAGTTATTATGTTAAATGGTAAGTGAGATCGAAAAACACAATACACGGTACTCCCCTCTATATTTGCAATTTAGAGCGCTGTTTTATCTGGATATTCTGGTTAAGTTCTCAGAGTGATCAGGTGAAGTTTTTTTTTCATCCAAATACTTCCCAGGAATTTTGATTGCGATTACGGAATAAACCAAGACAGGAAGTTCAATCAGAACTTACCTTTGGAATTCTTACACGAGTTTCTTCTAAGATTCTTCCACCAGGGATCATTCTGGGATTTTGCGTAGAGTTCTTTCTTGGATAGCTACAGTAAAACCTTACGGTATTCCTTCAGGAACTTTTCTACGAATTTCTTCCGGCAATTCTCCAGGAGTTTCAGGAATCCTAGGATATTCTGATATTCCTAGATGAATGTCTTCCGAGATTCCTTAAATTTTTCCTTCCGAAATTCCGCCATGAGATTCCCCGGAAAGTCACTTCGGAAATTGAATTTAGAGCTTTTTCTAATGTTGCATAATTTGCAATATTCTCAGGTGGAAACCTAAAGGGATCTTTTTTGCGATTCTTTACAAAATTGTGAAATTTCTTAAGCAGTTGTTGTAGGAATTTCCCAAGGAAGTCCAGTAGGGTTTTTTTTTTAATAAACTCATAGAAGAATAGAATTTGAAGTTATGTTCAATAAATTGAATGAAAACTTTAAAAATTGCTGCTTAAGCTTTAAAGAATGTATGAAAATTTGTACATTTTCGCACAGGTTTTAGTTAAATTAATACTAGTAAAAATTAAAAACCGTGAAAAAGTAGTACATTTTTGTTAATTTCTATTGAAATCTAGGACTCTCGGTGGCTGCTATAGCCTCAAATACGGCGATTCAGAAACATCTGTATTGCTACAAATTTTTGATAAAATAATATGCTATCTCTGCTAGGAGTAGAATTCCATAAAATATACTAAAAGTACCTGACAAAAATCTAGAACGAACTTCCGAAGACATTCACGAAGAGTAAGCAGGAATTGGAGTAGGAACTCATAGAAAAATCTGGGAGAAGTTCCAGGAGGATTCTCGGATAACTTTTTGATGGAATCCTGGAAGGAATTCCTAAAAGAATCACGAATGGAATACCAGAAGGAATACCAGAAGGGCTTCCTGAAAAAATCGCGGATAAAATCCCTGGAGAAAGCCCGTAATTAGTTCTTCTTCTTCTTCTTCTTCTTCTTCTTCTTCTTCTTCTTCTTCTTCTTCTTCTTCTTCTTCTTCTTCTTCTTCTTCTTCTTCTTCTTTTTCTTTATGGCTCGAACTAGGACTCGAACTAGGACTTGTCCTGCCTCACTTCAACTTAGTGTCCTTTGAGCATTTACCAGTTATTAATTGAAGGGCTTTCTTTGCCTGCCATTGCATGAATTTGTACGTTATGTGGCAAGTACAATGATACTCTATGCCCAGGGAGTCGAGAAAATTTTCCCGACCGGAACGGGAAACGAGCCCGCCGTCTCCGGATTGGCGATCCATAGCTTAATCACTGGGCTAACTGGAGACCCCTAAATAGTTTCTGGAAGTAAATTCAGAAGAAGTTCTTCTCGGAATCACAAAACAAATTCCTAGAGAAATCCCTAAATGAAACGTTTAGACAAATCAGAATGGATTCCCAAAAAGAACTCCAGGAGGATTCCCAGAAGGAGCACCTGCATAAATCGTAGAAGGAACTACTGTACGAATCTTGGGAAGAATCTAGCATAATTGACCTGGGTGAATCCCACAACGAATTCCTGTAGAAATCTCAAAAGGAAGACCTGGATGAACTCTGAAAGGAGCTTCTGAATGAATCTCAGAAGGAACTCCTAGAGGAAACACTGTAAAAAAAACTTTTAGAGAGATCCTAGAAGAAACTCCTGGAAGATTCACAGGAAGAGCTCCCAGAGACCCCTAAGAAGGAGGAATCCTCATAATGCTGAACCCCTGAAGAAACTCCGTGAGGAATCTCCGAATGCACAACTCGCCATATTGCAGAAGAACTCCTGTTAGAATCACAGAGGAACTTCTGAAGTAATCTCAGGAAAACTGTTACAGAAATATCAGTACTTATGAAAGCGATTTATTCTAAAATCTCAGTGATCATTGAAAGGTTTTTTCATTGAGGAATTCTATGTTTCCTTCAGAATTTTCCTCTGAGATTTCATCAGGTTCATCCAAGATTCTCCCATGAGTTTCTTCTATGATTTCGTCAGGAATACGTTGTACAATTCCTTCAGGAGTTTATTTAATGGCTCCCCCTGGAGTTCCTTTTAGGAAATCTTCCAGGAATTTCTTCCTCGATTGTTCTAGGTATTCCTTTTGTAATAATACCAGAAGTTTCTCCTGTGATTCTTTAAAGAGTTCCTTCTGGGATCCCTTTGCAGGATTCTTTCTTTTGATATTCTGAGCATTCCTCCAGGAGTTCCTCCGCAGATTTCTTTTGGAGTTTTGGATTTCATCAAGATGTTCTTCTTAGATCAATTAGAAGTTTCTTGTGGCATTCCTCTAAACGTTTCATTTGGAATTCCTCTAGAAGTTCCTTCTTTAATCTCCAAGGAGTTTCTTCTGGATATTCTTTTCATGATTTCTTCTTTTGATGATTTCTTCTCCTAAGAATACTCCGGGTGTTGTTTCTGAAATTCATGTAGAAGGATAGCCTAGGACCTTCTCCCATTCATCCAAGAACTACAACTCACGAAATAAAATTCTGCTCAAAATGCAAAGATATTAAGAACTTTCTTGGAAACGCATTTAACCCCGCTCTCCACCACATGGACGGAAGAAAACCAAATACGAATGTTGCCCACTACCATCAGTGCCAGACCATGGCATGGTGGTGGTCGTTTGGTAGGTACTTCTAATGCTCGCATTGAAACCCAGGGTGGGGGCGGACGTGTGTGCCCGATTGTATTCAACCCTTTTTGTCGTGTGAAAACGGAAGAGCCTTGCTCGACAATTTGCTTCAGTTGTTGTGAAGATAAGGGGCAAAAGGTTCTCCGGCTAAATTATGATAATTAAAAACAATACCACTGTGACGACGATGTTGGGAAGTCCAAGTTGACCGGGAAATTTGCTGCTGGTTGAGAACGTTTTAGTCCGATTAAACCGTGGTTGGGTACGAATTGCTTGGACGTTTTATTTTGTTGAACTTCATTCAAGTGAGAATTGAGTACCTACAGTCTTTCTATATTCAGAAAGTTTCCCATCAATTTCCGGAACGGTGCCAATTTATGAGTAATCATTTCCGTCTCCATTGCAAGGCCATATTTTCCACCATAAAACGAGGTCAAAGTTTTTCCAAACTGGAGCACACTCACGTCGAGTTGAGCATAGAACGCTAGGACTAGGAGCAGCAGCACATCGACGTTTGGGACTCATAACTCGCCTGTTAGTCTGCCGGAAAATCGCTTGTCTAGTGCTCGGCAGGCCATCTCTCCAATGTCGTAAATCCGGAAAGTTTATCGTAGTCGCAGTCGTAAAAAGTAATTAAAAAGTTTTTCACCGATGCAATGCATCCTCGGAACGGCAAGAAAGGCGCCAACCAAACACGGATGCAGCTTGTTCGCCGGAATAGGTACCTAGATGGTAGCCGTCATACGGGGAATTCGGTTTGAAGTTATGACGAAGTGCATAACAACTTGCCTGGTGCTGGGGCCACTTATGAAATCATCAAAGAGCTTAAGAAAATTTGAATATTTATGATGAAAGAAAGTGGGTGCATAGAAAAGTTATCCAGAGGGCATTCAATTAGAGGAAGAGTTTCAACGCTCACTGGAAGCATTGAACGTCTTGAAAGTGTATTTTAAGGTTTTTTATGCATTTTTCTCCACTTTACCATGATCATCACATATTTTGTTGCAAAATTGACTATAACACCCAGTATGAAATATTCTTGATATTGCACTTCAGTGAAAATGGCAGTCAACCGCTGATGTGTTTAGCATTTCTGGAACGGTCTTCATTCATCAATTAATTTTCAACGTAATCAAAACGTCTCTTCAGGGTGTGACACTCACAGCCAGTTTAAGCGGGGGTGTACACAAACAGTTACAATGGAATCAATCGAAGTAATCGGAAACAAGCATGTGTTGATCTTCATACTGTATGCATGTGTTCGCCTTTGGCCTCAATTGCGTTGAGTGTTTAATCATCATCAAAAGGTGGTCATAATAACCAATCAATATGCAGCCTATCTCTGATGTTTCTTGTAAATGCTTTCAAATACAACAACAGGAAGTTATACTGTTGCTTGGCAGTGTAAAATAGTTTTTTGAAAGACTCAGTGAAGAAGATTTATACCTTATTCGTACAAAAAGTGTACTGAAAGTATATACGTTCACTTAAATAACGAATTTTCGATAGAAGGCTCGGATCGTCGAATCACATATATCAATCAACTCAGTTCAACTAATAGAGAGATGATGTCTGCATGTGCATTTTACGTATTATAGCTTAAATCGAACCGGAATTTTACCGTATTCATTGTTGGCTATTTAAAATGGTACAGATGGCGTTCCGGAGTTATGCCTATTTTAGTGATCCGGACCAGCATCGGTGAACTGGTCATATATAAGACTTAACCAAATTCTATCATGCGACGCGACACATGAAATTGCGCCGAATTTTTGTAAACTTTAGAATGGTTGTCGAATTTTATGAGGAAATCGTGAATGGAAACCACAAAACCACTATGGCGACCAATGGATCCAAGATGGCGGCCTACATCAGATAAAAGCGGCTGTTTTAATGAGTTTAAAGCTTTAAAACCATGTAATATGATTATATTTTATACATATAAAAAAGTTGTCTGGAGTCCAAAAATGATAACCAGCACATGCAAAATGACGGCTCAAAACCAAAAATAGCGGCCCAAAGTTCGAGATGGGAGCTGTTTCAAGGAGTTTTAGGCTCTAAAACCGTGCAATATGGATATAATTGGCATGTGAGAAGATGTCCGGAGACGAAAACAATGGATCATACTATACATACAAGATGGCAGTCCAAAATTCAAAATGGCAGTCCAAAGTTGAAAATGGTGGTTTAGGCCTTAGGTCATGCAATATGGGTATATTTGGGGGTATATTTGGTATGAAAAAACGCGGACACCGTCTTCAGTCAGAGGCTGTACAGACTGAACGAAACTTAAAACTAGACAAGGGACACACAGAGCATGCACCAGTGGCTACGGAGAGGAAACTATTCACACGAAAAGTTGCATTGCCCGGAGCAGAAATCGAACCCTCACCCCACAGCATGGTGCGATTAGAAGCTTGGTGACCATAACCGCACGGCTACGAGGCTCCACGAAAGAGTCCAGAAATGATGACCAGAATATTCAAAATAGCGAATCCTGGGAATTCTCCAGGAAGTTCACCAAAAAGTTTTTCTGGGATTTCTTTGAGAGTTCTTTCTAAGATTGCTGGAGGTATTTATTCCAGTGTTTTTTTTTAGGATTTTCTTCTGGATTTCTTCCACGAATGTGTGCCAAAACTCCGTCAAGAATTCCTTGCGGGATGCCTCCAGGATTCTTTCCGGATTTTTGTTCTGGATTCTTCAACGTATTCTATCCTCCTCGAAATTCTTCTTCTGGAGTTCCCCGTTTCAGGCTTCTTTTAAGCATACGGTACAGTCTTCGTCTAAGAACTTCTTCCAATATTCTTCCAGGAACTCCCTCCGTGTTTCTAATGAAAATCCTTAAAAAATTATTATGGAAATTGTAGTGATCAAATGTCGTACACGAACAAAAATGAATCGTCAAAGGTGATTAATGGGAAGCGGGCAGAGTGTGTAATGAAGATTAAAAAGCCCTCCGTAACTAGGAAAAACCGACAACAAACAGATGTCACTTCGCCTTTCCAGAATGTTTCGCACTTAGAAAACGACACAATTTTTGGAATGCGGTGGGATACGTATAGTATGGTGTCAGGCCATTCGGGCGAAGGTCATTAGGCCGAATGGCCATTAGGCCGAATGGTCATTAGGCCAAATGGTCATCAGGCCGAATGGTCATTGGGTCTTCTTCTTGCCGTTACGTCCCCACTGAGACAAAGCCTGCTTCTCAGCTGATATTCAATTCATAAATTTTTCCTTCTTTAAAACATAGGCTATTCTTTCTAGTTTCATTGTTAAACTAGTTTTTGGCAAAAATTGTTGGAAAAGGTAAAAACAACGGCTAACTTTCAATTCGTCCTGATGACCATTCGGCCTAATGACCCGGCATCGTATAGTATCTAGTCGTGTAAAAAATTTCAAGTCAATTGGTTTGGAATTGGCTGAGATATTGCAAAGAGTGCCCAAAATAACGGCCACTGCCCTACTGGCTCGCTACCCTATCGAAATATTTTTCATTACACAATTTGATCATTCTCAGCACGGTGTGCAGAAGGTGATATATTCCCGAAATCTGACAGCTTTTTGATGACGTAATTCAAACCGTTCATATGTGATCTAGTACTCCACACCAATTTGATCAATGCACTAAGGGCCAGAATCGCAATCTAGCGGAATTAAATTAATTACTCCAAAACGAAGCATTTCTGACACATGGTGTCTTCGACAAAGTTGTTTGACATCAGCAGGAGCATCTATGGCTAAGAACGTAGTAGTTCGCAACTCGCTCGCATAGGTGGTTTCACCATCTAACTTCTTTGTTTTACGTCCTAGAGACTTGGTGTCTTCGGCAAAGTTGTTTATATTTGCAAAATAAACAACTCTTTCTCAGATGTCAAAATTCCACAGCCTACTGTTTTCAAGTTATTAAAAAAATAAAAACCAATCAATAAAAATAACCGTTTTATAAGCTAATTTTGACATTTTTACGAGAAATCATGTGAGTTTAATTTTTTTCCTAATGCATATGTGTCAAGCCAATCAGGTTGTACGGGAATATGTTGAATATTATAATTAAAAATTTAAAATAAAAATATGTACAAATTCGAAAAAATAGTGTGAATTTCAATCCTTAATATCTCACAAAGCGCAAAAAATCGCAACTTCAAATTTTTAGCAAATATGAAGCAATACTAGGTGAACATACTGCCAAAAATTTGGAGAGGTATTTTTTGGTGTTTTTGAAATAATAGCTTTTTAGTAACAGTATAAATATAAGTAGTGCCAGCATGTAACTTTTTACTGTTACACATTAGAGAGTTTATGTCTTCGAAAAAGTAGTTCATTTTGACTAAATAAACAACTCTTTCCTAGACGTGAAAATCCCACGGCCTACTGTTTTCGAATTATTGTGTATAAACTAGATGTTATTGATAAAAACTGATAATAAAGACATTTTGATGCAATACTACGAAATATTTTTTATTGTTTTTACTTTTGCGATACATAGAAGTTCAAGCAAATGTCAGTTTACTATTGTCAGCATGGGTCAAGATATCTTTTATTTTTTTTTGCATGTTAATTGCATGTTAAGCTTAACCTATTTTGTCAATCATTTTAATTTTAGAGCGCGAAATATCTTGTCGAAAGCTCGTGGATCTGTTTCCGGATGGAAAGGACGTTGATCGAAGATTGTGAAACTGAAGCTCCACGAAACTGACATGTTCATGACCTACTATGTATCGTAAAAGTAAAAACAATAAAAATAGTTCATGGTATTGTATCAAAATGTGTTTTATTGTCAATTTTTATCAATAACATCTAGTTTATATACAATAATTCGAAAACAGTAGGCCGTGGAATTTTTTTTTTTTTTTTATTTATTCGTTTATTTGGAAGGCTCGGGCGCCACATGGGCATAACTGAGCCGAAATCTTTTGTTTTTACATTGATTTTACATTTTACAATTTATTACTGCCTTAAGACTATGTTAGTTTGGGAAGCCGAAGTACTCGCGGCTGTTTCGAGGTTAAGGATTGAAGAAAAAAAAATAAAAATAAAATTGGGAAGGATGGGTTTATGGGTTTAAAACTAAATTATTTGCTAACTTATACTAAAAACATTGATGGGACAAATTGTCCATATCTGTAACGGAACCAAAAAGAAAGGACTTTATTGGTAGACAACGACAAGAAGAGGACAAACGGAAGGGGGGCGACGACAGACAGGGTCGAACAACAAAACCAAAAGGCAGACAACGAAAACAAGGAACGTACTACATCAAACTCTTACATCAACACGTTTCAAAAACTGGTAAATCAGGTTCATGTATTCCAAATCAAGTCCTGCCAACACTTCTCTAACGGGTTTCTGTTGTTTTCCTCGGACCCGGAGAATTTCATGCAGCTCAGATCTGACCTCACGATACTCATCGCATCCCCACACGACATGTTCGATATCCTGGTAAGCCACGCCACAGACACAGAGATTGCTTTCTGAGAGCCCAATACGGAAGGAATGTGCATTCAACAAATAGTGGTTGGACATCAGCCGACACATACACGAATGAAATCGCGGCCTAAATCCAACCCTTTGAACCATGGCTTCTTCGACACCTGTGGAATGATGGAGTGCAACCATCTACCCATCTCTCCATCTCTCCATTTGTGTTGCCAGCTGATCAAGGTCTCCTGACGGGCCAATGCAAAAAATTCGTCGAAGGCGATTTGACGCTCGTAAATATCGCCTCCGCTAGCGCCCACCTTAGCCAGAGAGTCCGCTTTCTCATTGCCCGGAATTGAGCAATGTGAAGGGACCCAAGCTATGGTGATGATGTATGAGCGTTTGGACAAAGCACTCAAGACTTGGCGTATTCCATTCAGGAAGTACGCTGAGTGCTTCATCGGTTTCATTGACCGAACAGCCTCCAGAGAGCTAAGACTGTCGGTAAAAATGAAGTAGTGCTCAGGTGGAAGAGTGCGAATGTACTCTAAGGTGTAGTATATAGCCGCTAGCTCAGCAATGTATACCGAACATGGCTTTTGAAGCATGTAGGTGGCGCTATGAAATTCGTTGTAGACACCGAAACCACTCGAATCATCGGTTTTCGAACCGTCTGTGAAGAACTCTCTGTCCCCGCTAACATGCCCGAACTTACTTGCAAAGATCTGTGGAATACCTACGGAACGAAAAGATTCCGGAATACCGGTGATCTCCTCCTTCATAGAGAGATCAAAATCCACTGAGGAGCTGTCGAAGTTTGAGAAGTTGTCACGATTGGTGTTAACCGGAGATGGGCTTACCTCCAGCGTCATGTACCAGTAGTACACACTCATAAAACGAGTTTGAGGGTTCTGTTCGAGCAGCTTTTCGAAATTTTCTATGACCAATGGATTCACAACCTCGCATCGGATGAGGAACCGGAACGATAACTCCGCAAAGCGGTCTATCAGAGGCTGTACGCCAGCGAGTACCTCTAAACTCATAGTGTGAGTTGAGTTCATGCAACCTAACGCGATCCGAAGACAACGGTACTGAACCCGTTGAAGCTTCAGCAAGTGTGTTTTCGCCGTGGATTGAAAACAGAAGCTACCGTATTCTAAAACCGACAGAATGGTTGTTTGGTACAGCCTGATCAGATCTTCCGGATGTGCTCCCCACCATGTTCCGGTAATAGTTCGCATAAAGTTGATTCGCTTTTGGCATTTCTGTATCAGATACACAATGTGCTTCCCCCAGGTGCATTTGGAGTCGAACCAGACGCCGAGATATTGAGAAGACATGCTATGAGTGATTGTCTTACCCATCAGATGGAGCGGAAACTTTGCCGGTTTGTGTTTTTTAGAAAAGACAACCATCTCAGTTTTCTCCGGAGAGAATTCGATACCCAGCTTGAGAGCCCAAGTAAACAAATTGTCCAAAGTATCCTGTAGTGGTCCTTGCAGATCGACTGCTATTGATCCCGTTATAGAAACAACACAGTCATCCGCAAGCTGTCTTAACGTGCAATTTTCCATGAGACAATCATCTATGTCTCTAACATAAAAATTGTAAAGAAGGGGGCTAAGACATGAACCCTGGGGGAGACCCATGTAGCTAATTCGTGAAACTGTCAAGTCGCCATGAGCAAAACTCATCTGCTTCTCAAACAGCAAATTATACAAAAAGTTGTTCAAAATTGGTGAAAGGCCACTTTCGTGTAGTTTGTCGGAGAGAACATCGACACAAACTGAATCAAAAGCTCCCTTAATATCCAAAAACACTGAGCCCATTTGCTGTTTTTGAGCAAAGGCAAGCTGAATTTCTGAAGAAAGTAACGCAAGACAGTCGTTCGTTCCTTTGCCTCTGCGGAAACCAAATTGTGTATCAGACAACATGCCATTCGATTCAACCCATTTGTCCAGTCGAAAGAGAATCATCTTCTCCAACAACTTCCGTAGACAAGACAACATCGCGATTGGACGGTACGAATTATGATCCGACGCGGGTTTCCCGGGTTTTTGAATAGCTATCACTCTCACTTGCCTCCAATCATCCGGAATGATGTTGTTATCCAGGAACTGATTGAACAAGTTCAGTAAGCAAGTTGAACTTAATGCGATCCATTCCTGGAGCGGAATTGTTACATGAAAGAAGAGCAAGTGAGAATTCAACCATCGAAAACGGCCTATCCATGTCGTCCCTATCCTCGGAAACATCACGAATTATTCGCTCCACGGGTACGGAATCTGGACAAACTTTTTTTGCGAACTTGAGAATCCACCGAGGAGAGCTTTCTCGATCCTCGTTTACCGACGACGCGTTACGCATTCTTCTCCCGACGTTCCAAAGAGTTCTCATTGATGTCTCGCGCGATAAACCCTCGACGAACCGACGCCAGTAACCGCTTTTCTTCGCCTTGATCAAGTTCTTAAACTTGCCTTCAAGGGCAGTGTATCGCTTGAAGTTTTCGACCGAACCGCGTTTCCGAAACTCTTTGAACGCAGCGGACTTCTCGCGATAGATTTCTGTACACTCGCTATCCCGCCACGGATTGGGGGGTTTCCTGCGAACCGACGGACCTGGAACTGGCCGACGTTGTGCCTGCAGCGCGCTACTGATGATCACAATGGTTCTGATAGAAACTGATACTCTTCCCGCGGTGGAAGAATTTCTACCGATTGCTCACCGTCGATAATTGCTTCCGCGTACTTTCCCCAGTCAATGTGTTTCGTGAGGTCGTAGGAAATGTCGATAGATGGAGGTTGACGTGAACCATTGGAAATAAAAACAACGATCGGAAGGTGATCACTACCATGGGGATCCTGGATAACCTTCCATGTACACTCCAGCGATAGTGAGCTCGAACAAATTGAGAGGTCTAATCGGCTGTCTCTAGGACGGCCATCTTTAGCTGGAGGTGCCACTCGCGTAACTTCTCCGGTGTTCAAAATTGTCATGTTGAAGTCGTCGCAGAGGTCATATATCAAAGTTGAACGGCTGTCATCGTACAGTTCCCCCCAGCCTGTACCATGGGAGTTGAAATCCCCCATGAGCAGCCGTGGCTCAGGCATAACCGAGCAGATGTGGGCGAGATCCCTGCGAGATATCGCAGTTCTCTGTTACCGTTGAGGAACGCTAACTTTGTTTATTAGTTCTTAAGAATAAATTTGTTAGTATTTGTTGGTATAGTTAGTGTAGATTGTTAATAAATTTATATTCTATTATGTGCTTTTTGTTAGTAAATTATATTGTATGTTAGTAAATGTTATAGAAGGATAATGAATAAAATCAGAACAAAATTTGTTAACACACAATCACCTTACACTGAACAGACCTAACACAACACATACACCAAATGAGCCAAAAAGGGGAAAAGGGTTGCCATGACACCATCCATGCCAAAAAGAGAAATATAAAGGGGAAAGGGGGAAAAGGCAAGAGGGACAGGCTACTGGGTCGAATTGAGCTAAGAGCAAACTCTTTCCGTTCTGACCTCTCGAGGCAAGTAGTTCGTCTAAGAGCCAAAATTCGGTAAAAGTTAAATTAACCGTTGGAAGCTATCCAGTGAATCGGAAAGATAAAGTTTGATCCGTGAGGAGTTATTCTGGAATCAGGACCCATTACCATAGGCCTATTCAGCCGGTTAGTGGCCAAGCGAGGCCCGTGATCATCGGTAAGGCATCCCGTCCGCCACCTAGGAGGCCCGAACAGCGTTTTCCGTTCGGCTAGTGGCCTACCTGGACAGCCTGAAGTCCCGTCCGGCATTGAGGACCCTCCGACGCCCAGAACGATCCGTAACCACCCGCAGCCCTCGGCATTCCCCGCTGAGCCCGTTGGTCATCGTCCACCATACCACCCCGGTGGCAATATCAAGCGCGAAGGTTGTGCCGCGTACCCCGTCATCCCGTTCAAGCCCGTCGGTCCTCCAAACGCCCAGGACACCCGCAGGAAACCCCCCCCCCCCCCCCCAGTGCTCCACTTCCGGCCGGCCGCAACGACACACCTCACACCGACACGCCATACACCCCACAGTAAGTTGAAAAAATAGTAAAAAGTAAAAAGCTAAAAGTGTGTTTTACTTGGGTTCTTGACCAGCGAAAAGTGCCGACCCTAAGAGTCTCGCTCGCTAGGCGTGGTCCTTCCGACCCGCCAAGTAACAATTGGCGCCCAACTAAAATAGCTCAGGTCAAGAATTCAAGTGAATGTAGAAAAAAATAGGTTATCAAATTAGTGAATTTTACGAAAAGCGCGTGATTGCATAAAAAGTAGGTTATCCAATTAGAACAATAGATTTCTTTAGAATTTGATTTGCAAAGATAGTGATTTCAAGCCGGTAGCACGAATTTGTTCCCACCCGTAAAGTGAAAAGTTTCTAGATACCATATTACTAGTGCGCGCACGCTCGCAGAAGCTCACAGTGTTGCAGTGTTCCCACCAGATAGCGAAAACTAGAAACGATTCGATTTTTAATTCAAATTATTTTGTTAATGGGTCTTGATTCAACTGAAAAAGCCTGAAAAGTGAATGTTTCATTGAATTGTGTGACTATTTTGTGATCGGTATTGTGCATGAATAAAACGATCATTATCACAATAGCCAGCTTTTATTCTTTGAATAGCGGCCATTCAAGAGAACAATGGATCTCCAAACAATGTACACCTGTATGGATGTATCCCATCTTTCGGTTGATGAGGTAGAATATGAGCTACTAATCAGGAACATTTTGTTTCACTTCGATGAACACGAGAGTATCAAGCGAAGGAAGCTCAAAGATAGATTGAAGGGTGAAAGAGAATCAAAAACGTTTGCCTTTTCTCAGCCGTGGCAAAATGTTGATGAAGAATTAGTCACTATTGGTTCAAAATTAACAGTCATAGGTGGTTTGCTAGAAAATCCTAGAACAGATGCCAGACAGCGTCAAAAACTAAAAACGCGATTAGTTCATTATCGAGTCCGGAATTATATTTTGTCTAAAGCCGCAGGCGCGAAAAATTTCAGAAACGAAATTGGAAAAATAGGTCGTCAAGCCGCGGACCTATTCAAGCGATTTTTCCCGGAAATTACTGATACTGGTACTCATTCAGAAGATTCCGAAAGACTGGAATCTGATTTGAATAACGTGTTAGAAGAGGTTAGAAGCGAAATAGAGGTTCTGAATGAGACAGCGGTATCAGCAAAAGAGGTAGAAGAAGAGTTAGAGCAGGCAGGAGCAGCACACCAGTTGCTAGAATCGAAAAAGAAAGAGATGAATGAGTCAGTAAAGAGGTCGGAAGAAATTTTAAAAGTTCTTTCGGAATACGAGGAAGGTAAAAAGGAAAATCCGTTAGAGCTTATCGCGGTTTTCAAAACGTTCGTGCAACAGACTACCGAACAGCAAAGGCAGATGCGAGAGAAACATATTGCGGAAGAGGAACGAAAGATGAAGGAAGCGCGAGATACGATGGAAAAGAAAAAGAGATTAGAAAAGGTTTTGATTAGTCTGAATGACCGTATTAAAAAGGAGCCAGAGCCGGTAGAGAAAAAATCGGTGAAATGCTTAGAGCCAGAAGAAACGAAAACTGATATAGGAGATGGAAGGAAGGTGGAGAGGAAGGTAGGTGATTGTCACGATTCCGATAGTCACAGCGCGAAATTCAAACGGGATAGTTCCGAGGAAAGTAGAGAGAGGCTTGCTCGTAAGTCGAAAAAGCAGAGCAAATCAGGGAAAAAAGGAAAGAAGTCATCCAAGCGAGAGAAGAAAAGACAACATCGTAAGCCGAGCTTCTCGACTACTTCTAGTACGACATCGGTTACAGAAAGCTCCGAGTATTACAGTTCAGATTCAGGTAGTAGTTCAGATTCGAGCAGTAAGGATGAAAAGAGAAGAGGAAGGAGGGGAAGTAGGAGAAATTTGGATATGAAGAGAATACCTGTTGCGGAGTGGAGATTAAAATATGATGGGAAAGATCAGGGTAGAAAGCTAACAGAGTTCTTGAAAGAGGTGAAAATGAGATGTATTTCTGAGGACATCTCTGAGAAGGAACTTTTTAGGAGCGCAATTCACCTTTTCACAGGTCGCGCGAAAGACTGGTTTATTGAGGGAGTAGAAAACAGAGAGTTTCGGAATTGGCATGAGTTGAAAAGGGAACTCAAACGGGAGTTTTTACCCCCCGATTTAGATTTCCAGCTTGAGGTACAAGCTACCGAAAGACGACAAGCAAGAGGGGAGAAATTTACTGATTTTTTTCACGACATTATGAAGATTTTTCACTCGATGACTCGGTCGATTTCTGAGCGCAGGAAATTTAACATCATCTGGCGTAATCTCCGTTTTGAATATAAGAACGCCATGACTGGTGCCGGAGTCAGGTCGCTGTTTAAACTGAAGAAGTATGGACGGATCATTGACGAGAATAACTGGACCATGTTCCATAGACCTCACGAAAATTCAGCTCGTGGTAGAAGCGCTCAGCTCCACGAAGTTACAGCATCAGAGTCGTCGAAGTCCAAAGGTAACTCTCAAAATCCGAATGCGGCATCGCGAGTTTTTACCCGAAGCAAACCTAAAAATGATTCAACAGAGAAAACCAAAACATTACCAGAGACGAAAAATTTAGGGGAGAAGTCGGGAGAGAAGCCTGTCGACCCAGTCGAAGGCTCCTCGAAGGGCACGTTGATACAGATGGCTGAGAAATATCGGCGGCCACCGATTGGAGTTTGCTACAATTGTAGGACCAGTGGACATCATTATGCAGATTGTCCCAAACCGAAAGGCAAATTCTGCAGAATTTGCGGATTCGGAGATGTTATGCTTGCCCTGTGTGCCAAAAAAACGAGGCGGATTCAGCTTGAGGAGGCAAGCTGAAGGAAGTCGCCAAAACCCTTCACAAAATTGTCAGACCTCAGAAGAACTTTCGATGAGCGGTTTTGAGACGGTCTCTGAGAATGATTACTCTCCCGTGTCCACCGTGAACGAGCTTTTCGTTCGGGTCGATGGAGACACGCGACCGTTTGTAAAAGTGAGTGTGCTAGGTAGAGAAATTGTTGGCTTGTTAGACAGTGGTGCTCACTGCTCGGTGTTAGGAGCAGGGTGTAAAAAGCTAATTAAACTATTAAAGCTGAAAATATTTCCATCAGATGTGCATGTAGAAACTGCATCAGGGTCTAAAGTCGACGTTGAGGGGTTCGTGTATCTCCCAATCACGTTTAACAACGAAAATCGAATTGTCAAGACTCTCGTGGCGCCCAAACTTAAGCGTAGATTAATTCTAGGCTTCAATGACTTTTGGCGAGCCTTCCAGATTCAGCCAATTGTCCTGAGTCGAGAGTCTCGAAGAAGGGAAAAGGAGTTGGAGGAAAATTTAAGGATAGATGAGTTGGAATGGCAGGAAAGTGAGAAGGACAAGGGAAGTTTAAGCGAGACACAAAAGGCCCAGTTAGAGAAAGTAAAACTCAAATTCAAAATTGCCGTTGAGGGGCAAATTTTGGATGTAACTCCACTTGCAACTCACAAGATTGAGCTCAAGGATGAATTCCAAAAGTCGGCTCCAATCAGAATTAATCCATATCCAACGTCACCTGAAATGCAAAAGCGCATCAATCTAGAGCTCGATAAAATGCTACAACAGCAGGTCATTGAGCCGAGCAAAAGTGAATGGTCACAGAGCACCGTTCCAGTTATAAAACCAACTGGGGAAGTACGGTTGTGTTTAGATGCGAGACGCCTTAATGAGAGGACAAAACGCGACGCTTATCCTCTCCCACACCAAGACAGAATATTGAGCAGATTGGGGGCAAGCAAGTATTTGACTACCATCGACTTAACCAAAGCTTTCTTACAAATACCATTGCACCCAGATTCCCGCAAATATACTGCCTTCTCGGTGTTAGGGAGAGGATTGTTTCAGTTCACCAGGCTCCCATTTGGTCTAGTCAATAGTCCAGCGACACTGGCTCGGCTAATGGATGACGTCCTGGGGTATGGTGAACTGGAGCCGAATGTGTTCGTCTACCTCGACGACATTGTCGTGGTAAACGACACATTTGAAGCACACATCCAAACCCTTACCGAAGTAGCTCATCGGTTGAAGGCAGCAAATCTGTCAATCAACCTCGACAAATCGCGATTTTGTATGAGAGAATTACCCTACCTGGGATACATTCTCTCCCCCGAGGGCCTGAAGCCAAACCCCGATCGAATAGAGGCCATTGTAAATTATGAGAGGCCGGCATCTCTCAAGTCATTGCGCAGGTTTCTCGGGATGACTAATTATTATAGACGGTTTATTTCTGGGTTCAGTGAGTTATCTGCGCCTCTCACCGATCTCTTAAAGAAAAAACCGAAATCTCTGACTTGGAACCCGAGAGCAGAACAAGCTTTCTTACAGCTGAAGGAAAGTTTGATCGCCTCTCCCGTATTAGCAAACCCTAATTTTACCCTTCCCTTCCAAATCCAATCGGATGCTAGCGATAGCGCTATCGCTGCAATCCTGACACAGCAGCATGAAGACGGTGAGAAAATAATTGCATACTTTTCTCAAAAACTGTCACCTGCCCAAAAAGCTTACGCAGCTTCAGAAAAAGAAGGGTTGGCGGTCTTAAGCGCCATTGAAAAATTCCGCCCGTACATAGAAGGGTCCCATTTTACCGTTGTCACGGATGCTTCTGCCCTCACTCACATCATGAAGGGTAAGTGGCGTACGTCTTCCAGATTGAGTAGATGGAGCATTGAATTGCAGGGTTACGATATGGAGATACGGCATAGACGCGGAAAGGACAACGTCATCCCAGACGCGCTTTCCCGCTCCGTAGAAATAACCGAGGTCCTTTCCGATGGAGACGCATGGTATGCCAACTTATACAAGCAGGTAGAGACTTCACCTGACGATCATCTAGACTTTAAAATCGAGAACCAAAAACTGTTCAAACTGGTTCCCAACAAAACTGAAGTGCTCGACTATCGCCATGAATGGAAGCTCTGCATCCCTGAAAGCGATAGAGAGCGAGTGCTTCAGCTCGAGCATGATGAGTCACTTCACATCGGCTATGAAAAGTTACTTGAGCGCCTCAGGACTAGATATTTTTGGCCAAAACTGGCCGAGTCGGCCAAAAAGTATGTAGGGAAATGCCAGGTATGCAAGGAATGCAAACCCAGTTCCGTGTCACAGCATCCATCGATGGGAAATCCACGGTTAGCGACAAAGCCCTTTCAAATCGTAGCAGTTGACTTTATTCAGTCTTTACCCCGATCGAAAGCTGGAAACATGCACCTATTTGTACTCCTTGATTTATTTTCCAAATGGACAGTGTTAGTTCCCGTCAAGAAAATTTCGACGGAACTGATTATAAAAATTCTCGAGGAACAATGGTTTAGGCGTTATTCTGTTCCCGAAATTATCATCACTGATAATGCCACAAGTTTTCTAAGCCACGACTTCAAAAACTTTTTGGGCAAATATGGAGTGAAACATTGGGCCAACTCACGTCATCACTCACAGGCAAACCCTGTTGAGCGACTAAATCGGAGCATAAATGCATGCATTCGCACTTATGTAAAATCCGATCAGCGCCAATGGGATACAAGAATATCCGAAATTGAGCACACGATAAACAACACTTTCCATTCGTCCACTAATTTCACCCCATATCGCGTTATATTTGGCCACGAAATCGTCACTACTGGCGAAGAGCATAGGAGAGATGCAGATACGTCTGTGCTTTCTGATTCGGCCCGAGATGCACAACGATTGCGAGTCAATGACACTGTTTATAATCTCGTTCGTAAACACTTGGAAAAGGCTCACGATCGCAGTTCAAGAGCGTATAACCTTCGCTACCAGAAACCTGCACCTGTGTATCAGGTTGGTCAGCGGGTATACAAAAGAAATTTCACCCAGTCTTCTGCGGGAGACCATTACAATTCTAAGTTGGGTCCCGCATACGTGCCCGCCATCGTTGTTTCGCGAAGAGGCACTAGCTCATATGAGCTCACCGACGAAAATGGCAAGAATTTGGGCATATTTTCTGCCGCAGATATTAAGCCTGGTATTCCCGAGTAATTAGCACCATCTTCTCCACTAGTTAGGTTGGGATTACGGTATTTTCCTTACACAAAACCACTAAATCCAGCAGCGTAGAATTTCGGCCGTCCTCACCATGTCCGCGTTGGTCGAAAGTATTGTTCAAGATCATGATCGTATTGTATATGTGAAGAGCTAAAATTGTTAGAGCGAGTGTGAAGTTGATGTAGATGAATGTAGGTACATGTTTTTTGTTGTAGGTCCATCTCTGTCTGATAAAAGTAGAAAATCATCTCGTCAATAGTCTGTTGTTATGAGGAATTGTAGCTTGTGTGCGAAGAATAGAACTGTCCAATGAATTATGACTAGTAGTGACCAAATTCTTCTCCGCAGTTTGCAGATTTTTTTAACGCGTTAAGTCTGCACTATGACTCCAAATAACGGCTCCGTAATACCAAGTCCTAAGAAATCCATCCAAAAATGCACATTAAAATCAAAACAACAATAAATAGTATCCATTCGGTAGATTTGCATCATGATGTTTCGCACGAACAAAGATTGTGTTGGTAATCTTTCACAAAACTTCACTGTTTTGGGTAATTTGGAAGATAAAAAGGCCAAGTAACAGAATCGGGTATTAGAAGCGGTAAAGATAGCATTCCGAGCATGTAGGGAATGAACTATCTGGTGAATACACGCGACAATGTCTGTTTTTGGGAAAATCGAATGCATGAAAGTTGCAACTCAAACCTGATATGCTATTTCGTTATGTAAACTTTATGAAAATTAATTGATAATAAATTATACAATTAATTTTAGAGGGAGATGGGAGGTGGTGTTACCGTTGAGGAACGCTAACTTTGTTTATTAGTTCTTAAGAATAAATTTGTTAGTATTTGTTGGTATAGTTAGTGTAGATTGTTAATAAATTTATATTCTATTATGTGCTTTTTGTTAGTAAATTATATTGTATGTTAGTAAATGTTATAGAAGGATAATGAATAAAATCAGAACAAAATTTGTTAACACACAATCACCTTACACTGAACAGACCTAACACAACACATACACCAAATGAGCCAAAAAGGGGAAAAGGGTTGCCATGACACCATCCATGCCAAAAAGAGAAATATAAAGGGGAAAGGGGGAAAAGGCAAGAGGGACAGGCTACTGGGTCGAATTGAGCTAAGAGCAAACTCTTTCCGTTCTGACCTCTCGAGGCAAGTAGTTCGTCTAAGAGCCAAAATTCGGTAAAAGTTAAATTAACCGTTGGAAGCTATCCAGTGAATCGGAAAGATAAAGTTTGATCCGTGAGGAGTTATTCTGGAATCAGGACCCATTATCATAGGCCTATTCAGCCTGGTAGTGGCCACCCGTGGCCCGTGAACACCTGTAAGGCATCCCGTCCGCCGCCTAGGAGGCCCGAACAACGCCTTTCGTTCGGTTAGTGCCCCTCCTGGACAGCACGAAGTTCCGCCTGGCGTTGAGGACCCTCCGACGCCCAGAAAGTCCCGTGAACGCCCGAAGTCCTCGGCATTCCCCGTTGAGACCCCTGGACATCAGCCACCACGCCACCCCGGTGGTCAGATCAAGCGCGAAGGTTGTGCCGCGCACCCCGTCATCCCGTCCAAGCCCGTTGGTCCACCGAACGCCCAGGATACCCGCAGGAAACCACCCCAGTGCTCCACTTCCGGCCGGCCGCAACGTTCCACACTCCACACAGACACTCCACACACACAGTAAGTTTGAAAAAAATTAAAGAAATAGTGAAAAAGCAGAAATAGTGTTTTACTTGGGTTCTTGACCAGCGAAACGTGCCGACCCTAAGATTCTCACTCGCTAGGCGTGGGCCTTCCGACCCGCCAAGTAACATCTCGGTGGAAGATATATGGAGGCAACACTGAGGGTTTTACCTCGGATAGTCACCTCACATGCGACGGCTTCGATGCCTGTCATCGGTTGAAAATCGACTCTGTAAAATGAGTGCTGCTTTTTGATCCCTAAAAGCACCCCTCCGTACGAGTCGGACCGATCAAGACGGATAATGTTGAAATCGGAAAAAGGTAAGGTTACATCGGGTGTCAGCCATGTTTCGGATAGTGCAAAAACATCGCATTGTAAATTGTTAACTAAAAACTTGAAAGCGTCTAATTTTGGTGCGATACTACGACAGTTCCAGTGTAGCACAGAAATCATATCTTCGACCTCGGTGATTAAATTAGCCATCGAAAGATACGAATGTCGCAAGGAGGGGCATTTTAGAAGCCAACTGCTTCAAAAGAGGAGACACACAAGGAAGAAGTACTTTGACAATGCTCTTCACTGAGTCAGAAGCATTAAAGAAGTTAAGGATGATGTCTACGATGCCAGAAAGCGTGAACATCGGAGCACCAAGGGGTTGTTCCTGGTTCTCCGAATGCTGTCCCTCTGGCTGAGAAGTCGAAAAAATTGGGACATCTGGGATTTTTGATGTTCCCGGGAGCGAAGGAAAGTCTCGTTCATCTTGGATTTTGAATCCAGGAGGTGAACGTTTGGCGCCTTTCTTAACACTCTTAGAATTTGTCACGGTGGGTTGGGGGTCACTGCTAGGCAGATTCCGAGGTTTTTTGGTGGGTCTCTGGAGCCTCACCCGTTTCCTCGTTTCACCCTTAAAAACAAAGGGAACCCCGTCCCCGACCTCAGAGTCAGAGCCCTGATCATCGAGAGACAAAGACGAGTAGATGTTGCGTGATTCAACGACCGGAGCAGCTTGTCTCAGCATTTCGGCGTAGCTTCGCCTTGAACGCTGCTGCAACGATCGTTTTTGATGTTGTTTTCGCTGTATGTACTTCGGGCAAACATTGAGATCGTGTGGACGGTCGCTACCACAATAAACACACTTGGGCGGCGTTTTACATGCACCGTCTACATGTCTCTCCCCGCATGTTGCACAGCGAGGTTTATTGCTGCAGTACTGGGCGGTGTGGCCCAGCTGCTTGCAATTGATGCAATTCATTACCTTCGGTACATACAGCCTCACAGGTAGCCGAAGTTTGCCAATCACCAGCAGATCTGGTAATGCAGATCCGGAGAAGGTCACACAAAATTCTTCAGATGGTGTGTAAACCTTCTTCTCGCCCTCCTGTGATACCGAATGCAGTTGCCGGCAATCCAGTATCTGGACAGGAGGTAGAGAAGGGTTATGGAAACGACCACAGCCTTGCATGATCGTTTCGCAGGTCAAAGATGCGTCGGCGACCTTCCCCGAAATCTCTATCGACGCGCTCGGTAGGTAAACGAAGTACTCAAGTGTAAACAACTCGCAGGCCACAATCTCATTAGCGTGTTTTCGGTCGCCTACTGTCACCCGAAGCTTAGCTGTACCGACCATGTCAATGGAGACAACGGAAGAATACCGCTTAGTCAGATCCTTGCTGATTTGAACGGTGTTCAAACGTTTGCCTTTGGGTCGGAAGAAAACAACATATGGCCCGCCAAAGTCGGGAGGGTAGGCCTTGAGGCGGGGGGACGTGGAAACAGATTTGCTGTTGGTGTCCATTGGAGAAGCAGCAGGGTGAAGGGAGACAAAGGGGTTAGCATTTATATCGCCTTGTTGGCTCGAGCAATCCGATGCCAATAACAAAGCTTCGCTGATGTGGTACGACGTACCCCCGCCATCATTGTCATCGCCCATTGTGGCAGCTAACTACCACCACGGGGCAATCAAAAATCTTAAACTAACACTTATCACGGGGACGAAATAATCAAAAAACAAGGGACAAAATTAACTGTACAGGGAAAGTGAGGAAAAAAAGAAAAAAAAACTGCTTATATACCAAATTAAATCTAATCAAAGAGACAGTGGAGAGGAGGGAACAACGAGGGGTAACTTTGAATACTTAGCTTTGTGCTCTAAAACAGAGGCTCGACGACGACAGGTCCAACCCAAGTAACACAATTTGTTATAATACTGTATATAATACATGTTACATACAAACGTCCATGTTTTGTATGAAATATGGGAAACGTATTTTCATACACTTATATAACCGAAAAAGCGCAAAAAATGGCGGCTTATAAAACATCTTTGATGTTATTGAAAATGTTTTTCAATACAATCTTATAACATAAAATTATGTATCGAATATGTTCTCAGCAACATCATAACAACTTACTTATTGCCGGCACGAAAATATTAATTATCAACCACGCATAGCAAATAATTATGGCGTCTTTTATAAATGCAGTATTTAGTGATGGCTCAAAATAATTTTCAGGCCTTACATTTCGTTTGTAATTTACCATCTCGATGTTTGGGCACTATGACTTAATTTCATGTGCCGTTCAAAATTTATGGTGAAATAAGCACTTTTCCTCTTCATAAATTCATTCGCTTTCCATCGGATTGGAAATAAGAAGGGAAGCTTTTTGACATCTCTGTGGTTTGTAAGATATTTTCAAACAAATTTTCAGACATGCAACATGGTGGCTTCTTGACAAAGTACCGTCAGAATGTTTTGGGATGTTATTTTCAATTATGATGCATTAATGATGATCTTTTAGACTGCAGAATTTGTATTCGTTATCAAAAAGGAAATTATATTATTTCATTACATATTCAAACTGTTCCGGATGGATAATTATTGGCAGAAACATCAGTAGATGAACAAACGGCTATGTATAAAATGGTAGTATGAAACTTTTTAGCAGGCACTGTAATTGGTCTGTCCTGATATATGGAGGAACTCAACATTTTAGAAATACGTTCAAATTACGACTGATATACATCTCAATAACATGTTTATCGATTATCACTTGAATCGAATGAAATACATTGAAAAAACATCATAGCAACGTATTTTGAACATCTACTTCTCAATAGAATACGACGATGTCATTTTTGGTTTTGGATGACCTATTTTGAACATAGATATAACAATAACAAAGATGGAGTGCGTTTGCTAGAACGAATACTAATTAATTGTTCACGGGACCAAAAATAGTGTAAAAACTGTGCTGGTAAGTGAGATTTAGCCGCCGCGTAAGTACCCCCAAGTGATTTTTAGGTGACAGGAGGCCTGTCATGCAAATAAAGTTGAATAGTGTCGCCCATCTTTCGAGCCATGGTGACAGTGGTCTGTTTGGTGGTCTGCGCCAAGTTTTTAGAGACTACTAGCTGTACCCGGCAAACTTTGTCTCGCCTACTGCGATTTTTGACATTTCAAGTCCCTAGCCAAGCGCCCAAGTCTCCGTTCAAAATGTATGAAAACCCGATTTTCAAAAACTCTCAATTTTCCCATGTTTTAGGCCTCATAAACCTTCCTTGGGTGAAAACTAACAGAACAAAACTTAGACGACCCAAATCGGACCACCCGTTCGCAAGTTATGCGCGGTCCCACGTATGCCACTGCATTTTTATATATATAGATTAACATACCCATTTGTTACCCCGTTACAAGTATGCTATGTAGTGGGATCAAACCGCAAAACATAAAATTAAAGTTGATATCGTATTTGGATTGCCTTGTATTTTTAAGTGAAAGAGATGTTTATTAAATAATGATCAAGTCAGTGAGAAGAGATAGCAAACTGATAATGTTCTACATTAACGTATTTAATACGTAAAAACTACGTTTTAATAACATGTTTGAGCTCAAAGGTTATAACTATGTGCTGCTGATGTTATACATATCATCTTCAATTGAAGGAAGACGATGACACAAATATCTTATGCAACCAACGTTAAATTTACGTTATTTTAACTTTTAGTGAGGATGATAACATTTTTCAGTAACTTGTTATTGCCAAACACAGTTAAAACATGATTTCAACATAATATGTGTACAAATACGATTATAGTACTATACTACAACATCTTTTTTAAGTTTATTCTCAAAGATGTTTTCTGTGTTACTTGGGAAGCGATGGGATCGCCCGCACCGGGAGGAGGCGCGCGGTTGAACACTCTCTGCTCTTCTCTCGGTGGGCTGCTGCTGTCGACGACGATGAGCTTGGGTACTCACTGGAAGAACCCAATCACGGCCGCGCGAGCGGCGCGGTATGCGGGGGGTGCTGCACTGTTGTGCTCGATAAAATATCAATGCGCCACGTGATATAATGAAAACGTGAACTTTACTCAAACCAAACGAACTTTTGCGGCAAAATTTGTGGCCTAGCCAACCGCACGCGTCCCACTAGGGATTATCACTTAATAACTTGATCACTCGGAAACACTAGCACGGAAAAAGCCACCGAACTGAAAAGTATCGGGAGACAAACCGGACGAACGAAAAGATGCGACTGTCTCGCACGAACGCTCGCCAAAGAGTGGCCGTGGAATTTTGACGTCTAAGAAAGAGTTATTTATTTACTCAAAATGAACAACTTTTTCAAAACTCTCTAATGTGTAACAGTAAAAAGTTACATGCTTACATTATTAATATTTATACTGTTACTAAAAAGCTATTATCTCAAAAACACCAAAAAATACCTCTCCAATTTTTTGGCAGTATGTTCACTTAGTATTGCTTCGTATTTGCTGAAAATTTGATGTTGCGATTTTTGCGCTTTGTGAGATATTAAGGCTTGAAATTCACACTGTTTTTTTCGAATTTGTATTATTTTATATTTTTAATGATAATATTCAACATATTCCCATACAATGTGTTTGGTTTGACACATATGCATTAGGAAAAAAAATTAAACTCACATGGTTTCTGGTAAAAATGTCAAAATTAGCTTCAAAAACTGTTTTTCATTGATTAGTTTTTATTTTGTAAATAACTCGAAAACAGTAAGCTGTGGAATTTTGACGTCTGAAAAAGAGTTGTTTATTTTGCCAAAATCAACAACTTTGCCGAAGAGGCCAAGTCTCTAGGACGTAAAACAAAGAAGTTAGATGGTGGCGCCACCTATGCGGACGAGTTGCGAACTACTACGTTCTTAGCAATAGATGCCCTTGTTGATGTCAAACAACTTTGTCGAAGACACCATGTGTCGAAAATGCTTCGTTTTGGAGTAATTAATTTAGTTCCGCTAGATTGCGATTCTGGCTCTTAGTGCAATGTGAAAAACGATAAGAACGACGTCACATGTTTACTTCCAAAATAGATGTTTACAGGTTACTAGCCTGGCCTTGTGATATTTATGCCGTGATTCTCAGGTTACTAATATGTCCTAGGATATGTCTAGTAACTTCCGGAATGAAAAAGGTTTTCTTGTAGTTTTTTAGTAGTTGTTGTGGCGGTTTTCTTGTGAAACTGGCAACACTGTAGGAGCTTATACGACAGTAGAAAAGGTAGCTAGTAGAGTGAGCTGTTCATCAGTTGGAAGTGTGAGCCTTTGTTAGTGACTGATAGGAACACTTAAATGTAAGTTAAAATAATTGTAATTAATGTTTATTTTTTATAATAATAAATAAATATTCCAGCATTGAAGCTGCACAAATGAAATGCTACTATCAATAGGTGTTTGTCAGTACAGAGGCGACGCTCCCAACAATCTTCAATGATTTAAAGCGCCTACTGAATAGTGGAATGGAGTCCATAATTCGTAGAATTCAATTGTTGGAGGAGCAGAGCTTGCTGCGTCGAAAGCAATATGAAGAAGAAAAGCTACGAATTGAAGAGGAATACCAGCGAGAACTGGTGAGGATTGACGAAGAGTTCCGGCAAGCTGCAAGGAAAATAGAGCTGAAGTTCGCTGCCAGAAGGGGCGATGAAAAAGGTGCAACAAGTTCAACAACAGAACAACCGCCGGTTGGTGTTTCCAGTAGATCGCCGTCTGTTTGCACTACCTCCCCAAATAAGTTAATCAACCGACAGTCAACCTACGAACGACAACAAAACGATGCCCTTCCAGAACGCTGCTCAGTTGCCGTGAACGTTTTACGTGGAATAACAGGAGGTGCAGACAGTAACGAAGAAAAAAAGTGTGCCTGCCTGTGGCATCCATTCAGTACAAATTTAGTTGGATACAAGTTTGAATGCAAGCCACAGGACATTCGAAAAATTGTATGTAATCTTGAACACAACAAATGTTGCAATTTGAATCGGTATATAGCACGTGGTGTAATGATGATTTTGATTGCGATAGGGTTTATCGTTTATGATCCTGGAGGCACTTTTTGTGAACGATTCATTCAAAAATTGCAGTACGCGAGTGTTTGTACTTTAACTAAAACAGTGTATGAGAATATAATTCAATTTAAAACAGAATAATTTGAACTCAAGAATGATAGATCTGAAATGTGTAGCCTTGAGCTATCGTTACCAGTTTCACCCGGGGGAGATTGTTGTGGCGGTTTTCTTGTGAAACTGGCAACACTGTAGGAGCTTATATGACAGTAGAAAAGGTAGCTAGTAGAGTGAGCTGTTCATCAGTTGGAAGTGTGAGCCTTTGTTAGTGACTGATAGGAACACTTAAATGTAAGTTAAAATAATTGTAATTAATGTTTATTTTTTATAATAATAAATAAATATTCCAGCATTGAAGCTGCACAAATGAAATGCTACAGTACAGAGGCGACGCTCCCAACAGTGCTGCCAGAACAGTAGTAGTTGCTTAATTGGAAGCCAAAATTAGAATGAATCAGCCAGTGCATATTGCTCTGCTTATACATAAAGTGGAGCAATGGGGCACTGCACTGTTTTGATTTTGTATGGGATTTTGAAGTTTCTTGGCCTTGTTGTTTACAACATTTCTGGAAGAGAGAAAGAGAAGGAAAGAACTTTGTGCAGTGCCCTATAGCTGCTATGATGGTTGATTTATGTTCAGGGTATTATTGAGTTGACGTGTAAATCCATCGATTGCTTTGATTCAACATTTCCCCCCTTAAGGTGTCGTCATCCAATAGGGTATGAACCGGGCTGGAAGATGAACCATGTGTCGTCCTCTCTCTAGGATAAGAGTCACAGTGGTTGGGCTGGTTGTGGTTCATCAATTGTATTCGGAGCCGGAGTCGGTTCATCCTTAGTTTCATCGGTTCCTGCAGCTTCTTCATCCGACATATCATCCGTCAAGATAAAATCTTCCAGATTATTGAGAGGTGGGTCTTCGAGCGGTTGAATTGCAAGTAGGGTCAAGTGGGGTAAAATGCCATTTTTCAAACTTTCATCGTTTTCAATGATAATAAGCCTCATTTTTTAGGCTTTCAAAGTGGTAACAGCAACTAGACAATATTTGCTCGATACTTCAGCAAAAATATTCACTAAACTATTGGATTTTCATCGATTTTAGCGATTTTAAAAACTGGTTCGTAAAACGGAAGTGGTGCAAAAAGGCCACCTGCCATGGGGTAAGATGCCACTTCATGAAAACATTCAAAAATTACGTCCATCAGTTTTCGGGCATTTTTGACTCCTTTTCCGCCCTCTGTTCCGCTTTTTTCGTATATTCATAAAATGGAGCGTTACCCCCTCCCCGAAAAACGATGTTCGTCATATTTGAATGACCCCTAACATGGAAAGCGTAGACATCAACAACCATGCGTCTCCATGTGTGCCTCAATCTCGTTGGAAACACTTGGCTGGTAATAAAATCACCAGAAAACCTTAATCGTAAACACGAAAAACCGGAAGTTGCCAATTTTCATTGGGAAATCAAAAGGTTTTTCGTGGGATTGGTGGCCTAGCTTCTAGAAGAATGTTCGATGCAAACATATCTTGACACCATTCACATATAGTAATGATCAACTCCCAATCAGGAATGATTTTATGAGTTGGGCCATTTTACCCCATCTTGGCATTTTGGGCTTTGTTCCCCTAGAACTTGAGGTGCGACATCGGCTGGAACTTTTGTCGGGCCCGTTTATCCGAATCCATCGAAGAATATGTAGTTTCGGGGTCGTCACCAAGCATTTGCCGATTAGCGAGTTCAATTCCCGCCGCAGCTGTCAGAAAAGTTTTCGGCTGAGCCGCTGGGCGTTGCATGCTAGTCCGTTGTCTAGTGTAGTGCTTCCTTCAAAGAATGAATAGCTCACTGGAAGCATTAAACGTGTCCGTGTTTTTAATATGGAAAGTGCAGATGGTTGATTCTCTGGACTCTTGTCTGGAACACGAATCATGAGTTGATTGGTGTGGGGCCGTATTAAACGATGTTGATCGTCCAGGAACACATTGTATTTGACGTTTCTGACTTTCTCAATTACGGTTGCTGGTTCCCATCTCCAGGAATTCGTTGAATGAACCTTAGCAAACACGGAATCTCCGTTGCTGAAAATTGGATTCCTTGACTGGTGCAGAAAGCTTGAAATTCATGACTTGAAAGTTGGGCTCCGTTGTCAGACACATGTACCTCAGGAACACCGAATGTAGCGAAGGTTTGATTCAGTTATTTGATTGTTGCTCTTGATGTCGTTGACTTGGTTACATGAACTTCTGGCCAATTGGAGTAGGGATCTGCTATCACGAGGAAAAAGACACCATCCACTGGACCACCGTAATCGATGTGAATTCTCAACCAGGGTTTTGAAGGTACAAGCTGGGATTCCAATGTGGTCTTTGCAGGAACCTTTCCTGCCATTGCACACGGTGTACAGCGCTTGACGTATTCATATTCCTCAATTTCTTGGTCGATTCCGAACCAGTATAAAAAACTCCTTGTTATGGACTTCATACGAACTATTCCCGGATGACCTCGATGAAATTGCTTCAGGAACCTTTGTCGAAACTCGTCAGGAACAACGACTCTGTTACCGAACATTATGCATCTTTTGACAATGGTGAGTGACTCGCGTCTGTGATAGTACGGTTGAACTGCAGTGTGAAGATCCTTGGAACAGTGTGGCCAACCTTCACGGATGTGTTTAGAAACGGTTTGGAGTGTTGTGCTTGTTGATGTAGCCTTCCGTAGTGCTGCAAACGAAACCGAAACCTTTTCTGCTGCGTTAGAGAGAGCTGCAAGCAGACAAGCAGCCATTCGATTAGCTGCTGACGGAGAGTGGCTGGCATGGTTTATAGCAGATGCGTGTAAATTTCCAGCAAATATGCTTCAAAACCTGTAAACAAGCCATCTGATCTGCATCGGGCTGCTCGGCTGACGTCAAATGCTCGTGATTTATAGCTGATTTTAATTTACGTGCTGTTTTATTTTCTCATTTTTTTTACTGTGTAGAGCCAACATTCTGATAACAGGGCTTGCCTTGAAAGTAGTGTTACAAGCACCGACGATACCATCGAGGTCATGAATAAATTCATCTATACATGCTTTTAGATGAGCTCCATGAGGGTTTTGGGAGCGTTTCACGGGGATTCAGAAACATACGTTTCAATACGTTTCAGGGCTGAAATTTCGTAGACTTCAATGGATTCAGAGGCTTTCAGGAGAAATTCAGAGGGGTTTAAGAACGTTTCCAGACATCTCAAGGGTATTGTAAGAGGCTTTTAGGGGTGTTCAGATGGATTTATGGGAATTTTAGGGGGCTTCAGAGTCTTTCAGAGGGAGTTTAGAGACGCTTCAAGGGATTTTAGCAGGGTTCTCAAGAGTTTTGGTTCCTGGTTGTTTACACAAGAAAGTTCTTTGTTATCCTTCCGGTATGGAGCTCATCACCGTGTAAGCATGAATTTAATTCATAATGCTCCAATAAATCACTAATTCTGCTTATAAATCCCATGACCTATATTTATGTAAGTTCTTGGGAATTCTTAGACAGTCATTGAACTCATGGCTAGACATTTTTTTCTTGCTCGACGGGAAAATTTAGCCGCTGCGTCCAATATGCTGAAATTTAGTGGCATAATCCTTATAATACAGTGAGAGATCACATGCTATGCATGTAGATTCATCAACTCTTGTTCAAGAAAGCTTTTGGAGGTCTTAAATAGTCCCAGTTTCCAAAAAAAACAGTTGATGTCTGGAACTGCCATGGAAAGAGAGTTAACAGGAACTAAGTAATAATGTGCTATCCCATACCTAAATATAAATGTTCATCTTAAAAAAGGCAGTCAATAACCCCATCACCAGAGCATTTTTCATTCCTTCCGATGGCAGAATACTCAACACCGGTATCAGTTGATCTTTTTATAAACATTTTCTGTCACTTCCACCATCAATTCTGTGGGCTTCCATTGGACTACGGACCGAATCCTACAAGCCATTCCTCCGTTTTATTGCCAATAAAAAGCCGTAAATATTTTAACCAGCCAATAATTCAACATTTCGACGAACCAAACCGGTGAGAGGCGCCGAATCGCTCGTTATACAAACGGTACGGCACCGGGACTGGGAACTGCCATGCCGACGAGTTGAATGCCACTTTGGATTGAAATACGACAGAGGCTGAAACCCTTTCCCCTGGGGGCGGGGGCTTTGTCCTCGCTGCGCCGTTTCGGGTGCACAGGAAAAATAAATACATAGAGGAAAACAATCTAAATAACTTTTCTGTCAGATCAGTTTCCCATTTCCCCAGTCATGGGTAACGAAGGAGTACGGGAGCGCAAAATGGTTTTTGATAAAAAAAAAAAACTTTGTTGTCCTGGAAGAACCGCGGGGGATGGCATGGCACCATCGTCCGAGGTAAGTGATGCGCTTTGGGGGGAATCCGACCAGAATTGTATAACAAGATATTAACACAATTTTGGTAAGGAATTTTTCCGTGCAGATCAATATTCTAAATAGATTAAAAATGAAATTTCTAGACTTCCAGATTAGCATCTCACTTTACATATGGAAGATATAAAATCTCCAATTACGCCAAGTGGAATTTAACAATCTATTAGACGAAATTTAGATATTTACATCTGCTCGGGAAACCCCAAACTAGCACATACGTGTCTCTCAGGAGATTCTCCTGTATGTAGGTGCCACTACCGACATCGCGACGTTGGAACAATGGGAACCATTCCGAGAGCCATTTATTCTCGTGACAATTTCAGGACGTCTTTTTAGTGGAAAATCCTCCGAAATAATATATGAAACAAAAAAAACGCGTATATCACCCGGGGATGGTCTCGGATCTGTTCGACCATCTCGGTCAATGTGTAGTGTGGTGTGTGGAATGCCTGCCGTGATATTGTGTGGGTGTTATCACAGTATCGCAATATCGTTGTTGCTTTTATTTATGATTGGTTTTCTAATTGGAACTCGGAAACATGTTGTCAAACTGGAGTTTGGTCTTTTATTGCATTGAAGGTTGAGGGAGTCTAGCAGAATCCGATTGTAAAATAAATCGCCGAGTTCCTTTTCCGTGTTTCAGATTCATTAGTTACTCATCTATTTCTCACGACTTCAAAATTATTACAAAACAGCTAATGAGTTGTCAGTATACAACATCAAAGGGTTTGAGGTACGTACAAATATGTTTTATTACCCTTGGCTCTTGTAACACTACTTCCAAGGCGAACCATGTTACCATGAGGGCTGGCTCCAGAAACACTTCATCCACCTGGTATGCTTTATTCGCCAAATGCTGAACAGTCTCTGGAAATCTTCTTCTAAGTCGATCTGAAGTAATTCTCTATGGAGACTGTCAAAATTTTCACATTTAAAAAAATGTTCAACCAGGAGAAATCCCTGAGAGAATTAATTCTAGGAGGAATTGCCGAAAAAAACCTGTAGGTGTGCTCGAAGCAATTCCAGTAGGAATCCCCGAAGGAAGTCTGGAAGGAATCTCCGAAAAAATTACAGAAAAAAAAATCCTGCAGAAATCCTAGGAGGAACCACTGAAGAAATTCCAAGCAGCATCCTCAAAGGTTTTTCAAGAGGAAACCCCATAGGAAGTCAAAAGAAATCCCAGAAGAAACTCTAGGAATAATCCCCGAATTCTAGGAGGAACTTCCGAAGAAATTCTAGGAGGAATCACCGAATAAATTCAAGAAGGAAACCCCGAAGGAAATCCAGGTGGAATCCTCAAAGGATTTTCAGCGGGATCTCTCAAAGGGAATCTTTCCGGGTAGGGGCACGGATTTGCAAGAGGTACCCCCTAAAGAATTCTTGGAGGAAGTGCAGAAGAAAATCCTGAAGGAATGCTTGGAGAAACTTCATGAAGGATCTCTCAAGAATACCCTGGAGATATGCCTGATTATAATCCTAAGGAAATTATTGAAGGAACTCCTTTAAGATTCCCTGAAGGGACTCCTGTAGAAATTACTGAATGAGCTTTTGTAACAATCTCTGATGCAACTCCTGGTGGCACTCATGAGTCCTCCAGTAAAAATATTAATCTACAATCTGAAAGCACTCCAGGAGGGATCCATGGAAAAACAGCTAGAAGAATCCCTAAAGGAACTTCACGAGGAGTTCCCTAAGGATACCTGAAGAAATCTTAGAAGGAACTCTTGTATAGGAATATCTGAATAAACTTCTAGGGGAATCGCCCATATAACCGAGGCGGTAAACGCACGGGTATTCAGCATGACCATGCTGAGGGTGACGGGTTCGATTCCCGGTCGGTCCAGGATCTTTTCGTAAAGGAAATTTCCTTGACTTCCTTGGGCATAGAGTATCTTCGTGCCTGCCACACGATATACGCATGCATAATGGTCATTGGCAGAGGAAGCTCTCAGTTAATAACTGTGGAAGTGATCATAGAACACTAAGCTGAGAAGCAGGCTTTGTCCCAATGAGGACGTTACGCCAAGAAGAAGAAGAAGAAGGGAATCGCCGAATTTTTCTGGAGTTATCCTTGGGTCCTCAGATGAGATTATCTGAAGAAAATCCTTAAGAGATTTCTGAAGGAGCTTCCGTAGGAATTTCTGAAGCAATTCAGGAGGAATCTCTGAAGAAACATCTGCAAGAATCCTTGAAATTCCTGGAGGAAGTTCCATCAGATCTCCTGGATTAATTTCTGTAAGAACTCCTTAGGAATTTATAAAGGAACTTCGGAATGAATCCCTGCAGAAGCTCCTAGACAAATTTATGAAGCCTTTTGCAGGAATTTCTGAAGAAACTTCTTACGGAAATCTTGATGGATCTCCAGGAGGCATTTATGACACCACCTGAAAAAATCTCTGAAGAGACTTCTGGAAAGATACCTGATCGAATGTGTGTTGCAATAGCTTAGGGAACTTCTGAAGGAATTCCTAATTCACATCTGGAGGCATCTCTCCTGGAGCTATTGGGGAGATTCCTAAACAAACTCCTCAAGAGATCACCGAAGGAACTGCTGGAGCAATCCTTGAAAGAACCCTTGAAAGAATCTTCGAAAATTTGTCATGAGGCATCCCAAAGTATTTCTAAGAGGAATCCCGAAGGAATTTCTAGATGGATTCTTGAATAAATTCCAGGACACATGCTATTCCTGTGGTAATCCTTGATGAAAGTCTCGAATTGATCTCTGAAGGATCTCTTTGAGCGATCCCTACAGAATGTTGGGAGAAATCCCTTCTTGGAATTCTCGAGGAATTTCTGAAGAATCTCCTGGAGGAATCTCTAGGGAAACACCTGGTCTAGTTCTTACAGAAGCTCCTGTGGGAACTCCTAAAGAAACTTCAGAAGGAATTCCTGAACCTTAAAGTACTCTAAGACTAATCTTTAAAGGACCACCTATGGGAATCTCTGAAGGATCTTCTGGATGATTCTCTGATGTATCTTTAGGAGGCATCTCTAAATGCTTAT
This sequence comes from Aedes albopictus, assembly GCF_035046485.1. NCBI lineage: Eukaryota > Metazoa > Arthropoda > Insecta > Diptera > Culicidae > Aedes > Aedes albopictus. The sequence goes on from NC_085137.1 coordinate 423,885,358, forward strand.
GAATGGAACTGCTGGTGTTTTCCCTGAAGGTACACCTGTCATTTTTCTTTAGATTCCATCATTTATATCTCGTCAGAAGTTGCTTCAGAGATTCATCACGCATGCCTTCAGGATTAAGTTGTGGCTTATTTTAAAAAATCTCTCCGGGATATGATTCTCCAACTGGAAAGTGATCTTCTACTCAAAATAAGTGATCTATACAAAAATGAGCGATTTCCGTTGATATTTAGAGGTGGCGCAAAGGGTTCAAGTTAGGGGCCGTCCATTAATTACGTAAGGGTTTATAGGGGGAGGGGGGGTTTGAGAAATCTTACGCGCTATACAAAAATTTTTGGGTTCTCATACAAAAAATCTTACAAGGGGGGGAGGGGGTGCCGAAAAATGGCAAAAAATCCCTTACGTAATTAATGGACAGCCCCTTAAATGTTGCTAGAACAAACTTTAACTTTAAAAATTCCGAAATATGACATTTTTTTTAATATCTTAGAAACCAGTAGAGATATTGCAATTTTGAGCACAAATTTAGTTCAATTGGGCTCTAGAATCCCCGATTTAGCCTATAAAAATTATGTTTGAAAATTAAATTTGAAATGTTTTTTGAAGGTTTGTTCTAGCAAAAATTTCACTTTAACCCTCTGCGCCACCCCTAAATATAAACCGAAATCGCTCATTTTTGGACAGCCCACTTATTTCGACTAGTTGATCACTTTCCACTTAGGAAATCATATCCCGGAGAGATTTTTTAAAATTAGCCCCATCCTACTCCAGGATTTACAGATGAGAAACTCTTATGATAGTGATCGTCAGTATTTTTTATTTCAACTTAACTAAACTTAATTTTGTTTATGCACTGATCATCGGCGCGAAAAATGAAAACAGGCGGCGTGATCAACAGCGGCGTATGGCGCGCTGCCGATATCTCGGTCGGCGTCAGCGTGGGACAAAAAGTGTCGGCAGCGGCAGCGTGGCTCTACGCTTTTAACGCATGAGGGATACATATGAAAATAAGTAGGTTCAAGGTTTTTAGTGATTTTAGCGGAAATTTTCAAATATTGCTGCCTTCATAAAAGATTCCCAACAGTTATTTTTAGCAGAAGTGGCAGGATATAGGATAACACAGAATGCTGTGATTGTTCTACGAAAAGCGAGATAACAACAGGCTGGGTGGTCGCGAGACAGAGATAGTTTGAGAAACGATTCTGTACCCGGGTAGACGTGAATATCATGATCATATCTGAAAACGATCAAATTTTCATGTCATGTCTTAGTATGATATTTTTGAGATATTCAAAAAGTTGCCAAATATCTGATCAATATCTCATCGCGATATGATTTCAAAATAAGTACTTAACTTGATCTTCGGAAAGCCTTGTGCAACCCGCTGTATAAATGTCGAAATTTCCTAATATTGTGCATGAAAACTAGCTTTCGTGTATATTTTTATTATGCGCCGTCCCAAAATTATGTGACACTTCAGGGGAATAGGGAATACAGTCTAGCGTTACGACCCATACAAACAAGTGGGGGTTATTAATAAAACGCATTCTGGATGCCCCCAGATCCTAATGAACCAAGCACTGCCAGCCACCGAGTTCAAAATGCTTAAATTTTCAACTGCTTGACCAATTTCAAATCTTTTAGTGTACTTTTCCATAAATTTCTGTTGCCTAAACTGTCCATTGAAAACTTGTTTCAACATAGAAAAATACGTATTTTCCGAGAAAAAATAAGAATTTCGGCAAAGCATTGATTGCTTTCATGCATGAGTTTGGTCTCAAATAAAAAATAATATTTTAAATAATAATATTAAACTTGAACCTCAATTACTAGAATTAGAATACTCCAATTCTGAATTATAAAAATTATGCTAAGTACTGAATTTTGGAAAAAAAAATCTGCCAGAAAACTGTTCTAAAATTTAATTTTACATAAAAAAGCATGTTGTGGCAATTTTTGGGTAAAAGTGTGATGTAAATGATTATTTTAACAAAGTGTTTGATATGGACATATTAATGCAATATAAATATAAAGCATGCATAATGATTTGAAACTGATTAAGCTGTTAAAAATATATCGGGTCATAAAATTGTTTTTTTTTTTATATAAAAAAAAACAGGGAAATATAAAGAAATCTAAAAAAGTTAACATGTCGTGTGATTAAGCGTGAAAATAATGTATTACACAAGGATGTTTTCGATCACTTGACAATCGTTTGACTCATTTGTCCATAACTCAGTTCAGAAGCCCTATATTGGAATGTTGTATTCGGCAAAGTTGTAGATTTTTGTTTTTCTTACAATTATCACCATGGACGCCATATTCTAACTCTAATATTTACGTCGTAAAAGTGTTAGTACCAGCTACTCATACTAAACGATGGAATTTTTCGATCGTTTAGTATAAGTAGGTGGTACTAGCGCTCTAGCACCGTATATATATAAGTTAGAATATAGGGTCCTTAGTGATAATTGTAGGAAAACACAAATCCACAACTTTGCCGAATATCACATTTCAATATTAGGTTTCTGAACTGAGTTATGGACAAATGAGTCAAACGATTGCCAGGTGATCGAAAACATCCCTGATTACAAGTTTACTCAAGAATGAAAGAGAAACATAAAAAAAGAGTTTATATTCGGATGAAAATTGAAAAAGTTCCTTTGCGGCATTTGCCCCACCTCTTAGTCTCAATCAGGAATGAAATATATACAGATTTATCTGTATTATACAGATTGTTGTGCATCCGTACAGATTTCGTTTAATATGAGGTACAGATTTTTTTAGCTTACCTTACCGGTCAGGCTAAGGCCGGGGTGGCCTCTGCTGTACATAGTAGCCGCCTCCATTCCACTCGGTCCATGGCTGTTTGTCTCCAGTTCCGCACTCTGCGTAGGGTCCGCAGATCGTCCTCTACTTGGTCGACCCACCTAGCTCGCTGCGCTCCACGTCTTCTTGTACCGGTCGGATGACTCTCGAGAACCATTTTAGTCGGGTTGCTATCCGACATCCTGATGACGTGACCCGCCCACCGTAGCCTCCCGATTTTCGCGGTATGGACGATGGTTGGTTCTCCCAGCAGCTTATGCAGCTCGTGGTTCATTCGCCTTCTCCACGTCCCGTCTTCCATCTGCACTCCGCCGTAGATGGTACGCAACACCTTCCGTTCGAAAACTCCAAGGGCGCGTTGGTCCTCTGCACGTAGGGTCCATGTTTCGTGCCCATAGAGGACGACCGGTCTAATCAACGTTTTGTAGATGGTTAACTTCGTATTACGGCGAACTTTATTCGATCGTAGAGTTCTGCGGAGTCCAAAGTAGGCACGATTTCCTGCCACAATGCGCCTCTGAATTTCTCTGCTGGTGTCGTTGTCGTCGGTCACCAGTGAGCCCAAGTACACGAATTCTTCAACCGCCTCGATTTCATCACCGTCGATATGAATTCGGGGTGGCGGGCGCGGTGATTCCTCCCTGGAGCCCTTTGCCATCATGTACTTTGTCTTCGACACATTAATGACTAATCCGATTCGCCTGGCTTCACTCTTTACTCGGATGTACGTTTCCGCCATCGTCTCAAATTTACGAGCAATAATATCAATATCATCGGCGAAACCAAGCAGCTGAACGGACTTCGTGAAAATCGTCCCACTCGTGTTTATCCCCGCTCTTCGTATTACACCCTCCAAAGCAATGTTGAACAGCAAGCACGAAAGACCTTGCCGTAACCCTCTGCGAGATTCGAAGGGACTCGAGAGTGTCCCTGATACTCGAACTACGCACATCACTCGATCCATTGTCGCCTTGATCAACCGTATCAGTTTATCCGGGAATCCGTATTCGTGCATAATCTGCCATAGCTGTTCTCGATCGATTGTATCATACGCCGATTTGAAATCGATGAACAAGTGATGTGTGGGCACGTTGTATTCGCGGCATTTCTGCAACACCTGGCGGATGGCGAACATCTGGTCCGTTGTAGCGCGTTCACCCATGAATCCAGCCTGATATTGCCCCACGAACTCTCTTGCAATCGGTGATAGACGGCGGCATAAAATTTGAGAGAGTATCTTGTAGGCAGCGCTCAGTAGTGTGATCGCGCGGTAGTTCCCGCAATCCAACTTGTCGCCCTTTTTGTAGATGGGACAAACGATACCTTCCATCCATTCCTCCGGTAATACTTCCTCCTCCCAAATCTTGGTAATGACCCAGTGTAGTGCTCTCACCAGTGCTTCTCCACCGTATTTTAGAAGCTCGCTTGGTAGTTGATCTGCTCCAGCGGCTTTGTTGTTTTTCAACCGGCCAACCTCCTCCTCAATCTCTTGAAGGTCAGGGGCCGGAAGTCTTTCGTCCTGTGCACATACTCCTAGATCTGTTACCACGCCACCTTCGGTACTTGCAACGTCGCCATTGAGGTGCTCATCGTAATGCTGCCGCCACCTCTCGACCACCTCACGCTCGCTCGTGAGAATATTCCCGTGATTATCTCGGCACATGTCGGCTTGTGGCACAAAGCCTCTGCGCGAGCGGTTCAGCTTCTCGTAGAACTTTCGTGTGTCCTTAGCGCGGTACAGCTCTTCCATCGCTTCGCGATCTCGTTCTTCATGCTGGCGCTTCTTCATCCGGAAGACTGAGTTCTGCCTGTTCCGCGCCTGTTTGTAACGTGCCTCATTCGCTCTCGTACGGTGTTGCAGCATTCTCGCCCATGCTGCATTCTTCTCGTTTTTCAACTGTTCACATTCGCCGTCATACCAGTCGTTTCTGTGATTCGGAGTCGCGAAGCCTAGAGCTGCAACCGAGGTACTACCTATGGCGGATCGGATGTCCCTCCAGCCATCTTCAAGTGTAGCTGCGCCAAGCTGCTCTTCCGTTGGTAGGGCCACTGCTAACTGCTGCGCGTAGTCTTGAGCCACTTCTACGTTACGAAGTTGCTCGATGTTGAGCCGCGGCGTTCGACTTCGACGCGTGGTGATAACTGTCGAAAGTTTTGAGCGCATGCATACAGCGACTAAGTAGTGATCCGAATCTATATTCGCACTGCGGTATGTGCGGACGTTGGTTATATCTGAGAAGAATTTACCGTCGATTAGAACGTGGTCGATTTGGTTTTCTGTTTGATGGTCGGGTGATCTCCAGGTGGCTTTGTGGATATCTTTGCGGGGGAAGAAGGTGCTTCGGACTACCATACCACGGGAGGCTGCAAAGTTTACGCATCGCTGGCCGTTATCATTCGATACGGCGTGCAGGCTGTTTCGCCCGATTACCGGTCTGTACATTTCCTCCCTTCCTACCTGCGCGTTCATGTCGCCGACAACGATTTTCACGTCACGCGGCGAGCAACCATCGTATGTTTGCTCTAACTGCGCGTAGAACGCTTCTTTCTCGTCATCGGGTCTCCCTTCGTGTGGGCAGTGGACGTTGATGATGCTGTAGTTGAAGAAACGGCCCTTAACTCTCAACATGCACATCCTTGCGTTGATCGGCTGCCACCCGATCACACGTTGTCGCATCTTGCCCAACACTATAAATCCTGTTCCCAGTTCATTGGTGGTGCCACAGCTTTGGTAGAAGGTAGCCGCTCGATGCCCGCTTTTCCACACTTTCTGTCCAGTCCAACAAAGTTCCTGCAACGCCACGATGTCGAAGTTGCGGGGATGTAGTTCGTCGTAGATTATCCTGTCACATCCTGCGAAACCTAGTGACTTGCAATTCCATGTTCCAAGTTTCCAATCGTAGTCCTTATTTCGTCGCGTGGGTCTTTGCCGATTGTATCGAGTCGTGTTTTCTCCTATGTTATTCGCAATGGGGATTTTTACGGGTGGCTTATTGGGCCTACGCCAACACTCCTGTCTCGCCGGAGGGCCATCGTGCCAGTTCTGTTTAACGTCCCAACCAACACTGGGACGACCACGCTGATGGGGCTACCACCTTGGATCTAGCTGGGCGTGGTGCAGCGTTTCTTACTCAGCCGCTGGATGCCAGAACAGACGCTGTTTGAGCCGCACCTCCTTGGTGAACAGACACTCGGATCGTACCTCCTCAATCTAGCTGAAGTCAGAAGGACAACAGTGCCCAGGCTGCACTACCAGCTAAGCACACAACTCTTAGCTGGCGGTCTTTGTCATCGCTTGACCCGTGGAAGCATGAGGTAGGAACTTGTGAGGACCAGAGCAATATTGGACGCTCTCCTTATCGACTCACCGTTTTGCAGCCCAGGGGCTATTTTATTTTAGTATGAGATACAGATTTTTCACCCAAATTTTGTATGGGATACAAATTTTTGAAAAGTGCAATACAGATCTAAAAAAACATGTGGCATCCCTAGCTTATTATTTTTGACTCGCACTCGGAGGTTTTCTCTTTTTATGTGATTTGAATCAAGAAGAGTATACGAACTCCAGATCTTAGGGGCTGTCCACAAACCACGTGGTCATTTTTTTGGGACTTTGCAAACCCCCCCCGCGTGGTCATTTATCCATACAAATTGGCCGTCATTGGCCGAACCCCCCAACCCCCCCCCTCCTCCTCATGACCACGTGGTTTATGGACAGCCCCTTAAGGAGTTTATCGGAAATTAACTGTAACTGTTCAAAATACTGTTTCTCGAAGTATGGTTATTCTTTTAATTCCGGTTCTTCTATCAAATCTTGTCAATATACTTAGGTTCAGAACAGCCTGAAGGAATTTGGGAAATGTTAAGTATTATTGAAAATATTGTTCAATGAGAACACTACACAAAATAATAATCTGTACAAAATGCTATTTTTTTTTGAACGTTTCATTAATTTGTAGCGAAAAAAGCTGTACGGGGAGAAATCTGGAAAACATTAAATATTATCAGCAGTTGTGCACATAACATAAAACTTAATATCGACTTCTAAAATTCTTATTTTCGATAGGAAAACGCCCAACATTTAGAAAATTGTCTATCCCAAAGAAACACTTACTGTTTGGTTGAACTTTGACGGTTTGTTCTAAATATCTTCAGAGGTTATAAAATTCTGTTCTGATGGTACCAATTGTTTGATCGATTTGATGTGCTAACTTTTCATCGATTGGTTTTCGGCGAGAAATGATAAACTTTATGTTACCAGATTATCCAGACGTTTCGGTCGATTCTACTGGCCTTCGACCATCTTCTGCGTACTATAATATATATTAAACATTAAAAAAACAACACATAAAATCACTAATTAAAACTCTGCCAACCGTCTTTTCACAATGGGTTTTTTAAATGTTCAATATATATTGAAGTCCGCAGAAGATGGTCGAAGGCCAGTAGAATCGACCGAAACGTCCGGACAATCTGATAACATAAAGTTTATCATTACTCGCCGAAAACCAATCGATGAAAAGTTAGCGCAAAATTCTGTTCTATTGTTAAACTACCTCTTCAATAAATTTTAATACATGCCGAATTGAAAATAAAACGAATTTTGAACTTTATGCATTTTTTATTTGCGTAATCGTTGATTCGAGACGCATAAAAAAGTAAAAAACCAAATTAATCCACCTAGCGGTGATAGCGCCTTTCTCGTCGAACATGTTCTCACAATCTTTCCGGCAACGTAAGTCAAAGTGTTTCTGAATCCGAATATTTTTATACAAAAGCAAGCATTTTTTTTAGACATCTTTGAATTGACTTAAAACTTATTGATTGCACATAGTCCGACATTATGTTCAACGTATAAGCAGGGCTGAAAAATATCAGACTTCTCAGTTGACTGCTTGAGGACTTTGTTGAGCATCTTCACTAACACTGGAGGCTGATCAATATCAAGACGATACAAACAAGTTAAGCTATAACTCTTTACACAATCACAGATCACATTTTTTTTTCTGAACATTTGGGCTGTATCTTATTGACCGTTGAAAACAAGAGCGATAGGTAGTGAGTATAGTGCGACGTCTGTTTGTATGTGGGTTTAATTTGTAAGATTTTGTTCTCTTACACATACTTATCGCTTGCATTGGTTTTATTTACTTTCGTAGTTCCGGCGAAGCACCAAACGCTGGTTGTGCAACCCTACCAGGAGTCTGTAATGTGGTGTGAGCCTATTTTCTAGTTAACCGTTCCTCGGGTTATTCAAAAAGCCGTGATGTAATATGTTGCATGATACATTTGGTTACTTTCGATGCGGTACCGGAACAGGTTCCGGAGCACACCGGGTCTCCCAAATATAGTCTGAGGTAGGGATGTAGTACCGGTAGTACCGGTACAGAAAATACCGGTATTACCGACCAAATTTTGGTACCGAAATACCGGTACTGACTGAACCTTGGTACCGGTACTTTCGGTACCATGAAATCTCTTTCTCTCGAAGTGCTAAAATCCGGTCATTACCCGAGCAAAGGAGAATATCAAATTCATAAAAACAGAATCACATAGGGGAACGTGCATAAATTACGTCACGCTTTTAGGGGGGAGGGGGAGGGGGGTTCAGAAAAGTGTGACGACCCTTACAAAAATTTTAGAGGTCTCATACAAAAAGTGTGACATAAAGGGGAGGGGGGGGTTGAAAATGGACAATTTTTGCGTGACGTAATTTATGGACGTTCCCTAGTCTGTTTTTATATCAAAATGTGTTATTATGAACTTATCAAAGTATTACTTTTTTATAAAATGTTTTGTTGGGACTTATTTTGTTATGATAAAGTTATTGGGATTCATCCACTAAACAACATTTCAGTAATATACTTTGTTGTAGACCAAGTTTTGTTATTTTTCTACTATTGAAAATGTACAAATATGTGATGTAGTAAACACAACAATAACAAGTTTTCAAATTCACTGTGATTTTAATTGTTATTCAGTTGTTATTGAACATATTTTTTATTCCTGTTCGGGTTTGTCACTGCGACCAGTTTTTAGATCTATTGTGACATTACCCGTATCCTTAGTGTAGTGCATGTCGCATTACTCAATTGCCATTGAGGGGCAATAAAGTATCGATTCTGATACAGTTTTTGTTTTGTTTTCTTAGAAAACAAAACAAGAGTACTGATATTGGCCATGCATCGGAAACCTAGCATCAACCTTGTTTTACTACTAAATTCTCCCCAGTAGGAAGTTTAGGACCCGGGTTTTAACATTAGCAGCAATATCATTCCAATAATGGAACATGTGTTCAGTAATAAGGATTCTAGAATGTTCCTTGCGTACTAGCACTTTCCAGTCTTCGAAGAGTTAGTACATACATGGATCCCTAACCCAATTTGATTTCCTTTGCGTTGAGTTTAGCCTCAGATGGTGAGGTTTTTAACTATATGCAAAGTGAAGTTGGTTAACTCAGTTTTATTCAAAAACTGGAAGTCACCAAAACACCAGTAGTAAAGGACTAAATACTGTGATTCCTTGAATTACCAGAACACATATTCCAAAGTTGAAAAATATTATTGAACCTAACAAAAGATGTTATTAAATTAGTCTTCCAGGTACATTTTTTTTGTTATGATTTTTGTTACTTTGCCGCTTATGACAGACTAGTTTGTAACATAATAAGATACGGTAATAACATAAAAATTACTGATTCCATTACAGCAAGCATCAGCAAGGAAAATCCAGTTAAATCTTCTTCTGTCTTCACCTTGCAGCTATCTGTTTGATTTTGGTACATGTGCGGTTATTCCTGTTTCATTTTAGACTGACCAAGATACTGCCTGTGAATCTGCGCAGAAGCTAAAGAATAGCCCCAAAAACAGTTTCATTTTTTACTAAATTTTTGTCTATTTATATTTTGGTTTTTGTTAAATTTGGCATTTTCTGGTTAGCTTATATGACATCTGGCATCCTTGAAAACCGAAATTCACAAATACCTGGTAAATTGCCGATTTCCTGTGCGAAATAGATTATTCTTCATTTTAGTGAAAAAAAAATCCCAGTACCGGTATTTTACCGGTACTACCGGTACTGTGAGCTCCAGTACCGAAATACCGGTACTCACCAAAAGTGGTCGGTACTGCGACCCCTAGTCTGAGGCTATTTCATTGCTAATGTTCATTAGGTTACCCAAAAAAACACGATTTGATTTATCTCATGCATGGGTGGGTATAGATCACTTTTACATTTGACCACTTCCAGTGGGACACCCAGAACTGGTTTCGGGACACTACCGGTTGTCTAAAATATGGTCTGAGGCTATGTTCTTACGAATCGATAATCGTGTATTCAAAAAAGCTGCTATTTGATTTACTGTCAAACACTTATTTGTGCATTTCGCCAGTTCCGGCGAGACACTCGAAAGTGGTTCCGGTACACTACCGGTAGTCTTAAAGTTGCCTGAGTTCTTGCTGACCGTTCTGCGCGTCATCTAAAAAGCCGATATTTAAAGCGCGGTGTGCATGCGTTTGGTTCCGTTCTGCATTTGACCACTTCCGGCGGAGCACCTGGAATCGGTTTCGGCACAGTATTGGTTTTCCAAAGTGTGGTCTCTTGTTAACCGTTCATCAAGTTACCAAAACAGCTATTTATGGGGTTGGTTCTCCTTTACATTTGACCACTTTCCTTAATCGGTGAGGAATACTACCGGTTGTTCCAAATATGGCCGGAAACTTTTTTTTGCCAAATCAAGATACCTAAAAATCCGCGATTTGATTTGTCGCATGGGTTTGGTACACTTTTTTGTTTGGCCATTTCCGGCGGGACACCCGGAACCGGTTCCGGATCACTACCGGTTCAGATACATATGGTCTGGGAATATTTTCCTGCTGACTGTTCATCAGGATATCAAAAAAGCCACTATTTGATATGTCGCTTGTATGGGTTTGGTTAACTTTGAAACTTGGCCACCTCTGGCGGGACATCTGGAACCGGTTTCGGAACACTACTGGCTCCGATATGTTCTGAGAATGCTTTCCTGCATACTGTTCATCAGGTTATCGAAAAAGCCGCGGTTTGATATGTCACATGCATGGTTTTAGTTTAATTTTATATTTGGCCACATCCGGTGGGTAACCCGGAACCGGTTCCGGAACACAATCGGTTCAAATATGGTCTGAGAATATTTTCCTGCTTACCTTTCATCAGGATGTCAAAAAAGCCACTATTTGATATGTCGCATGCATGGGTTTGGTTAACTTTTATACTTGGCCACCTCCAGCGGGACATCTGGAACCGGTTCCGGAATACTACCGGTTCCGATATGGTCTGAGAATGTATTACTTCTTACTGTTTATCAGGGTATCAAAAAAGCTGCGGTTTGATATGCCGCATGCATGGGCTTAGTGCACTTTTATGTTTGGCCACTTCCGGTGGGACACCCGGAACCGGCTCCGGGACACTACCGGTTCAGATATGGTCTGAGACCATTTTTCTGCTTACCGTTCATCAAGTTATCGAAAATGCCGTAGTTTGATGTGTCGCATGGATGGGTTTGTAGCGTTTTCATATCTGGCACCTTCCTGGGGTATCGGTCCGGAACACCTAAATGGCCATAACTCCGGAACGGCTGGACCGATCCGAACTATTTTCAATAGGAAACAATGGGACCACATTCCGCGTCGAATGAATCATTGGTCATTAAAATCGGTTGAGGTTTAGTTCAAAAAAGTGATGTGACCTTTTTTGTACACAGACATACATACACACATACACACACACATACACACATACACATACATACACACATACAGACATTTGCTCAATTCGTCGAACTGAGTTGATTGGTATATGTGATTCGACCCTCCGAGCTTTCTATCAAAAAGTCGTTTTTGGAGTGAACATATAGCCTTTCCAGTACACTTAGTGTACGAGAAAGGCAAAAAGGCTTTTTCCATTTCCAAGAATTACACTAAAATGTGGAGGAAATTTTGCTTGTAAAACATAATTTTCCTTTATCATGAGCATTCTGTGAAAGAATGTATTTGCGCAAAAATAAGAAAAAAAAAAAACAATGCAATATTTTCTAAAGTTTTCGAAATTTTAAAGTTTTAGAAGGTGTCCAAAATTTTAAAAACGTATTTGCAATCTTTATGATAAAAGTCCAAGTTAAATGAGTGTTCTTATAAAATCATAAGTGCCTTTTTTCCAAAGGTTTTTACAGTATATCCATAAAGTTATGTTTATTTCGAATAGATTGTTTTTAATGCTGATGGGAACATTTAAAGTTAATTTCCGATACACTCCCTAACATCTTTTGAAAAATAAACCGCACCCTACTATTTTATTGTATAACGTTTGAAGCAATATCTGGTGTTATTTTTTTGTATTCATAGTTATAAAACTAATAATAATCAACCAGTAATAGTAACAATAATAATCAAGTAAATAAATTCAACCCTCCCAAAGTGTAAGGTTCTTCGCACCACGATGGAATAGTGCACGTTCATCGTGCCTGTCTGGATCATATTGACCCCAACATCCTACTAGGGTTCTGGAGCAATGGGGCACGTTCGGTGAGGCACCAGATAACTAGATTTCTAGTAATTTCTGCAATACAGTCACCCAAAATTTTGCTCAAACAATATTAAATTGTGCAAGGAATCATTATACCTACGATTTCTGCACTATTTCATTGAAGTTCTGCAAGGCTTCGTTTCTAAACGAAGATTTTATCATCTTACTATACAAAAAATCAGCTCATTACTACAAATATCGATGATTAAGTCATTCTTATAAACATATTTTCTGAGATTCTGGACATCATTAAACACCGTTTGAAAAAAAATGTCTTAACTCTTGTGTTCCGGGTTACAACGATTTGGAAGTATATGTTTGCAGCTAAATGTTTGCAAGCTTTAAAATGAAGAAAAAATAATGAATCATTGCAAATTGAAATCCGAATATGTACGGAAATATGTGTCTGTATTTAGACCATAGAGATATGAAAACACATTTTTCAAACACGCTTCCTTTCAAAGGAAATATGAAACTCATTCCTGTACCCCTTCTACTACCAGCATGATTTCCCCCGAGCATATTAAAATGTGAATTCAATTTTCGTTCCGGTTATCGATCTGCAAAACAATTACATTTCCTGGATGCACTTTCCATTTCCTTCGGCTAGGAGAAAAAAACAAGCCAAGTACTATGGAAACTACGGCACACAGTTCCTTGAACAACGATAGCACCACCGACGACGACCCCAAAAAGCCAACCCAACACATAGTACAGTAGGTACCTACGAGAAGATAAGAAGTTCATTTCGACACAGAAAGCACAAGTTCTTGGAAGGACCCTCCCGCATAACGAACCCGAAACCCGGAAGCACACCGTGCTTGTGTTACTTGTGGCCAACGTTTAGGGAACAATGGTTCATAATAATAATGTCATCAAACTATTTCGCTTATATTTTCAAATGCAATACGATGCAATACGATCCCACGGTGGGCGATAAGCCCACTAACTAAACTGGTAGTTTGAAATGAATTAGGAAATGATGATAATATGTATTTCAATAATTTATTAAATAAATATTGTATAAGAGCACCTTCTATTCCACTTTACCCTACAATCACCTGCCCCAAAAGAGCAGAGCGGTTCACATAAATATTGTTTGTTAATTAAAATCTAGGATAGATAACTTACCACTAATTACATGTGCATACACACTGGATGATTTGGCCATATTCGGCACACACGTGTAGTTGCCGGTGTCACTCTGCACCGCACGTCTTATCTTTAACCTGGTTTTCGGTTGCAGCACCACCACACACAGGATCATCCCCCGAAGGACAGCAGGACGCCACCAGGCAGGCAGGATCCGGGGGGTGCCGTCGGTATTATTGTTATTATTATCATTATTTGCGTTTTCGTTGCAGACGCCAGTGCGGGTGGATTCCCGGATGCCACACGATGTAAGACAATGCCATTTCGGAAAATTATTGTAGTCCGGGTCCGGGCGGTTGGTGATGTATGATGGCACGAGGGGTGGAGCAAGAAAATGTAAGAAGAAATAGAAGAACATTAGAGAACGCGTCGTCGTCCTAGTCGGATGAGAACAATTTGAATGCGAAACCAAGTCAGGCGGCGGCGACGGGTGTTGAACACGCTTTACATACGAACGATGAGCAATTTTTGCAGTGCCCAGCAAATAACGGAAGAATGAAGTTTTCACTCGAATAGTGCTTTTTCCGGGAACCATGAAATCTTTTTGCCCAAAATCTTTTTAATGATTTATTTGTTTGTTGTGTTTAAACGGCTATCTCAGTCTTAATTTACTGACGATTTATCTTATTCTATCGGACATTTCGGCCATGGGTTTTGCCCTGTTTCAAGGGAAAAATTGTCTGTCGTCCTTGATCGCCGTTTCAACGCAATAATAATAAATTAACGTAGAGTTAACGTATACACTCCCAAACTAAATTTAAGGGTTGCCCTTTCAAAACCATGTTACAATTACTTATACACATTCGTCAGCACCCTAGCGAATGCTATCAGCTCAGAATAAAAAATTACCGATAAAGCCATAAGTGTTTAAATTTATTTTTCATTACACTTTTATTATGCATCCTTGATCCAATTGTTGAACACTGGCATCCCGACAAGAAGATTCTCACAAACATATAACATAACTATAACAAACCATGGTATGTATAATCCATTGTGACATTCTGATCGTTTGCCCAGCTATCTACCGGGTTGGATGACTGTCGCAAGAAAACTCACGAATCGAGGAAAAGGCGCTCTGGGTGTGAGCCTCGGCCCGGCGGGGTGGGAAGTAACAGCGAGAGAATTTTGCAAAACCTCGCTGCTACCGTCAGCCTTGATCCAACTCTTAGTGTGTTGCACGCTCCTTGTCCGATGGAAGAATGAATGAAAAGCGTTTTTTTTTACCGTTAAATGTTTATTTATTTCAATACAAATCGTGGGATTACAATAGATTTTACACGAGTGATCAGCCTTGGTTAGCTCTTCATCTCTGGTTTAGTTTAGAGTGTGGGTACAAAGTTGTATGTGTGTTGGTATTAACCTATGTAAATAGTTTTTGTAGTTGAGCAACGTGTTTCCTTCTTTTTTTTTAATTTGTTAATTTTCTATCCTACCTAATTGTAACCAGTTATGGTGGACCGGTGATCAAATCAAGCAGATCTACTGTCTCTAGCAGACATTTTCTATAACGAAAAGTCCGAGAGCGTAGATCTGCTCGATTTTGGACTTGCAGGTTTGCAGTCGAGCCATTAGTTGTTGGAACATGGGTACCAGTTGGGTTGCCGTGAAGAGGGTGCTTCCGTCGTCCACGGGAGTTGTTTCGTTCGCAGCCTGTTGCCGCAAACCGGGTGCAATTGTCGGCCATTGGGTTGATGTCGACTGTTGAGCTTGTGGTCCAGGTGCCGTGGTCCCGGAGGCCAACGGGCGTTGGGGTTGTAGTGGCGGGAAGTTCATTGTGTTGAGAGCCGGAGGAGCAGGACCCCTATTTGGCTGGTGTTTTGTCGATGCTCGCTTGCGAACGGCGAAGAATTCCGTACGCTTTGGGCAGTCCTTAGATTTAGCTTAGTGTTCGCCGTTGCAATTGGCGCATTTTGGTTGTTCCGCATTGCACCTTTCTGTTTGGTGGTAACCGCCGCAGTCCACGCAGCGTCTGGCTATCCGGCAGTTCTTGATGCCATGGCCGAACCGTTGGCATCGCATGCACTGGGTTACATCGCGGTGTACCGGCCGATACCGCTCCCAGCTGATTTGACAGTCGTCATAGGTCTTCACCTTTTGGAGTTCCTTTACCGTCGCGGATCCACGCTCGAGGTGTATGAGGAAAGGCTGATCTCGATACTTCCGCGTAGTATCGCGCCGGGTGATTTTATGAACTTCGAGGGGCTGCAAACCATTTTCCTCCAGGTCCTCTTTCAGTTTTTGGGGGTCCTGATCCTCAAGGCCACGAAGCACCACTTTCAATGGCCTTGTTGCGGGGTCGTCATGGGTATGATTGGTCATAGAAAATTTCGAAAAGCTGCTCGAACAGAACCCTCAAACTCGTTTTATGAGTGTGTACTACTGGTACATGACGCTGGAGGTAAGCCCATCTCCGGTTAACACCAATCGTGACAACTTCTCAAACTTCGACAGCTCCTCAGTTGATTTTGATCTCTATATGAAGGATGAGATCACCGGTATTCCGGAATCTTTTCGTTCCGTAGGTATTCCACAGATCTTTGCAAGTAAGTTCGGGCATGTCAGCGGGGACAGACAGTTCTTCACAGACGGTTCGAAAACCGATGACCAAAGTGGTTCCGGTGTTTACAACGAATTTCATAGCGCCACCTACATGCTTCAAAAGCCATGTTCGGTATACATTGCTGAGCTAGCGGCTATATACTACACCTTAGAGTACATTCGCACTCTTCCACCTGAGCACTACTTCATTTTTACCGACAGTCTAAGCTCTCTGGAGGCTGTTCGGTCAATGAAACCGATGAAGCACTCGGCTTACTTCCTGAATGGAATACGCCAAGTCTTGAGTGCTTTGTCCAAACGCTCATACATCATCACCATAGCTTGGGTCCCTTCACATTGCTCAATTCCGGGCAATGAGAAAGCGGACTCTCTGGCTAAGGTGGGCGCTAGCGGAGGCGATATTTACGAGCGTCAAATCGCCTTCGACGAATTTTTTGCATTGGTCCGTCAGGAGACCTTGATCAGCTGGCAATTACAAATGGAGAGATGGAGAGATGCGTAGATGGTTGCACTCCATCATTCCACAGGTGTCGAAGAAGCCATAGTTCAAAGGGTTGGATTTGAGCCGCGATTTCATTCGTGTAATGTCCCGAGCAGAAGAGAATATCAAATTCATAACAACAGAATCGCAAAGCCTGTTTTTATATCATAATTGATTATTATTAACTTATCGAAGTATTACTTTTTTATAACATGTTTGTTGGGTAATCTTATTTTGATATGATCGAGTTATTGAGATTCATTCACTAAATTATATTTCAATAACATACTTTGTTGTAGACCAAGTTTTGTTATTTTTTTACCATTGAAAATGCACAAATATGTGATGTACTAACGGGTGGTCACTAAATAACGGGAATGCTTTGAATGTGCTCTTAAAAATATATGATCTTTAAAAATGGCAATCTGAATTTAACTATCATAAAGGTTTAACAATGTACGTCCATGGAAAATATAAAATTTAAGAAAGTTGAACGTAGTAATTTGTACAGTATTTTTTTGCAGTGATGTTGGAGCTACTGCTTTGTACGACTTTTCAGAGTTTACTTTCACGCATTTTCTGCGTCTGTGAAATCGTTGGTCAAAATAAATGGTTTCTCAGCTACCTTTAGCATCTACACACTCAAACAGTAATAAGAAAAAATGGGGATACTGACTTGTTTTTTTTTTTGCTTTGGTTGTAGCCTTTTCCCGTAAATGACATTTATAGAAATTTCCAAAAAATGTTATTTTTCTGTATCACCAAAACGTGTCGATGTAATTTGTGCACTGCGCACAGTGGCGGGCCTCCATACAAAAGTCGGACAAAACCTCAAATGTTAACCTAAATTGCTAAAATTCACAAGTTATGATGATTTTAGTTCCCTAAATTTATTTATGATATGAAACTTATCATATATTTTGATTTTAATATATTAGGGTGATTCAAAATTTTGAAATCTGCTGATAATGGAAAGTATGTAAAAATAATCGACAACAAGCAATCCCGATATGCTTTCTGAACGTAGGTTTTGATTAACCTTTTAATTTGAGGGTTCTTAAATCATGTATTGGTATTGAAATAAACTATAATTGTGTATTTGTTGTTGTTAGGGTGGTCCAAAGCCTTCAAAACTACATAAATCGTTAGAAAAAAATCGTTTACCCACGTTTTCTTTGAATGGATCAATTCAGATACATACCAATGTTGGCTGACAAGACGTGGTCTATTCTCAGGGACTGCCCATAGACCATGTGACATTTTACGGTGGGTGCACGGAGGTGTTCAATCGTTATGGGGTCAGATATTCTAATATAGTGAACTGCGTAAAATTTGAACTGCTTTTTATCAATTTCGTTTCAACAACTTCATATATGCTCTTCCGAGTTTGGGTTGGCGATCCCTTGTCGAAGCAACCGAAACAACCCTATCTATAAAAAATTGGCAATTCATATTCGCAATATTAAAGGGAATTTTTGATAAACGATCATCAGAGGTCGGTATTCATATTTATGAACAGTAGAGTTCCAGCAAATATTTTCAAAATCGTTATCACTCTGTGTGTCGTTCAGTAGAAATGTGTTTAACGAAACTGCATGATTAACATACAATAAAACTACAAGTTAAAAAAAAAAACAATATAGGGGTTTTACTTGTTCGTTTCATAAAATTGTGATTAAAATATTCAAAGATTGCCTTGGTGATCGCGACGTTTACGCAGAAAAATATTTAACGTAGCGTTTAACGCCGTTTAGTGAATGTCTTTTATATTTTATAGATGATTGTTGCTTTGAACTGTAGCAATGTGCGTGTAGAAAAGAAACATGTAGATGTCGACGAATTTGTGTCACTAAATATTGAAACTTCGCTAGAAGTTCGTGTAGAGATTACTTCCAAGGTTGTTGGGCAATTCTAACGATTAAGATTAATCGAAGAAACGATTAGCTTAAGAAGATCAATGAGCAATGGTTTGTAGTTATTTTTACATGTTTTTCATGATTGTTTTTGTCTTCCATTCATTTTGAACGTTAAAAGAGTTAGTTGTATCTGGTGAAGCAACATGTGGGTAGTCTCTAAGAAAATAAAGGCTTATTCATACTTAGTCATCACTCCTTTCGCTCTCCAGCTTACTGTTTTTAACTGGATCACCCATCTTCTTGTGTTTTTCTGTCAAAAAAATAAAATAATATTAAAAAAATAATAATAAAAATGTTAAAGCTGTGGCCATTACATTATCAGACACCCCCACCCAACCTTATGACCATTTGACTTGGTGAAAGTCTCTAACAAGAATGAAAATTACACTAAAATGTTAGTATAATTTGAACTAGGGGTAATTACCTATTCTCGGCCGTTTTGTTCTCTTCGTCTTTGTGGGTTTTTTGAAACCTATTGAAATCAGATTTTGTCTTAAATCCTTCCCAACTAAGCTGAACTATATGGCCAAGTTTCAGGCAATTTTGCTGACAAAAACCCCCCATGACGAAGAGAACAAACCAGCCAATAATACCCATTGTCACCCTATGTTAAGATTAAATTTAAACTTTAAACAATATCACATCCTCTACAACCATGCGGCTCCATTGTGACCTGATAGAAAAAAATATTTTTTTTTCGCTCTTAGCGCAAAAATGCGCAAACAGTGACCTATATAGCCAAAAACTAGACAAAATTGCACGTCAGATCCGGGATACGGCGTCGTTTTCTGATGTTTCCTAAACAAGTACTGGATCTCTTCAAAACGAAGTTTTTCTTCAAAATTTCATAAAAGTCAATATGTTTGCATATTGTAAAAACATAATAATTTTGTGATTGAATTCCAATCAATCACTGAAATGTTATGGTTATTCATACCCAAAAACACAAAAAATATTATCACATTATTCAAGCCTTCCTAACTTTTACAACGAACTCATGAAGGAAGCTCATAAAATAAAGACAATATATACTAATATTGTAGCACATAAAACTTCAACTTTGAAAAAATCCACAAGACTCAATTTTCGACTAAATGACTTGAAAATTTGGGGTATTCTTAGTTGAAGTATCTATAATGGAAGAAAAATATTAGAAAAATAAAATATTGAAGTCGATTTTTGAGGTTTTGTCCGGCTTTCGACCACTGTGCTGCGGTTCATTGTTGAACTTTTTTTGTGCTATTTTTTTTTATAACGAACCATTTACATGTTGTTCAATGTGTAAATGTGATTTGATGTAAATATTTGTTATTTAACAATTGATTTATCCAGCCCATGTCACAAAACAAGATTTTATTATGTGAAATGATATCATGCTTATTGGTTTTGCTAGTTTTCCTCTATTTCCTTCAGGATCTGTTTCTTGGGATGCCGAAATGTAGAATTCATTCAAAACCGGGCAGGTTCTAGTTTTATAATGGTTTACTATTAACTTTTTTTACGGTTGTTTTGAGCAATCAGTAGAGCCGTCCAAGGCGTTTTGGTAGTGCTTCCTGTTTCAATGTCGTTTTCTGCAGAACAGAATAAGTTGACACAAAATAAAAAATACGCTGACTTTGTGGATAGATAGACGATGGTTTTGTCTAAAAAATGTTTACTCTATGGACGCTTCTATTGTTTTTAATCAGCTGCTAAAAGCATTCCCGTTATTTAGTGGCCACCCGTTATAACACAGCAATAACAAGTTTTGAAATTCACTGCAAGATTCATTGTTATTAAGTTGTTATTGAATCTAACAAAACAAGTTCTTAAATTGGTCTTGCAGGAACATTTTTTCTTCTGCTCGGGGTGTCGGCTGATGTCCAACCACTATTTGTTGAATGCACATACCTTCCGTATTGGGCTCTCAGAAAGCAATCTCTGTGTCTGTGGCGTAGCTTACCAGGATATCGAACATGTCGTGTGGGGATGCAATGAGTATCGTGAGGTCAGATCTGAGCTGCATGAAATTCTCCGGGTCCGAGGAAAACAACAGAAACCCGTTAGAGAAGTGTTGGCAGGACTTGATTTGGAATACATGAACCTGATTTACCAGTTTTTGAAACGTGTTGATGTCAGAGTTTGATGTAGTACGTTCCTTGTTTTCGTTGTCCGCCCTTTGGTTTTGTTGTTCGCCCCTGTCTGTCGTCACCCCCTTCCGTTTGTCCTCTTCTTGTCGTTGTCTACCGATAAAGTCCTTTCTTTTTTGTTCCATTTCAGATAAGGACATTTTGCCCCATCAATGTTTTTAGTATAAGTTAGCAAATAATTTAGTTTAAGACCCCTAAATCCCTCCTTCCCAATTTTATTTTATTTATTTTTTATCCTAACCTCGAAACAGCCGCGAGTACTTCGGCTCCCCAAACTAACATAGCATTAAGGCAGTAAATATTGTAAAATGTAAAATATATTGTAAAAAAAACAACAAATGATTTCGGCTCAGTTATGCCCATGAGGCGCCCGAGCCTTCCAAATAAACGAATAAGTAAAAAAAAAAAGAAATCAGACTTTGGAATATTTACTTTTCAATTTAAAATTTGGAAGAAGGAAACCCACTTTGAGTGATTTTCTTTCGAAGTCTTCCTTAAGAAGGCAACACTTTGGTATAGAATTCCAAACAGGCTGTGAGTCAACACCAGTTCCACAAAACAAAAATACGGTAAAGGGTTTTCTTCAGAAAGATTTCAAATGGAGATCGCTCAAGGGGACTTTTCCCTCTTTCACAATTTAATGTTGAAGTAAATACAAACAACAAAAAAATGTTCTGCCTTCAATAATAAGAGTTTGTTCTTTATGTTTTAGCTTGAAAATGGCTTTTTCAGTCTCGACAAAATTCAAATACTGCTATTTAATTTCGTCGAGGACGAAATTAAATAGCAGTATTTGAATTTTGTCGAGACTGAAAAAGCCATTTTCAAGTAACATTCCATCACAGTCGCAACCAAAACTTTATGTTTTAGATCAAGAGCCTGCGGCGCACCCAAGATATGTTCACGGCGCACCAGGGCACCGCGGCGCACAGTTTGGGAAGTACTGGGTTAGATGGTTCAAGAACAAATTTTTGCTTTTATTTCCAGTACTTTTACTTATCTCAAACAAACCAATATCACATTTTGATCGTCAGTACTTGAACTCTGCCCGGGTAGGAACTTGTGAGGACCAGAGCTATGTTAGATGCTCTGCTTATCGACTCACCGTTTTACAGCCCAAAGGAGAACCTTAGAGATATCAATACCGGAATATTTGAAGGCATTTCTGGAAGAATCTCTGGAAAGCTTCCTCAACGAATGTGTTAATGGATTCCTTATGGTATCTTTGAAATATTTTTCAGAAGAATCGCTTTTGAATGTAATCGGTGAAAAACTAGCCAAGATTCATCTGTGGAGGGCATTCTTGGAGGATTCTTTGCCAGATTGTGGAGAATTCCCGAAAAAATAAACAAAGAAATGTATGACAAAATCCCGAAAGAAAATGGCCAGTAATTTCAGAAAGAATTCCTTGAGGAATCTTGGAATCTGGAAAAAATCCTGGAAATAATTCTGGAGATATCTCGAGATAAATTCCTACAGAAATCTATGAAATCTTCTTTTGGAAATCTTTGGAAAAATTTTGGAATAATTTCTTTAGAAAATCCTGACGAACCTGTTTACTTAGAAAGATGGGATTTCCGGTAAAGGGCAAGAGCAGATAGTGGGCCGTTTGTAACGATACTCCGTCACTAGACGCTAGGTAGGCTAGTGAGGTGAAAATTTGAATCCTGATCTACATCAGGATCCCGACTACTTAGAGAGATGATGTCTTCGACAAAGTTTAATGGTAAGCCATGGGCTTAGAGATTGTAGACACTATGGATCCGAAGGGATCTTCAGGGGTTCAGGGCGTTTCATAGGGAGTTCAGAGGGTTTCAGTAGCATTTCAAGAGATGTCAGAGCACTTTCACAGAACTTTTGGGATATTTTAGATCGTTTTATGGGGCTGCGGATGTTTCAGAATGTTTTTTTTTTTGATATTTTTTGGACATGTTTTTGGATTTTTTTCATGATGTTAGGGATGTTTCAGTCAATCTCAGGGTGTTTCAGGAGAGTTCTTAGGAACGTTTCAGGAGGATTCAGGGAGTTTCGAGGACGGCTCCAGGGAAATTTTGAGAGGAGCTCCAGGGGTTGCAGTGGGGTTGAATGGGCCCAAGCAAAAGGGAGCACCACTACTGCCCTGAAACCAATATAAATGCCGAAAGTATGAAACACTTCAAACGCCTCTGAATCTTCTTGAAACCCACCAAAATTTATTTGAAACCCCTGAAATTGTTTTTGAAACTCCCATGAAGCTTGCCTTAAAAGTCCCTGAAATATTCCCGAAACCTTTTACCACCCTCTGAAACGTCACTAAAAACCCTTGAAGCGTAAAGAAACCCCATAAAACCAACCCTCAAAACAATTCTAAAGCGCCTCCAAAATCCCCTGAAACTGCCTGAAACTCTTCTCAACCCCCTTAAACCACCTTATTTGTTCTCATCCAGTTGCCAGCGTCGTCTTTAGTTGATTACAAATCGAGCCGTGCTGTACAGAGTGTTCACGCCAAACATTAGTTCATTCCGGCTTCATCATCCAAACTTTATACAGTGCGAGAAATGCGTTTTCCATACAAAATAATCATATTTGGGAATCAAAATCTCTTTTTCTAGCGATTCGATTGTTATGGAATTTTGTCTGCAACCTGAAAATAACTAGAATTTTGGCTAGAAATATTAATCATCATCCATGAAAACGTTTATATCGACTTTTTAGATTCAAATAAATATAAAGACACATGTTTATATGGAAATAAGTGATTATTTTGTATGGGAAACGACTCTGTCTTTATACTTATTTCTCGCACTGTATTATTTTTTGATTCCTCGCCGCAATAGCCTGACCAACACCATTGAGCGTGCAGTGTCTGTGCTTTGCCACCAACGGCAAATCAAAATCGAATATGTAGTATGAATAAAATACCAAAATATCCTTTTTAACCTGTAATACTCCTCTTCAATCCACGACACAACGTTGCGTCGGTAAAACATTACAGTAACCCCTTGAAGCTTCTCTGAAACCCCCCAAAACTCTTCTGAACTCCTTGAATATCCCTAAAAACCTCTTGAACGTTCTCAAGATTAAAAACACCCTTTAGTCGTCATTGAAACACATTGAAACGCCTTGAAACTCCCTAAATCTCTCATGAAACCTGCAAACAACCTTCTAAAATCTCTTGAAACCTACTAAAACACGATATCAACGAGCCTGGAATCTCCCTGCAAACCACTAGAATGCTATCTTAATCCCTTGAAACCCGCTTAAACATCATTGAAACTAATCTGGAATCCCTTGTGCTACCCACTTAGACCCTACTGAATCTCCCCTTCCGTGGAACGTTCCTGAAACAAGTCAAACACAGATAGCACAAAGACATGCGCAGTGCCAAGCGGAGAGACTGCACTTAGAGTTGATTGTGTTGGCTCGTGGCTCGTCACACCCTATCTCTCTGGCTAAACCCTACCAACCGCAATACTGCCAAAGAAAACTTTTACCGAATGCTGTCATAGTTCCGAAAGGTGACATCAAGCTCTTCATTAGTGACTTCAACGCGAAGATTGATGCCGACCATTTGGACTATAGACTGCCCTTCTCCTACCGTAGACTTTCGTCCATAAAAAGAAATTAAAATTTGTATGAACTGCAGACTTTGGCCATAATCCCCGGCAATAACCACATCCCCCCCCCTAAACTGACGAACATTGACAAAAGGGCAGAACAAAACTATACTCTAACTACTATAACTTGCCGGGATACCACCAGAAATTTCATGCGAGATTTTTCCAGGAATTCCTTCTTTATTTCTTCAGATTTTTTTTCTGACATTCATCTAGCAAATCCTTACAGAAATCCTCCAAGAGCTTCTACCGATATTTTTCTAAAACCTTCTTTTGGATTCCTTCAGAAACTCATTCCGACATTCCTTCAGGAATTTCTTCAGAAGTTATTTCTAAAACTCCTTCCAGGATCTCTGTGGGAGTTTTCCGGGAACTTTTCCCAGATTTTTTTCAAGAACCACTTCCGGGATTCCTCCAGGTACTACGTGGATTCCTTCAAGAGCATCTTCCGACATTCCTCTGGGAACTCTTTCCGGGATTCTATCAAGAACTGTTTCCAAGATTTCTACAGGAACATCTTCCTC
The DNA here is from genome assembly GCF_035046485.1 of Aedes albopictus. Lineage (NCBI taxonomy): Eukaryota > Metazoa > Arthropoda > Insecta > Diptera > Culicidae > Aedes > Aedes albopictus. Next base: position 423,910,105 of record NC_085137.1, read on the forward strand.
GATTCCTCCAGGATTTTCCATAGGGATTCCATTGAGAAGTCCTAGGATTTCTTCAAGAACTTCTTCCGGAATCCCAAAAACTTTTTTCTGGGATTCCTTCTTTCCTGCAGATCTATCTCGAATTCCTCTGGAAGTTCGTTCTTGAATTCTCGCAGATGTTTTTCACGAAAATCCACCAGGAGTTTACTAGGGATTCTCTCATTAAGTTAGTTATAGATTTCCTTATCGAATTACTCTTCATCTTCAAAAAAGCTTGGTATGAAAATCTTACAGGAATACACCGAAACATTTCTTAGATAACTCATCCATCTTGCAATAAAGTCCCCGGAGTCTTTTTTTTTGAATTTTCATTTTGTAGCTCATTTCGGATGTTTTTTCTCCAAAAAATGCTTCTGAAAATCTCAGAAAAAACTCCTGTAGACTTTCCTAAAGAACCTATTAGGAGAAGCTCTGAAGGAATTCTTGGAGGATTCCCGGAACTCTTTGACAAATCCCAGATAGAATTCCTCAGAAGCCCCAGAACGAATCATGGAAGGAGTTCCTGGAGGAATCCCATACTGAACCTTTTTAGGAATCCAATGGGAAACTTTTTGATGAATCACATAGGGATCTTCTAAAAAAGCACCAAGAATTATCTCAGATTCTTGGAGAAACTACACAAGGAATTCCTAGAGGATTCCCATTAAATCCGCAAAGAATCCGTACAGTACTTCCAGCAGAAAACATGGCCAATCTCTTGGAGAATCCTAGATAGAGCTTTTGAAGATATCCAAGTATAACCAAAGAAGTCTTGAAATATCTTCCAAAGATCTTGTTTTGCGAAACCATGGCGTAGCGATAGCCGTGTGTCATTTCCTGATTCACCACGCTGATACCGCACCATTCGCGTATTTACTGTTCAGCGGCGACAATACTTGTCGGTGAAATACAAAGGATGCTTGGGGTTATTGTGAACGGAAACTTGACTGCGTTCAAACGGTCTGCTCCTCCGTGTGTGTACCATTTCTTTGGGACTTGGTATCTCTGTTCTTTCCCGTTAAAGAAGGGTGGTTTGCAAAGAGTGATGGCAGAGGAAGAACGGGCGTTTGTTGAAAGCAAGAGTCTATTCTTCGATACCGAGGGTGCTGTTCGGCAAGAAGTTACAAACGAAAATTTCATATGATCTTCCTCGTTTTGCTTAGTACTTGAGTGTGATTACGGTCTTGCTGAGTTGCAAGTTTTGAATGTTTTATGGCATGAGGAACGTAGTTTGGGATCGTTTCATCGAAAATAGCTCGGAAAATCATGCAAAGCTTATGCTTGATAATAATGAAATTTTCTTTTGGCTCGATTTTTTTCGCTTGTCTTTAAAAACTGCTGAACTTCGACAAAAAATATTCAGAAGTTCAAAATTAACTTCAACTGTGCTTTCCAGAACATGAAAAGTTCCATTCCAAAATATTTTAGTAAATTTACCACACCTTCGAAGTACGGGAACTAACTATTCATTCATATAGGTATACTTTTTCCCCTTTTCTCTGAATCCACGAACCCTAACCAAACAGAAAATTTCTGCAAATTTCAGTTCAACATTCAAAACTATCAGACCCTGTGTCGCCCAACCCTCACCATCAGTCCCCGACGCACCAGTGCCATAAAAGATCTCCCAGTCCCTCCGAAGAAACCCCGGTTGTTGCCAAAAAACTCGTTCGTCGAATTCGGTCGGTTTCGGTACCAGCTAGGTACCTACACATACGTACGGGAAAACTTTCTCAATGCACTGATGCCTTCTGCCGGTTGGAATAATAATAAAGTTCCCACATTTGTATCCCCGATGTGACGCCGGGCTTCAAGATAGTGTGATACCGAAACCGGGCCAAAAAAGCAAAGTCCAGGAAACTTTTATATTCTTGCTGCCTGCTGCCTGCTGCCACACCACAATTCGGGAAGAAAAAACTTTCACCGTTGATCCCTGGGTTTGTTTTCACTGCTAGTAAAATGCTTCGAGTTGCGGGGGACTTGGTCGGTTCGGTGTTATACGTACGTATAAGTTCACCCGGTTCTTGGTTCGTGTTTCAATGAGGCTTCTGCTGCTTACCTGGATGTTAGGCCATCGGACCAGTCTGTTTCGACGGTGATTCGTTTGTTTTCACCTGCGTGGATGACGTTTTCCTGGTTGGAGGATTCTATCGGTGTGATTCCTGCAGAAAAATAGGAAAATTTATTTTTTTTAAGATCATAATTGGAATTAGGGAAACCCGAGTAGAAATGAATGAGCAATCTGGAACAAAATCATAGGCAGTAATAATAGGCATAACGTATTCATTCAAGAATTCCCTCTAGGAAGTTCCTCCGGAATTCCTCTGGGAAGTTCCTCCGGAATTCCTCTGGGAAGTTCCTCCGGAATTCCTCTGGGAAGTTCCTCCGGAATTCCTCTGGGAAGTTCCTCCGGAATTCCTCTGGGAAGTTCCTCCGGAATTCCTCTGGGAAGTTCCTCCGGAATTCCTCTGGGAAGTTCCTCCGGAATTCCTCTGGGAAGTTCCTCCGGAATTCCTCTGGGAAGTTCCTCCGGAATTCCTCTGGGAAGTTTCTCCGGAATTCCTCTGGGAAGTTCCTCCGGAATTCCTCTGGGAAGTTCCTCCGGAATTCCTCTGGGAAGTTCCTCCGGAATTCCTCTGGGAAGTTCCTCCGGAATTCCTCTGGGAAGTTCCTCCGGAATTCCTCTGGGAAGTTCCTCCGGAATTCCTCTGGGAAGTTCCTCCGGAATTCCTCTGGGAAGTTCCTCCGGAATTCCTCTGGGAAGTTCCTCCAGAATTCCTCTGGGAAGTTCCTCCAGAATTCCTCTGGGAAGTTCCTCCGGAAATCCTCTGGGAAGTTCCTCCGGAATTCCTCTGGGAAGTTCCTCCGGAATTCCTCTGGGAAGTTCCTTCGGAATTCCTCTGGGAAGTTCCTCCGGAATTCCTCTACGAAGTTCCTTCGGAATTCCTCTGGGAAGTTCCTCCGGAATTCCTCTGGGAAGTTCCTCCGGAATTCCTCTGGGAAGTTCCTTCGGAATTCCTCTGGGAAGTTCCTCCGGAATTTCTCTGGGAAGTTCCTCCGGAACTCCTCTGGGAAGTTGTTCCGGAATTTCTCTGGGAAGTTGTTCCGGAATTTCTCTGGGAAGTTGTTCCGAAATTTCTCTGGGAAGTTCCTCTGGAAATCCTCTGGGAAGTTCCTCCGGAATTCCTCTGGGAAGTTCCTCCGGAACTCCTCTGGGAAGTTGTTCCGGAATTTCCCTGGGAAGTTCCTCTGGAAATCCTCTGGGAAGTTCCTCCGGAATTCCTCTGGGAAGTTGTTCCGGAATTTCTCTGGGAAGTTGTTCCGGAATTCCTCTGGGAAGTTCCTCCGGAATTCCTCTGGGAAGTTCCTCCGGAATTCCTCTGGGAAGTTCCTCCGGAATTCCTCTGGGAAGTTCCTCCGGAATTCCTCTGGGAAGTTCCTCCGGAATTCCTCTGGGAAGTTCCTCCGGAATTCCTCTGGGAAGTTCCTCCGGAATTCCTCTGGGAAGTTCCTCCGGAATTCCTCTGGGAAGTTCCTCCGGAATTCCTCTGGGAAGTTCCTCCGGAATTCCTCTGGGAAGTTCCTCCGGAATTCCTCTGGGAAGTTCCTTCGGAATTCCTCTGGGAAGTTCCTCCGGAATTCCTCTGGGAAGTTCCTCCGGAATTCCTCTGGGAAGTTCCTCCGGAATTCCTCTGGGAAGTTCCTCCGGAATTCCTCTGGGAAGTTCCTCCGGAATTCCTCTGGGAAGTTCCTCCGGAATTCCTCTGGGAAGTTCCTCCGGAATTCCTCTGGGAAGTTCCTCCGGAATTCCTCTGGGAAGTTCCTCCGGAATTCCTCTGGGAAGTTCCTCCGGAATTCCTCTGGGAAGTTCCTCCGGAATTCCTCTGGGAAGTTCCTCCGGAATTCCTCTGGGAAGTTCCTCCGGAATTCCTCTGGGAAGTTCCTCCGGAATTCCTCTGGGAAGTTTCTCCGGAATTCCTCTGGGAAGTTCCTCCGGAATTCCTCTGGGAAGTTCCTCCGGAATTCCTCTGGGAAGTTCCTCCGGAATTCCTCTGGGAAGTTCCTCCGGAATTCCTCTGGGAAGTTCCTCCGGAATTCCTCTGGGAAGTTCCTCCGGAATTCCTCTGGGAAGTTCCTCCGGAATTCCTCTGGGAAGTTCCTCCGGAATTCCTCTGGGAAGTTCCTCCGGAATTCCTCTGGGAAGTTCCTCCAGAATTCCTCTGGGAAGTTCCTCCAGAATTCCTCTGGGAAGTTCCTCCGGAAATCCTCTGGGAAGTTCCTCCGGAATTCCTCTGGGAAGTTCCTCCGGAATTCCTCTGGGAAGTTCCTTCGGAATTCCTCTGGGAAGTTCCTCCGGAATTCCTCTACGAAGTTCCTTCGGAATTCCTCTGGGAAGTTCCTCCGGAATTCCTCTGGGAAGTTCCTCCGGAATTCCTCTGGGAAGTTCCTTCGGAATTCCTCTGGGAAGTTCCTCCGGAATTTCTCTGGGAAGTTCCTCCGGAATTCCTCTGGGAAGTTCCTCCGGAATTCCTCTGGGAAGTTCCTCCGGAATTCCTCTGGGAAGTTCCTCCGGAATTCCTCTGGGAAGTTCCTCCGGAATTCCTCTGGGAAGTTCCTCCGGAATTCCTCTGGGAAGTTCCTCCGGAATTCCTCTGGGAAGTTCCTCCGGAATTCCTCTGGGAAGTTCCTCCGGAATTCCTCTGGGAAGTTCCTCCGGAATTCCTCTGGGAAGTTCCTCCGGAATTCCTCTGGGAAGTTCCTCCGGAATTCCTCTGGGAAGTTCCTCCGGAATTCCTCTGGGAAGTTCCTCCGGAATTCCTCTGGGAAGTTCCTCCGGAATTCCTCTGGGAAGTTCCTCCGGAATTCCTCTGGGAAGTTCCTCCGGAATTCCTCTGGGAAGTTCCTTCGGAATTCCTCTGGGAAGTTCCTCCGGAATTCCTCTGGGAAGTTCCTCCGGAATTCCTCTGGGAAGTTCCTCCGGAATTCCTCTGGGAAGTTCCTCCGGAATTCCTCTGGGAAGTTCCTCCGGAATTCCTCTGGGAAGTTCCTCCGGAATTCCTCTGGGAAGTTCCTCCGGAATTCCTCTGGGAAGTTCCTCCGGAATTCCTCTGGGAAGTTCCTCCGGAATTCCTCTGGGAAGTTCCTCCGGAATTCCTCTGGGAAGTTCCTCCGGAATTCCTCTGGGAAGTTCCTCCGGAATTCCTCTGGGAAGTTCCTTCGGAATTCCTCTGGGAAGTTCCTCCGGAATTCCTCTGGGAAGTTCCTCCGGAAATCCTCTGGGAAGTTCCTCCGGAAATCCTCTGGGAAGTTCCTCCGGAATTCCTCTGGGAAGTTCCTCCGGAATTCCTCTGGGAAGTTCCTCCGGAATTCCTCTGGGAAGTTCCTCCGGAATTCCTCTGGGAAGTTCCTCCAGAATTCCTCTGGGAAGTTCCTCCAGAATTCCTCTGGGAAGTTCCTCCGGAATTCCTCTGGGAAGTTCCTCCGGAATTCCTCTGGGAAGTTCCTCCGGAATTCCTCTGGGAAGTTCCTTCGGAATTCCTCTGGGAAGTTCCTTCGGAATTCCTCTGGGAAGTTCCTCCGGAATTCCTCTGGGAAGTTCCTCCGGAATTCCTCTGGGAAGTTCCTTCGGAATTCCTCTGGGAAGTTCCTCCGGAATTTCTCTGGGAAGTTCCTCCGGAACTCCTCTGGGAAGTTGTTCCGGAATTTCTCTGGGAAGTTGTTCCGGAATTTCTCTGGGAAGTTGTTCCGGAAATTCTCTGGGAAGTTCCTCTGGAAATCCTCTGGGAAGTTCCTCCGGAATTCCTCTGGGAAGTTCCTCTGGAACTCCTCTGGGAAGTTGTTCCGGAATTTCCCTGGGAAGTTCCTCTGGAAATCCTCTGGGAAGTTCCTCCGGAATTCCTCTGGGAAGTTCCTCCGGAATTCCTCTAGGAAGTTGTTCCGGAATTCCTCTGGGAAGTTCCTCCGGAATTCCTCTGGGAAGTTCCTCCGGAATTCCTCTGGGAAGTTCCTCCGGAATTGCTCTGGGAAGTTCCTCCGGAATTCCTCTGGGAAGTTCCTCCGGAATTCCTCTGGGAAGTTCCTCCGGAATTCCTCTGGGAAGTTCCTCCGGAATTCCTCTGGGAAGTTCCTCCGGAATTCCTCTGGGAAGTTCCTCCGGAATTCCTCTGGGAAGTTCCTCCGGAATTCCTCTGGGAAGTTCCTCCGGAATTCCTCTGGGAAGTTCCTCCGGAATTCCTCTGGGAAGTTCCTTCGGAATTCCTCTGGGAAGTTCCTCCGGAATTCCTCTGGGTAGTTCCTGCGGAATTCCTCTGGGAAGTTCCTCCAGAATTTCTCTGGGAAGTTCTTCTGGGAAGTTCCTCCGGAATTCCTCTGAGAAGTTCCTCTCAGGATTCAGGAATTCCCTCTCGGAAGTTACTCCGGAATTCTTCTGGGAAGTTCCTCCGGAATTCCTCTTGGAAGTTCCTCCGGAATTCCTCTGGGAAGTCCCTCCGGGAATCCTGCGGGAAAGTCCTGCTGGGATTCCTCTGGGAAGTCCCTCCGGGATTCCGCAGGAAAGTCCTGCTGGGATTCCTCAGAGAATTCCCTCCGGGATTCCGTTAGGAATTCCCTCCGGGATTCCGTTAGGAATTCCCTCCGGGATTTCGTTAGGAATTCCCTCCGGGATTCCGTTAGGAATTCCCTCCGGGATTCCGTTAGGAATTCCCTCCGGGATTCCGTTAGGAATTCCCTCCGGGATTCCGTTAGGAATTCCCTCCGGGATTCCGTTAGGAATTCCCTCCGGGATTCCGTTAGGAATTCCCTCCGGGATTCCGTTAGGAATTCTCTCCGGTATTCCGTTAGGAATTCCCTCCGGGATTCCGTTAGGAATTCCCTCCGGGATTCCGTTAGGAATTCTCTCCGGTATTCCGTTAGGAATTCCCTCCGGGCCTCCGGGATTCCGTTAGGAATTCCCTCCGGGATTCCGTTAGGAATTCCCTCCGGGATTCCGTTAGGAATTCCCTCCGGGATTCCGTTAGGAATTCCCTCCGGGATTCCGTTAGGAATTCCCTCCGGGATTCCGTTAGGAATTCCCTCCGGGATTCCGTTAGGAATTCCCTCCGGGATTCCGTTAGGAATTCCCTCCGGGATTCCGTTAGGAATTCCCTCCGGGATTCCGTTAGGAATTCCCTCCGGGATTCCGTTAGGAATTCCCTCCGGGATTCCGTTAGGAATTCCCTCCGGGATTCCGTTAGGAATTCCCTCCGGGATTCCGTTAGGAATTCCCTCCGGGATTCCGTTAGGAATTCCCTCCGGGATTCCGTTAGGAATTCCCTCCGGGATTCCGTTAGGAATTCCCTCCGGGATTCCGTTAGGAATTCCCTCCGGGATTCCGTTAGGAATTCCCTCCGGGATTCCGTTAGGAATTCCCTCCGGGATTCCGTTAGGAATTCCCTCCGGGATTCCGTTAGGAATTCCCTCCGGGATTCCGTTAGGAATTCCCTCCGGGATTCCGTTAGGAATTCCCTCCGGGATTCCGTTGGGAATTCCCTCCGGGATTCCGTTGGGAATTCCCTCCGGGATTCCGTTAGGAATTCCCTCCAGGATTCCGTTAGGAATTTCCTCCGGGATTCCGTTAGGAATTCCCTCCGGGATTCCGTTAGGAATTCCCTCCGGGATTCCGTTAGGAATTCCCTCCGGGATTCCGTTAGGAATTCCCTCCGGGATTCCGTTAGGAATTCCCTCCGGGATTCCGTTAGGAATTCCCTCCGGGATTCCGTTAGGAATTCCCTCCGGGATTCCGTTAGGAATTCCCTCCGGGATTCCGTTAGGAATTCCCTCCGGGATTCCGTTAGGAATTCCCTCCGGGATTCCGTTAGGAATTCCCTCCGGGATTCCGTTAGGAATTCCCTCCGGGATTCCGTTAGGAATTCCCTCCGGGATTCCGTTAGGAATTCCCTCCGGGATTCCGTTAGGAATTCCCTCCGGGATTCCGTTAGGAATTCCCTCCGGGATTCCGTTAGGAATTCCCTCCGGGATTCCGTTAGGAATTCCCTCCGGGATTCCGTTAGGAATTCCCTCCGGGATTCCGTTAGGAATTCCCTCCGGGATTCCGTTAGGAATTCCCTCCGGGATTCCGTTAGGAATTCCCTCCGGGATTCCGTTAGGAATTCCCTCCGGGATTCCGTTAGGAATTCCCTCCGGGATTCCGTTAGGAATTCCCTCCGGGATTCCGTTAGGAATTCCCTCCGGGATTCCGTTAGGAATTCCCTCCGGGATTCCGTTAGGAATTCCCTCCGGGATTCCGTTAGGAATTCCCTCCGGGATTCCGTTAGGAATTCCCTCCGGGATTCCGTTAGGAATTCCCTCCGGGATTCCGTTAGGAATTCCCTCCGGGATTCCGTTAGGAATTCCCTCCGGGATTCCGTTAGGAATTCCCTCCTAGATTCCGTTAGGAATTCCCTCCGGGATTCCGTTAGGAATTCCCTCCTAGATTCCGTTAGGAATTCCCTCCGGGATTCCGTTAGGAATTCCCTCCGGGATTCCGTTAGGAATTCCCTCCGGGATTCCGTTAGGAATTCCCTCCGGGATTCCGTTAGGAATTCCCTCCGGGATTCCGTTAGGAATTCCCTCCGGGATTCCGTTAGGAATTCCCTCCGGGATTCCGTTAGGAATTCCCTCCGGGATTCCGTTAGGAATTCCCTCCGGGATTCCGTTAGGAATTCCCTCCGGGATTCCGTTAGGAATTCCCTCCGGGATTCCGTTAGGAATTCCCTCCGGGATTCCGTTAGGAATTCCCTCCGGGATTCCGTTAGGAATTCCCTCCGGGATTCCGTTAGGAATTCCCTCCGGGATTCCGTTAGGAATTCCCTCCGGGATTCCGTTAGGAATTCCCTCCGGGATTCCGTTAGGAATTCCCTCCGGGATTCCGTTAGGAATTCCCTCCGGGATTCCGTTAGGAATTCCCTCCGGGATTCCGTTAGGAATTCCCTCCGGGATTCCGTTAGGAATTCCCTCCGGGATTCCGTTAGGAATTCCCTCCGGGATTCCGTTAGGAATTCCCTCCGGGATTCCGTTAGGAATTCCCTCCGGGATTCCGTTAGGAATTCCCTCCGGGATTCCGTTAGGAATTCCCTCCGGGATTTCTTCAGGAATTTCCTCCGGGATTTCTTCTGGAGTTTCCTCCGGGAATTCTTAAGGAATTTCCTCCGGGATTTCTTCAGGAATTCCCTCTGAGATTCCTCTACCAATTCGCTCTGGAATTCCTTTGGGAAGTAATGGTAAGATTCTTTACCGTCTCTGATATAATTCTATTTGTAATTCCCAAAAATTGCAATTCATTTCTACTCGGGAATGTCGCGACCTCGCGCTCCAATTGTTCAACAACTCGCTTACCTTTGTACCAGAGCACCGTCGCCAGGTCGTGTGGTCCCTGCTGGATGACACAGGTCATGATGATTTCGCTGCCAGATTTCACAAATATGTCCGATGGTCCCAGTATCCGTGCTCGCAGTTCTGTAACGAAGAAACAAGGAGGGAATTGAAAAAAAATATATGCCAAATGTTTACTTGACCAACGAAATTCAATGCAGAAAATTCCCGGCGGGTCCCCCTGAGCGCGCAGAATGTTTGTTTGGAAAATATTTTTTAAATGCTTTATTCGGAAGTGCACTGCGCGCTCTGGCATGCAGCTCCCGTGAAGTAGTGTATACCCTAACAAAGCACAATCGGTGCGCTGGTATATAGCTGGTGGCAGGCGATGAACTAAATGAATTTCATTTAATTGAATGGTAAACTGAGTTTGTTTTTCCAGGGAACCGGTTTTTACCCAACCGCTATTATGAAATAGTTTTCGGTAAAATATCGTGTGCAGTGGAAACTGCCACGTTGTTTCGAAGCGTTCATTGTGAAAAAGTTGCTTGTGAAATAAAATAAAAGCAGACATATTTCCATTGCAACGACTTATTTAGATGGGGAACGGTTTTGTGACTACATTGCAACATATTTTATCAATTTTTTTAACGAATCGCTTCAAAGTAAGTATAGACGAACACATCGGAGTGGTCAAAAACTAACATACTTATTGCTTGGCATGAAACTTCGCACACACTTATTTTCCTGCAGCAATTTGAAAGTACAAATACTCTTCGGCATGTATAGATTCTCCAAATCGATTATAAGCTCATTAACGCGTTGACCCGCGATCCTCATCAGAGGAGCCCTTTGGCACTGTAAATTCCTTTCCAAAGAATGACACATTTTTGGAACGCACTCCACCGACAATAATCCCCCCGGGTCGAACTGCACAGAGATGGAGCTCAGCTGCCCGAAGCAGTTACCAGCCCGGTTCGTTGGTTGATTCACTGGAAAATGGCAACTACCTATCAACCACTCGGACCAACAACCATGAACGTCGCGCGGGAGAAAAGTGTACAGTGTGCACAGCATTTCTCATCATTCATTCATTATTTTCATTTCCTCGGTAATCCATCTCATCAAAGAAGAGGTAGCCATAAAATATGCACTCTCGCTCGTTGGCCCCGTTTTCGTAGGAGCATAGTGAAGTTGGGTGAAATTGATATCGAGATAGAATTGGTCAAATTAGCTATAAGGGTTTATTTATGCCAAAGACTCCTTTATAGAAATTCCTTCAAGAATTTATCCAGGGATTCTTTTAAAAATTCGTCCAGGTATTTCTTAAGAAAATACTCTAGTGATTCCGTTATAAATTTCTCCAGGATTTTTTAGGAGTCTTTCCATGGATTCCTTCTTTTATAGATTCGTGGTTTTAGAAATTTCTCCAGAGATTCCTGTAGGATTTTTTCTAGTTTTTTATTTTATTTTTGAAAATCCCTCACTGATTTCACTGGGAGTGGGAATGCTTCCAAGAACTCTTCTAGGAACATCTCCACAGATCCCTTGAGAAATTTCTCCAGCTATATTTTAGGTATTCCCACATGAATTCCTATGGAAATTCCTTTGGGGATACTTTAAACATTTCTTCAGAGATCGTTTCGGAATACCTTCAGATATTCCTTCAGAAAGTCCCCCATGGTTTTCTGGGTATTTCCTTCAGGAATTCCATCCATGATTCCTTTAGAAAAACCTGCATGTTTCCTATGAATTCTTACAGGGATTCCTTAAGAAGGCCCCCTGAATTCCTTTAAAAATTCCTCTAGCGATTGCTCTAGATATTCCTCCAGCGAGTTCTTCAGGAATTTTTACAGGCATTACTTTGAAATTTCCTCTATTGATTCACTTGGAAAATGTTCCAGAGATTCCTTCGAGGATTGTACTAAGAATTCCTGTGGCGATTTCTTCAGTAATTGGTATAGCATTTATAAAATAAAAAAAAAAAACAAGTATCTGCGCATATTTTTAAGGTAATTGTATGGGAATTCCTTTTGGAATTCATCTTGACAAAAGTAGGATTCTTCTAGGGATTTTATGTGGGTACTTCTAAGATTTTTGTCAGAAACTGCATTAGCAATGCTATTAGTAAAAAAAGACACTACATCATCTTCAGCCAGAGGCTGCACAGACTAAACATTACATACACGAGACAACGGACAACACACACGGAATTTTCCGTTTGACGAAAAGTTTTCCCCGACTGGAACGGGAATCGAACCAGCACTCCGAGGCTAACGAAACGCCTAGACGGCTGACGCCGCTAACCTCACGGCCACGAAACTCACGGTAGTAGTTCCATTATAAACTCCTTCAGGAAATCCACATGACATTACTTTTGTCGTTTCTTCATATTTATGAAATTATTCGTGCAACAAGTGAAATTCATCTATAAATTTAATGGAGGGTTTTCCAAAAAATCCTCAAGAGTTGTCTATACGATTTTTTAGTGGCAGGCCTAGAAGAATTCCTTCATGGATTCTATTAGGAATTCCCTAAGAGTTTCCTCTAGAAATTCTTTGGACTCTGGGGATTCCTCAAGAGATTCCTTTGGAATTCCTTTAGCAATTCATTTAGAGATTCGTTCGGAAAATTCTTTAGAAAATCCTCCTGGAATGCCAGCAAAGATGCTCAATGATATGTCTTTGGTATTCCGCTATAAATTACTTTTGGGATTTCTCTGGATATTCCTTTTAGAGTTTTCTAGAATGATTTATTAATTATTCCTTTAGGTACTTGTTTGTGGATCAATTATTAATTTTTTAATCTTTCAGGGATTCCTTTGAGATTTCACTTTAGTAATTCCATCATGGCGTCCACCTAGAACTTCCTTAACCCTAGTAGGATTATGGGGTCATTATGACCCGAGCCTGGAACACACACTACGTCATCGTGGATTTCACTAGGGGTTCGGGGGTTTGCTCCAGGAACTACTTTCTCTATGGGTATCTCAAGGATTTACTATAAAAAACTACAGGGATTACATTTGGGACTTCTCTAAGAGTTCATCTATATATTGATTCTGAAATTTCTTTGAGGCTTTCCTCTTTCATTGGCCCCAGAAAGCTGTGGGAGTGGGACCTTCTCCTTCGATTTTATTGGAAACTCTTCCAGTTATTTTCCTAGGATCTATTCTTGTAATTTCTCATGGCAAATTTCCTCTAGGATTTTATTCGACGATTAAGATGGAAATAATTTAAAAACTCCTCAAAAAAATCCTACATAAAATTCTCTCAGATTTAATAAATGTGTATTCAGAAATTTCCCTAAAAAAAATCACTCCAGTTGACCTTATACAGAGAAGATTGGCTGGATCTTTTACAGAATTTCAAAGCAGTGACCCTGGGATTAATTTGTGGTGAGTTCGATTATTCTTCAGTGGCTCCAAGAACTCCCTTGAGTAAATGTCATTGTATCTTCAAAAATATGAATTATTATTCACACTCACACATACTCAGGCATCTATGTTTCTATCAAATGGTGGATCTTACGATTGTACACAAGTATTCAAGAACTCCCTGGAGCTAAAGCCATCTGATCTACAAACATAACACTAGTTTACAGCATTTTTGAACTCGGTAAGCTGATGATCATTTTTGGTGTAGAATCATGCCCTGAGTTCGAAAACGCGAAGGAAAAAAATTGCAGTAGAGCAGAAATTTTTTCGACTTTCCATACAAGGTTGATGATATGAAATCGATTTTTGTTCTATTTTTAAGCAAAGTCGCTCACTTCAAACATCTCATTCTCCGTAATCAATGCTTCGATTGAGCTGAAATTTTTACTGTAACTTGCCTACATATGATATCTCAAATAAACGTCGAGAAAGAATTTTTAAGTTGTTTTTTTCTTATTGTAAAAAATACATTTCTTCAAAAAATTTTGGGAATTTTGCTAAAATTTAAGGAGATCGTCCCTAAAACTCGCCAATATCTTGAATTTCATCAATCTAACGCAAAACCTGCATTCAGATGATCGAATGGTATTGTATTCAGCTTTTAATTTATGAAAAAAGATTTAAAATTGGTTGAACAAAACGCAAGATATTTGAATTTTAGTAAATTACATATTTTGAAAAGTTACAAAACTCGATATTGAGCTAAAACTCAAAAACTGTTCTACTTTAAATTTTTTGAAGGTCGATTTCGAAATCAGCACTAAATTGTGCTTCAAAAATTTTGGTCGTTGACAGAAGTTCACGACTTTCGTTTTATTTTGTAAACTTGTGTAATCAGTGATCTATCGGAGCACTATGAATGTAATTTACGCTTACACAGCCTCATGCAACTATGCGCTGTAGTGTCAAGTGGTGTGTTTATTGTCTGTTTGAGGATCTCCAAAAACTTCTTTGAGTTTTAGGTCATCGGATCTACTAACGTATTTGGTTGTTTCTTAGAGTTTCATGACTAAGGTTCATACATGCCCGTGTAGTTGCCGGCTTAGAATAGTATTCCTAATCTTTTATTTGGTGTACACTGGTTTGAAACAGAAAGGACTAGGGTTCCGATGCATGGTCAATATCGGTATCATTTCTTGACGTTCTCGTTTAGGGATCCGATTTTGACTGAAAAAGGAGCGTGTTAAAAGCGGAACCTATCAATCAGAATCCTTCCTTGCGATTATGTTGAAAATGACTACTGTAACAAAACCGAATACTTTATAACTTCTCAATGGTGGTAAAGTAATACGACATGCACTATACAAAGGACACGGGGTTTACCACAATAGATCCAAATATTGGTCGCAGTAGTTATGTCCCGAACAGAGAAAAAAAAAAGGTTCATACATACACAGCCTTACCATGGTGGTAACGCTTAGTAAACTTATGTTAAGTATGTAATATAGAAAAATGAAGAAACTAGAGTACGTAACGCTTTGAAATGTCATTTATACCGCCATGAAATTCACCTGAGAGCCTCTGAAACCCCCTGAAATCTCCTAAAACGCCCTGAAACGCATTGAATCACTCTCTAAAATATATCTGAAACCTCATAGAACGCCCTGAAGCACATTTAAATGCTTTGAAACGCCACTGAATCTTTCGTGATGTTCACCTGCGAGCCTTTGACGCTTCTCAAACTCCCCTGAAATCTCCTGAAATACCTTGAAACGTGTTGAAACGTCTTGAAACGCTCTGGAACGACTCTGAAACCTCAATTGAACGTCTGTGAAACTGGCCTGAAAATCTCCGAAGCCTCCTAAAACTCCTTGCTCACGTCCTGAAACGCCCTCAAATGCTTTGAAACGCATAACACATCTCTGAAACCTCTTTGAAATCACCCTGAAGCTCACCAAAAAAAACCTATAATGTTTTCTACAAATGGGTCGTCGATAAATGACGTAGCTTTTGGGGGGGGGGGGGGTGTTTGTGATTTTGTGACGAAGTGTGACGATAGGGGGGTAGGGGTTTGTGATATGCTACGTAGCTTTCTACTAGGTTTATAGAAAAAAATATTTCATATTTAATAAACTTTTTACTAAAAAAAAACTTTTTACTTGCATTAAGTATTATTATTCAATAAATTAAAAAAAATGCATGATTTTTTTTTTCCATTCACATTATTGTAAATAACAAATAATGGAAATAAATGCCGGCTTCATTTCATAAGACATGCAGCTATCGAACGCAACAACTGTATCTGAGAAAGTGGTTTTGAAATCCTGCGTAATGAATAATATATTGTGTTTGCAGCCAAAAATCAATTTCGCTGAAATGCTTCTCAAGACCAATAGTTTGCTGCTTGATATAGAGGGCACTGCACGCCGCTAAGGTTACACAGGATTTTTTTTAAGCTTTTGGCATTACAGCAAGATTCCAAGAGTTCCTTATATAGTTTCTACAGGACTTTATCGAAGAATTCTTCCAACAATTTCTTAAGGAACTCCTGTAGCAACTTTGTAAGGTATTTCTCATTGGGTTCTTCAAAAGTTTCCCAAACAGGAGAAGGATAACATTTCCACAGGAATTCCTACTGGGAATCCCATAAAAAAAACTTCTGAAAACATTTCAACAGTATCTGGAGGAATCTCAGAAGGAATCCTTGAAGGAACTTCCAGAAGAATTTCAGAAGGAACTCCTGGAATAATCATGAAAGGAAATAGAGAAATTTCAAAAGAAATTTCGTGGGGAGTGCCTGGGGGCTGTCCATAAAGCACGTGGTCATAGGGGGGGGGGGGGGGGGGGGGTTGACCAATGACAATTTTGTATGGACAAATTAAAAATTGTGTATGGACAAATGACCACGCGGGTGGGGGGGGTGGTGTGGGGGGTTGAAAAGTCCCAAAAAAATGACCACGTGGTTTATGGACAGCCCCCTGGAGCGATTTAGATGAAGCTTTCGGCGAAACCTTGAATAAATTTCTGGAAGAATCTTGGATGTAGATATTTGTAGATTGTCAGAAGGAACTCCTGGTTTAATTTCTGAAGAAAGCACGGAAGAAATAATTGAAAGAATCCCGTAAGCAATTTCTGAAGCAATCCCGAAAATAACTTTTGGGGAATCACAAAAGATTATCTGGATATAACTCCTGGTGAAATCTAAGAAAGAAAATCCTGGAGGAATTCCAGAAGCAACTATGGGAGGAATCCGTAAAGGGAGTCCTCGCAGAATTCTAAGATATCCTGGAGGAATCCTGGATGGAGTGAATGCTGGATGGAGGGATGCTGGAAAAAGTTACTGAAGGAGTCCCGGGAAAAAAATCCTGGATAAATCCTAGAAGGAAGTCCTCGAAAAATCTCAGAAGAATCCAGGAAGGAATTCCTGAAGGAATCCAAAAAGGAACACTTGGAGGAATCACTGAAGTAACTCCTGGGAGGGTTTTGAAAGAATACCGGAGGGGTTACCTACCGAGATCTTGGAATGTATATCTGAGTGAATTTCTGAAGGGAGCCAAGAAGGAACTCCTGGAAGAATCCCGAAAAGAACTTTTTTAAGAAACACAGAAAGAGATGTATATGTAGAGATATCTAATGCGATGTAGATCTGTAGAGATGTCTAAAGAAACTGCTGGTGGAAGAGAGGGGAAAAAACCTTGAAAGAACTCCTGAAGGAAACCATGGATAAACTTTTAGAAAAACCTTAGAAAAAAAACTCCTGGAGAAATCTCAGAAGGAGCTTTTGGAGGAATCTAAGAAGGAACTCCGGAATGAATTATTGGAGGGATCTTGGAAGGAACCCCTGAAGGAATACAATAAGGAGGAATTTTCTAATGGAATACCGAAAAAAATCCTTGGAGAAATCCCAGAAGGAAGTGCTGGAGGAACTAAAAAGGGAAAAAAAAGCTCCTGGAGAAATCTCAGAAGGAGCTTTTGGAGGAATCTAAGAAGGAACTCCGGAATGAATTATTGGAGGGATCTTGGAAGGAACCCCTGAAGGAATACAATAAGGAGGAATTTTCTAATGGAATACCGAAAAAAATCCTTGGAGAAATCCCAGAAGGAAGTGCTGGAGGAACTAAAAATGGGAATCCCAAAATATACTTCTCGAGGAATTCCAAAATGAACTGCTGTAAGATTTTTAGAAGTAACTGTCGTGGTGAATTTTATTCAAATGAAATCAATTTGATATTCGTAATAAATTTATTAGTGAACAAACTAATATCTTCGGAAGAGCTTCTAGGCTCATATGGTAGCAGAACGATGGGTGGTTTATTGAGTCATTAGCTTTGGTGATAATCTCCACTGGTTGCACCTATGGTCTTGATGTCGGCGATCTGAACCTGGCAGTTGGCAATGTTTCTTGCTATTGTTTCTATTAGCATACAAGTTAAATTTGAAATCAGAGCTAAGTTCTTAGTTCAAGTTTTTTACATGGAAATTTTGTTGAGGGGAGGGGGGGTGTTTAACAAGCTACGTCATTTATAGAGGAGGGTGTCTGAATTTGTGACGAAATGCTACGAGGGGGAGGAGGTATTACAAATCGCTCAAAAAAGCTACGTCATTTATGGACGCCCCCAAAGCCCCCTAAACCTCTTAAAATACCTTGAAATGAATTGAAATTTCTTGAAACGCCTTTAAAACCCTGTGAAGCTCACTTGAGAACCTATGAAACCCCCTAAAACTGCCTATGGTCGCATATCTCAGTGCCATACCTGCTGGCTTCCTATTCAAATGGAACAGTTATGCGATCAGAGGCAGAAAATCCCTCTGAAACCTCATGAATCGCCTGGAAACCGCCTCTGACCACACCTCACTACTCAAAACTTCCTTGAAATCCCTCTGACTCTTCCTTTCTAATTCCGAAAGTCTTGACTCTCCTCACCCTTGCATCTGCAAGCCACTTGCCCTTCTCAAACCTTTTTGCAATCTTGAAATCCACTTAGACAATGAGCTAAACCAAATTTAGGAAATGAATCCATTGAGGTAAAATTCTATTTAGGCAGTCCCGATTAAGGGATTAGTTGTGCTATCATATGCATATATGGAGATTATGTTATGCTGGAACATTTTGGAGATATAGCTGCAAATGTAGTGTACACCACTAGACTCATGGGTGAACACGCTACAATGGACCAAATGTTCGCCATACACCAAGTGCTGCAGAAATATCGCGAATAAAACGTGCCCACACATCACTTGTTCATCGGTTTTAAATCGGCGTATGATACAATCAATCAATACCAGCTATGGCAGATTATGCCCGAATACGGATTCCGATTGACCAAGGCGACAATGGATCGAGTAATCTGCGTAGTTCAAGTATCAGGGACACTCTCGAGTCCCTTCGAATCTCGCAGAGGGCTACGGTAAGATAATGGTCTTTCGTGCATGTTCAACATTGCTTTAGAGGGTGTAATAAGGAGAGCGGGGATAAACACGAGGGGAGCGATTTTCACGAAGTCCGTTCAGCTGCTTGGGTTTGCTGATAATATTGATATTATTGCTGGTAAATTTGAGACAATGGCGGAAACGTACATACGACTAAAGAGTTAAGCCAGGTGAATCGGATTAGTCATTAATGTGTTGAAGACAAAGTACATGACGGTGAAAGGCTCCAGATAAGAATCACCGTGACCGCCACCCCGAATTTCTTTCGACGGTTGAAGAATTCGTGCGCTTGGCTCACTGGTGACCACCGACAAAGACACCAGCAGAGAAATTCAGAGACGCATTGTGGCAGGAAATCGAGCTTACTTTGGACTCCCAGATCTTTACTATCAAACTCAACAAAGCTCGCCATCACACTAAGTTAACTATCTACAAAACGCTGATTACACTCCACGTACAGCGGACCAAGGCGCCCTTAGAGTTTTCGAACGGAAAGTGCAGTACAGATGGAAAACGGGAATTGAAGAAGGCAAATGAACCACGAACTGCATCAGCTGCTGAGAAAACCAACTATCGTCCACACCGTGAAAATCGGGAGGCTACGGTGGACGGGTCACGTTATCAGAACGTCGGATAGCTACCCGGCTAAAATGGTTCTCGGGAGTCATCCGACCGGTACAAGAAAACGTGGTTCTCAGCGAGCTAGGTGGGTCGATCAAGTGGAGGACGAATTGTGGACCCTTCGCAGAGTGCGGAACTGGAGACGCACAGCCATGGACTGAGTGGAATGGAGACGGCCACTATGTACAGCATAGTCCACTCAGGCCTTAGTCTGATCGGTAAGGTAAGGAAGTGCTTATAGAACATTAATCTGAGAAACAGGCGTTGTCTTGCGGTAAGACGTTACACCAAGAAGAGTAGAGGACATGTGAATGCAATCAAATACTTCAATAAATAGTTGTGTGAAACCATTTGGTCACTTTTAGTCACTTTCACTCCATATTACGGTGCATAACAGTTGAACAAACTCGCATGGTAATAAATAAGTTCCAACAATATCAACGAAAACCCTTCGGTTGAAGCTCGCACCGGGACAGCAGCGCGGACCAACCGACCGGTGCCGTCCACTAGCATAAACCGGGGGGTAATTAATATTCATAAATCCATTGCCATTCGAAATATTTACAAGAGGCAATGGAACGCAATTAAAAAAGCATTCCGAAGCCCCGAGGATTCAACGGTGCAGAAATACGCGATGCGCTCGATGGAATTTCGAGCCCCTCATCATCAACGTCCTCGTCATCATCATCATCGCCATCACCACGCCATCATGGTTGTCGAATCGCTTGCAGATGGCATTCATCGGAAAAACCGGCTGCTACCACCCCAGAAACCCATCCGACCGAATTGTTTCCCTTTTTTTTCGCGCATTTTCGTCATTTGTAAAAGCTGTCACGCCAAAAACCCGGTCCGGTGAACGGGTGATGGTTTCGGGAGATGCACGGTGCTACTGCAGCTGCAGCAGAAGAGAAGCGGTAGAAAATGATTTCGAAACGGCCATTCAGTGGATGACACCGATTTCACGCCTATTGTGTAATACTGCAATAATGGGGGTTCCCTTGGAGTTGGATGGATGCACTGCGCTATACCGATTGTGCGGATTGCTTGAGTGAACTCCAGGGTTTTCGAGCACTACTAACAAATTCAACGGCATCATCCAAAGTGTTTAGAATAGCAGTGGATGCTAAGTATCCATTGTATTTGATAGCCACTTAATCAGTAAAGCGATCCCAATTTGTTGAACAGGGATTGCTTTAGAATTTCCTCTAGAATTTTCTGCACAATTTCCTATGGGGAATCCTGCCGAAATTTCTCCAAGAATTTCTCTAGAAAAACTTCCTCAGAAATTCCTCAAAATATTGCTTTAGAAATTCAGCACGAGCATTATTACATAAAATCCTCCATGAACATCTTCACAATTGCTTTCAGCGATTTCTTCTGAAAATCAAAATATCAGAATTCCTCCAGGAATATCTCTTCAAATATATCTGTAAAATTCGTCCAAAGACTTCTTCAGAATTTGCTCCGCAGATTTCTTGAAAAATATCTCTGGAGATTTCTCCAGACTTTTTTTTTGACATTCCCTCATTAATTTGTCCAAAGATACCTCTAAATTTTTTAAATAGTTTTTTTCCGAAATTGCTCCATGGTTTACTTTGAAAATAACTCCAGCAATTCGATCGTCACTCTACCAAAGTGCATTCACAAGGTCTTCCAGAAATTCTTTTAGGGATTCTTTAGGAAGCTCCTTAAAATAGTATTTCATTATTTTATCCAGTGGTTCCTTCAGAAAAGCTTCCAGAGATTACTTCGAAAATTCGAACAGGTAATATTTCCACAAATCCACCAGAGACTTGTTCAGGATTGCTCTAGGGATTCTAATGAAAATTGCTGCATGGAATTACTTCAAACACTTATGCATTATTAGTTGTAGCGATTCACGAAGGAATATCTCTAGAGATTCCTGCAGGAGTTCATACATAAATTACTGCAGTGTTTTTTTTTTCAGATATTCATCCATTTAGTTTTTTCATAAATTTCCCCGGTTTTTCTTCAAGGATAAATCTTAAAAAAATATCCTGAGATTATAAAAAAAAATTTTTTTTTAATATTTTAGGTTTTTTTTTTCATCTATAGAGTTAGATGCTTATCAAGGCGTTCCTTCGTGTATTCTTTCAGAAATTGCGTCCACAAGTTGCTCCAGGAATGCTTTAAAAAAGCCCCTAGAATTATTAAAGATTGCATTAGAATTTTTCATAAAAGTTTCTCTGAAATTTCTCCAGATATTCCTATAGAGATTCATGCAAGAGTACTTCCTTAAATTTCACATGCAATGAAGAATTCACCAGAAATTGCATCAGGGATTCTTTACGAAATGCCTGCTTGGATTCCATCTGTAATTTTGTTATTCAAAAATATATCGGGAGGCTTCCAAAGAATTTTAAAGATTTCTTCAAGCATATGAACAGAGGGATTTTTTGAAAGATTTTCCATGGAGTTTTTCAGAAATTCTTCTAGGAATTTCTTTAAAAATGCTACAGAGATTCCTTCGCAATTGTTCCAAAGGTTCCTCTCTTGAGAAAGTTTTCAGGGATTTCTGCAGAAATTCCAACATTTTTTTCAAGAAATTGCTCCTGCTTTCCCGTTAGACACATCTCTTGGGATTCTTTCGGAGACTCTTGCAGAAATTGTTTCAGATATTCCACCACAGATTGCTTTCCTGAAAGTTCTTCCAGTAGTTATACAAAAATTACTGACAGAATTGCTTAAATACTCTACGAAGGAATTTCCAAAAATAATCCCTGAGAGATTGTCTGAAGAAATCGCATAAAAAACATGTTGGCTATGTGTTTGGAGATTCCTATTGAAAATTATTGAAAATTTTCTGGACGAATACTCCAAAAGCAGTTTCAGAAGCTATTTTTCGAGTAACTCCTAGCTGCATGCCTGGGAGAATACTTGAAAATCCCTTCAAATACCTTTTACCGAGATTTTCAGCCCGGGGCTAGTTCATCTTGGGACCCATTCCTAACTTCCCTCCCGAAGGAAGAACCCACGCTTAGTGAGTGTGTCGTGAGTGGGATTTGATCCTTGGTGTAATAGTCAAGTGTTCTAACCATCACACCAGATCCGCTTCACAGTTCAAATACCTCATTATTTCCTAAAATACCTTGGTTAACTTCCGGTGGAACTTTGGAAGTAATTGCAAGCATAAAATTGCCCAAGAAATCTCTGGAAAAAAATCCTTTCAAAATCCATACGGGAATTTCTTTATGAATTCCATAAAAAAAAGTTCTGTAGGAAATGCTGACAAAGATACTGGGGAAATTTTCGAAAGAAATCTTTAAACAATTTATGAGGGATTCCTTGAGGTTTTTTTGAAGCATTTCTTGAAAAAAAAAAAAATCCTGGAGGAACTTTTTCAAGAATATTTTGTACAATTTCTGAATGGATTAATGCACAAAAATTCCAGAAGTACTTTCCGGAGAAATTTCTGAAATCCTGGAGAAATTCTTCAAAGAACAAAATTTCTTTAAAAAGGCCTTAAGCTAAAAATCAAAAATTTCTTGATTTTTTTTTTGAAATGTTTTCTTAGAAAATGACAAGAAATAGATACTGGAGTAATTTCTCCAAGAGTTGCTGATATAATCTTTAGAGAAGCATCACCGGATTTTTTCATGAATCCCTGAACAAAGGTTTGAAAAGAAAAAATCTTCATTGGATCACTGGGTGTCGTATACGTTGTCCGTTAGCCTTTTTTCAGTCAGTATAGCCCCTGGCTGAATACGGTAGTGTCTTCTACAAGACATACATAAATTAATTAATAAATAAATCATAAGTGATTCCTAAAGGAATGCCTTGAGGAACTTTGTAGAAAAATGTGTAAACAAAAGCCTCAGAAAACCCGAATAAATGGAGTTATACATGAAAAATTCTCTGGAGACAACAATTTTTTTTTGTGTCTTTATTTATGAGATTTTCATCCCGGAAAGAAAACAATTATTTCTGTAAGAGTTCCTGGGTAAATTTCTAAAGAAATATTGTTTTGATGATGATGAACCTGGGCTTGTTAGTGGAACACCTGTAATTAAAACGAAAATCGTGTTACAATCAGTGTTGGTAAACTCACACTCAAAGCACACTCATGAACCGCTCCTGCGTGAGCAAACTCGCACGCGATTCTGAAACGTTTTCTCACGCGCGAGAATTTCATGCAAAATCTCGCACTCACGAGTCAAGCGGCGAAATCTCGTTCGCTTGTAAAACGAATACAAATCAATTTGAACGGCATTCATTGTTGTTGTACGCTAGATTAGCTTTTGTTCTATCATACAATCCTAAAAACTTCGATGTAAACATTAAGAACACCAAGAAATAAAGGAATGAGTGAAATCATGAGTCAAATCATGCATGATTTTTTCGGCGGTGAGTTTGGCGAGTCAAGAATCGCGCGTGAAACAACTCAACCATGAGATTTGAGAATTTGAGTTTTTACCAACACTGGTTACAATACTTCTAAGAATTGGCATCCTTTGACAGATGAGTATTTCGACCTCAACTGTAAGAAGGTCGTCTTCAGTGTCTTGTATTTGACTGTCGAGTCAAGTACTAGACACTGAAGACGACCTTTCAGTTGAGGTCGTAATACGTATCTATCAAAGAAGGAAAGGAACAGTACTTAACATGTTATTTTGTTTTTCTTTGAAAAATCTCAGATCTCTGCAAAAAAAAACTTCCGGAATTGCACTTGGAGAAATCTTTAGAGGATTAAAAAAAAGAATTTCTTGATAAATTTCGAGAAAAATACTTGAAGAAATCATAAAGAAAAGCTCCTGGAGAAAATTATGATAATATTCATGAAGGACTGCCCTCTGAAATGTTTAAAAAATACACGAAGGTATGTATGCACGAATTTCTGTAGCAATTTTTGGAAAAATATCCTTAAGAACTCCTGAAGGAATCCCAGGAGAAATTCCTGAAGAAGTCCGTGGACTATGAGAGACCTTGAGAGACTTCAAGGAAAATTTGTAAAGAAATACTTGAACAAAAATCTTAGGAGGAATCATTACTAAATTAATTAGAAGATCAGTTAAAAATATTCTTTCTATTGAAAATTCCGAAAAAAATGATAAATCTTTAAAAATCCCCCCTGACGGTTTCTGTGGCGGTAATCTTGGAGAAAGTTCTGGAGAAGTACACGGGAAGAAAAACATTCTAAAAGAATACACGGGGGAATCTTCAGAAGAATTCTTACTGAACTCATAACAGGAATTCCTACAATAATTCTGAAAACGCTGCAACTGCTGGGCCGGATTTAAAAGCGTGGGGTCCCGGGCCATAATGTTGAGGGGGCTCCATTTCCAAGGGTATATTTTTGCTATATGTATAGAATCAAAAAATGAAAAAATTTTCAATAATTCTTACAAAGAAGTACTAATGTCGTTTTAGAAGAATTTTAAATTAGGACAATCAACTTAGCTAGAACAAAAAAATATGGTACTAAAAATAATTCAGAACAGAGATGATGATAAAATGATTTATATAAAAAGAAATCGTTTTTTTTTTTTGCGATTTTGATCGTTACTTTAGAGTTAGTCGTAATTCACATCAGAGTCTCTAGAGAAACGTCTAGATCCATTTATAGAAAACATCTTTAAACAATTTCTAGTAAATTTTGTAACGCAAACATTGGGGTAGTTTTTGCAAGAATTCCAAAGAAAATTTCTACCGGAATCTCTAGAACAATCTCTTGAGGAGTTGCTGGTCGACTGTCATGATTTTGGTTTTGTGGAACTTTAGCAGAAGAAGTTCTAACGCGGCTGCCAGAGGGTCTGGCGACATTCCGAAAAAAAAATCAGATAAAATTCTGAAACCAACTGCTGGAGAAGCTTCATCGTGTAATAGGAATTCCGTGATTTCCATCGAAGGTTCTTGAGAAGTTTCACAGGACATTCTCAACCATATTATTCCAATTAAATTTCCGAATGTTAAAAAAAATAAATAAATAAAACTCTTCCAAAATATGTCTAGGATTTTCGCGGAAATAAACACAAAGGTTCAGCAGGAACATTTTAACTGTACATTCTACAGAGTTTTAAAGATAATTCAAAGTTCAAGCGATGTTTTTCTCCAAGATCTCCGATAACATATTTTGATCAATTGTACAAAATTTACTGGGTAAAATGAAAACATGTTTTGGAGGAACTGTGGAAGTTGCAATCCTTCAAATAAGAACCACAATATATCACATTCCACCAGTAGATAGTACATTAGATACCCGATTTTGTCAGCCTCTTAGCGGAATACGTTTTTTGCTCTCCCTAAAATTTTTAAATTATTTTGAACTTTTTGTCCCTCTATCTTTTGTTTCTTGGTACTCTTGGTCTTTTTTTCTGTTTCTCATTTTTATTCGTGAAGTCGGATTTTGTGGGGGTCCTTGAAATGTAGGGTCCCCCTGGCTCCCCTTAAATCCAGCCATGGGTGCATCATTAGAATCATTTGCATGGAGGTAATAGGGGCTCTAAGATTTGAGATCCTTGAGTAACCAGCACTGATTCTAACATGACAATACTGGTATTTATACTCTGTCTTTCGGCTATCTGCCCAGTGGCCCACATTTACATAAAAAACTTAAAAAATTGCAAAAAGTCCAGACCGTGATCCGACGCCTGGCAATAAAGTTATGCTCTTGGTAAAGAGAGGCTTTAAACTTCATTGCTGTTTTTCCAGTACATGTAAAGGATAATATCAATAATAAAATCTGAATACTGCGTCTCACTTTGCCTAGGGCATAACTTTTTTCGCAGCCGTCTGATCACTTTGCGGTCTTCGTCAAAGTTATTTGGCTAGTCATCTACAAGAATACCAAAGAGTTTAATTATTCAACGCTTAAAGTGCCATCTAGCGGCAAAAATAAAAAATAAAAACCTGAGATTTCCGCAAACATTTGGCAAAGATTTCCCATAAAAACTTCAATCCTGTTGTGCGCCCCCTTTGACTTGAACAACGATTTTGCTCGAATGTTGTACATATCTTCTGGGAGTCCAAAACAACTGTATCCGGAGGTAAGATTTGGTGTTATTCGCTTTTTTCTTTGTTTTTCATATAAATGTTGGCCACCCTATACTGCCCATGGAGGCAATTGTCATTTGTCTAACTGTGTCTCGATTTTCTGTAACCTAAAGGGTGGCGGCGAAGGATGGGGCACAACACAATCTTTATGCACTCTTCTGATAACCGAATATCCTGAAAGTGTCCAAAACTAGAAAACGAAGAGTATGGTACTTATGAAAATACTGGATAATAACCTTGCAAAGTACATGTACAGTACACAACACGCACAGGAAAATGTGAAACGCAAAGAGGGCAAAATAAGCAAACCAAGTAATCTGGCGGTCCAAGATTGAAAACTTACGGTCTATAATCGGGCGAGCCTGTGGAGAAATTGTTGACTACCGTCAGTGGGGGTGTCATTGGGCCAAAATTGCAAAGTCCATCCCATTGTAGGTCGTTCCAACAATATTTTAGCTCCAAATGAATGTTGAATTCCGCAGGCACCTTCATTTTGATATTATTTAGGATTGTTTCAAGTATAAATTCTTCAACTTTAATGTTTACAATGATCTAGCCTAATTAATATTGGCCTAATTTCACCCCTTCTAGGGGGTGACATTAGGCCAAACACTAAAACTCGTACAAAACAGCTCAATGTGATAAAATATTGGTTGCAAATGAAAGCTATAGAATATATAGATACTTGCGCACAACCTATCAGTATCTAGTCGCTTTAGAATAACATCACAGACAAACAAACTTGAAAGTGTGACCACATTAATTGTAAACGATCAAGGATCCAATACAATACATCTGCCATACCTTAAACATAACTCCAACTAGCATTCTCAAAAGACGAAAATAATATTTCTGTATTATATACCTAAAAGCTGATATGCATTTATTTTAGTTTTGCATGAATCTAACATTTATTTCCAAAATATTATACCGTATTATGCATAAAATAATGTGAATACTCTCAGTTGTTTTAATTCACATTTGTAGGGTTCTCGTACTGAATGCATTGCTTTTATATGGCCCAAAGTCACCCCCAAAATGAACTATTTGTACTACAGGTTGAATAAAAAAGTTTTTCATGCAAAATAGCTTACTAAATCAAGAAAACTTATATTATTTAACAAAACAACTACTGAATACACCTAGAAAACAGCAATTGATAACATGTTCGGTATTTAGCTGTTTCCTACTGGGCATTTTAAAACAACGATATTGTACAGTACTCCTAACCATAAAATTCACATCACGTTTTTGTAACTTGTCTCTGTTACGCCCGCTCAGCCCATAAAACCCTTACCAAATTCTCAGGGTCGGCTCATCCACGCCGAGGCAATTTCGAGGAATGAAGAAATGGTAAAAGAAGAAATATTTACTTTTTACGGCGGTTTATTAGAAAAAGGCCCTATCGTCCCTAACGTCCCTAGCTAATATCCTACCAAATACACTCTACTCACGATTTGTGTGGGTGTCAGTGTTGGGCCCGTCGCTGGAAGCTGGCTGGTGGAGTCCTGAGGTAGCGGATCGTAGTCAAGCGATCTACACGTGGCCCGCTGGGTCACTGGGGTCCGTAAAGCCGGCTCGCTCCTTTCGGTCCTCACGATGCCGGCTGCCGCACGCTTGGTACGATCGTTGACGGATCGCTTCTGTCGGTCCTACTATCCTCCGGTTCCCGAAATGGGGGGGGGGGGTCCGTTTCGTTGGATCGCCGCCCAAGCGATCTGGTCGTCCTTTTAGCAGCTTGGTATTTTCGGCGCTTCAGCCGCCGGTGGCCTGACCTCCGACTTCGACGGCGGGTATCTTGCCAAGCCCTCACGACTTGGAGTGCTCTTTCCACGTAATCCTGGGAGTTAACTGACCGGTGGTACCGATCGATTTTCGAAATATACTCGCAGTAGAGGCGTTGCTGTGCCGTCGAGCGGGAAAAAATCACCGACAGTGGAAAAATTGGTGGTTTACCACTACACAAATGTTGCCTAATTTGTAGGCTATAGCGCACTAACTGGCAATACACTTTTTATCAAACTTTGGTTTTTCGAGTTGTGGTCGCTTTTCTGGCTAAAACTCAAGTGAACGAGCGATGGCTCGTTCGCCTCCCAGGAACCGGTGAAAAGGCTTTTTTCCGTAGACCGTGGTCCAGCAGGTTGCCCGATAAGCGGTCACCATGGCTGCTATCGCAACTGCCAGCCAACCCAAAATTGCTACCAAAACTGCGGGTGTTATTGTGGGTGTTGTGTGTGGGTAGGCTGTCTACAATTCCTAGGTGTGTAATTTAAATTAACCGTTTGCCGCCTTCTGCCTTCTAGCTGGTATTTCGCATGAACTTAATTTATTTGCATGATAGTTTTACTTAATTTATTGTATATTTTTAGGGTTTTATTCATATTTGATTTTTAATTATTGTTTGTGATTGTCCCTACTAGCTTTCTAAGTGTTCTTCTTTCAACATTTCCTCTTAGTTATTTAATTTTAATGCTGAGAAAGGGTTCGAGCTCTATGATCAGAGTGGACGAACAAAGTGGTTGGTCACATTTTCTTAATGGAAAATTAACTAAATGTGACTTTTTTTTTACACCGGATGGCCAACGCAACTTATATTTACCATATACTATCCACTTTTTGATCATCACTTCGATAAATGTTAGTATTTCGAGCGAAACATCTTTCTTGATTTTTGGCCCAAAGTTACCCCTCAGGCCCAATGTCACCCCGACTGGCGGTACATTTAATATCCGTATGGGATGCTATACCAAAAAATGCGCTACTAACAGAAATTTTCAACTATCCACGACCACTCCAACTTTTCCATTAATTCCCCTCTGATTTGTCGAATCGTATTATCTCTCCACCGAACGAGGTTGACCAAAAACTGAGCCGGATGTCACACACATCCGCCAGTCCACGCAAAACCATCTGTTTGCTTTCTGTGTAGTAGCATCATCAATTTACGTCACCCCGGTGTGGACGCCTGGAAAATATGGTGCACTGCTCAATGTGTGTATACATAGAAATGTAACCAGCCAGGCCGACCGGCCTGATTCATCAACCACCAACCAGAACTACCGGGGGTTCATCATCTGCATTTTGCATATGAAATAACTGGATCGGCGCTCTCGGTGCGGATGCAATCATTTTGCTGAACTCGGAATCCGCATGATGAAAGCAGCAGCATCTGGCTGCTCGTTTCTATATCGGGGGCTGGCTCACATAACAAAGAAACTAATTTCATTGCCGTGGCGTAATATCGTTCCCGGATTTGCTAATATCAAAAACAAATATGTATGCTCATCATCGTTCAGCCCGATTGATGAACGAAAGCTCTACTGGTCAAGTTAAAACTCGCAGTATTTTGATTTGGCTTCAACATTCAGATTCAGCTATCATAGAATTTTGGAAGGCCTTTTTCGTCTCTGGCGGTATCAATTGGGGAGCAACTGATGAACAAAATAATGGGATTCCTATTGCCGCCGGTCTTGGAAACGTTATAATTAGATGTTTTACAGGCTAAGTCAAGTACATCACAGCATTATGTGATGTAAGAAGAGCTAAACTAGTACATTATTATTATTAGCTTTATTAGGGAGATTTTCAGCCCGAGGCTGGTTCATCTTCAGACTAGTACATATATTGATGGGTTTGTACACTTGTACAGGCATCTACATGGTTTTCCGGTAAAGCAGATTAGACTGATTAGACGGATAAAATTTCGCCATCATTCGTAACCGTAGATCGACTGAAGCAAGGTGATACATTTATGAACAAATTATTCAACATAACACTGGAAGGAGCGATAAGGAGAGCTGGTATGCAGAGCGGAACCATTGTTGCGTGGTTGCATATTGATGATCTTGGGCCATGCGGATGATATCAACATCATCGGGATCGGCCGTCGGGCCGTAGAAGAGGTGTCATGCCTTTCAAGAAGAAGGCTGCGAGATTACACCACAAAGACAAACAATTTGACGTTTGAAGCTGTCCTGTGAGAGTAAGCAGGCCAGCATAATTTCGTGCAGAAGTCCATTCATAAAAAAACTACAATATTCTAGGATTCTTCATTGGGTTCCTGATTCAAAAGGCAGCAAACTGATTTTCGTAATTGGACAGCAAATTGGTTGGTGGTGTACAGGTCGACGATTTGAATGAGCCGGACCGGTCCTTCGATAGTGCTGACCAGGCCTGGTAAATATCAGTCTCAGTGTTTTTAGTCGAAAATGAATAACTGCGGCGGTCGTTTTCAGTTCCTCGATGTGAGAACTGACAGAGTCCGAGAGCTCCTTTCGTGAGCGACCCAACAAGGTCAATTCCCAATCATCCACACACTACTCATGTTCACAGGCCATTCGTCTCAAGCGGTGGCTTGTGAGAGTGAGTGCCCTATACGCTACCACGGGTGAAAACACTCAGCTACAGAAAACTGAATGGAAATTTAGCCCTGTCAGCTCTCGTTTTCAGCACGCTGCGTGTGAGTGTGAGTACCTATTTCATATCGCTCCCGTGCTGCTCATCGGAAAACAACAACGACAGGAAAACCAAAACGGAGAAAATGAAAGAAGCAAAATATCGCTACCATAAAAGCCTGTCGAAAAATTGCAGCCCTGGTATTGACAATTCTAGCTAGAGGATGGCTTTCCAGTTATGACAAAAAATAAAATGCTGCTAGTTTATCTTGTCCGACGTTTCGGTCCGTTTGGGACCTTCTTCCGGGATTCGATTTTAACAGAATTTTCGTCCAAATTATACAAATCGAGTCCCAGAAGAAGGTACCGAATGGACCGAAACGTCGGACAAGATAAACTATCAGTATTTTAATGTTTGTCAAGACAGGAAAACCATCAACAATTCAGTCTCCGTACTAGTATTTATTTGCACACACCAGAACTCAAATTTTGAATCTTTAGTCTAGTCCATAGTCTGTAAGTAGTTTTATAAGAGGCGTTCACAACGATGGGATGTGTCGGCGGACACTCGGTATCACGAGATTCACAAAAAAAACTCATCTTTTTACACTTTGGACTTAAAACCTAATTCGACGACGGATTGGGTTTGACTAACTTAAACTTTATTGAATTTCATCGATTGTTTACTCCGTTCGTTAAAGTAAAGTATTGAGAACTGTCAACTATATATGGGCAAGATTATGGTTCTGATCGGGGATTGCAGTGGTTTATTTTCCCATCACTAGCGGAGTCGGGATCCTAATATTAGGGGAGGGGGGGGGTGTGGGGTTAGGCGGGATTGGGGGTGGCTGGCATTGGCGTATCTATGATTTTTTCCTAGGGGGTGCCTAGGGGGTGCCAGTTTCAGTGGCTTCCAGGCTATTTTTTTATAAAGGGAAATACCGATCCACACTCAATTTCTTAGTATAATGATATACCACGTCGCGGGAAAATATTAGCCCGGAAATTTAAACGCACTGTATTTTAAAGAACAGTTGTTTTACCGTTGTACTAATTTAACACTTTATCCGCCATGTGAGGTTTGAAAACTTGATAACTTGATTGCATATAATACACGGAATTTGCATTTTCAGTTTGAACTTAACAATCATCGCGACAATCTGTTTGTTTTGTGGATTAAATGCAATCAGGTCCGTAAGAATACATTTTCAGTGCAATTATTAGATCTATAGTATAGTATAGATAGTATAAATCTCGAAAACTACATATAAAATATCCACAAATTTGCGTGTAACTTGTATTCATCGTGAATGTTTGTTTTATTGCATAATAACAACCCTTATGAACATAGTTTTCATGAACAATTGTAAGAGTTATAAATTCTTAAAATTACAAAATCAGCATAAACCTTATTTTACGTCCACTATTGGCTTAGCGAAATAAAGTTCTACTGCCACAATAATAATCAAAATAGACATTTTTATATTTTTGTACACTTCTCCTAATCACGAAGATGCTTGAAAAAATATAAAAATGTTGAGTTTGTTCATTGTCTTGCCGGTAGAATTTTTTGTCGCTCAGCCAAGCATGGACGTAAAAAAAAGGACGAGGTGTATGTGCATTTTTGGTTTGATCACAACATTTATGGCGACTTTTACAGAGAAATTGTGAGTATTATTCTTAAAACTACAAAATTTGGACTCGATTATCCTGAGCTCCGTTCTGAAGCTTCACGAACATATTATCAATCCAGTTGAAACCTGGAATTTGGTGCGATCGGACTTCGATTTTTCTCCTCGGGATTCTGATGCTCGCACAAAATTCCAATTTCACCTGGATTGGTAATATACAGGGGATGGCCAAAATGTTTGGGATAGGCAACTTTTTTTCTCCCACAAAAAAATTCAACATGCTGTAACTTTTCATAGAGTGCATCAAAAAATCTCAAATTTTGACTGTTTATCAACCTGTTATATGTGCATCATTGGTACAAATTTGGGCTCGATTGAATAATTTTTCACGAAGTTATAACCGTTCGGGTAAAACACTATTTTTTAGACAACTCATTTTTGAGCTGTCATATCTCGGAAACCAGTGAACCGAATTGAATGAAATTTTGAACGTACACTAACGATATACAAATGCTTCACAAAATATTAAAACATAGATACTTTTTAAACGTTGAAAAAAGTTATCATAGATTGACACTTTTTGGATTTTTCTCGAAAAAATGTAATTTTTTTAAGTCAATGTCAATAAATTTTAGTGTTGATGTCCAAAGATTTTCCACTTCTGTTCTCAAGTTATATATAATCAGATATATTAGAGCCTATTTAGATTAAAGGAAGAACACATATAGTAATTTTTGTGTGGTATTGTAAATTTCACTTATTTTCCTCTATATGGGTAAAAATTTCAACCCGGTATAACTTAATTCGCCGTTAGAAAATATTACATTTTATAACGTTGTATTAAGTATCAATATATAGTTGATAAACGTTAAAAAATTCATTCAATTTGGTTCACTAGTTTCCGAGATATGACAGTTCAAAAATGAGTTGTCTAAAAAATAGTGTTTTACCCGAACGGATATAACTTCGCGAAAAATTATTCAATCGAGCCCAAATTTGTACCAATGATGCACATATAACAGGTTGATAAACAGTCAAAATTTGAGATTTTTTGATGCACTCTATGAAAAGTTACAGCATGTTGAATTTTTTTGTGGGAGAAAAAAAGTTGCCTATCCCAAACATTTTGGCCACCCCCTGTATCTGGTGAACGGAATGGTGTATAAAGCTGAAATTTTGACTTACGTAAAACCAACATTGTAGTAATCAGTCAAAATTCCAGCTTTGTACATTCGTATACGTATACGTATAATACAAGAAATTTGTGTTCTCGGCAAAACATTATGTTGGTTATTCCTTAGGAAATATTCCCGGAAATTTATTTGGAAATTGTTTTGTAATTTATTTCAATTGAGACTTGATTTGAAAATCTCTCAGTAATTTTCTTCGGCAAGTCATATTACTTTATATTGGATTTTCGTCGATTTTTTGGACTTTCCTTATCTATGTTATTTAGTATTTCTTCGCCAATTCCTTCGAAAACTTCTTCGGAAATTCTTTTATAAATCGCTTCTATATCTTTAATGATAATTCTTAAGACAATTTCTTCAGTAATTGTTTAAGGAATTCCTTCTGTAGATGAATTCGGATTATCCTCGGCAACTCTGATGATACTTGCATTGAAAAATTTATTTGGGAATTTCGGAAAGTTCGATTATTACTTTGGGAACTTTTTCGGTAATTCCTTTGGAAATCGATTCGCCAAATTCCTTGACAATTTCCTACGGAAATTTATTTGGATAAAAAATTACTTTTGAAATTCTTCTAAATTTTTTTCCGAAATTCCTTTGATGATTTCGGCAAATTCTTTGAGAATTTCTTCTATTTTTTGTGAATGATTGTGGAATTTTTTATAGAATATATTTCGGCAATTTATTTTGAGATTGGATTTGGCCAGTTTCTTTAAGAAGCCTTAACATTTTCTTCCGGAATTCCTCTGGTAATTCTTATATGAATTCTTTTGGCAACTATTTTGAGAGTTCTAAGGTAATTTTGATGGATTTTTTCCGGCAATTGCTTTGGGAATTTGTCAGGAAGTTTTTCGTGTACTTCATATGATTCAATTTGAACAAATTCAGTTGAGAATTTCTGAACTATCAGTTCAGCATTTTTTTTTCGGAAGCAATATATATATAGATAAATAAATCAGTGAATAACAAAAGTAATCACTATAAAATTGCCTGAGGAAATTGCAAAATAACTGAAAAAGAAATTGCTGAAATAATTTCAGAGGAATAGCTATTGAAATTATAGAAATCCAAAGAAACTGCTCATTAAAAACCACCACAGAAATTTTCAAAAAAAAAACAAAAACAACCATGCCGACCTAAAAGAAAGGACCATACTATGGTCTAGCAAATACGGAGTCGTGAATCCGAATCCCACCAGAATGCGAATTTTTTCACAAATTCATCTCTCAAATTTTCAATTAGCAACATTCGGTGCCTTCTAATCAATTAGTTTTTCTCGTTCATTTCTATAGGATTTCACTAGGGCATAGGTTCCCAAACTTTCAGGTCGCGCGACCCCCTTTTGCCAGCAGACGTAGTTTTCGCGACCCCCCATAGTAATTCCCTCATTTGTTGTCTGTTACAGTAAAATACTTTACTGTCCCTCGCGACCCCCTGGATGAAGGCCGGCGACCCCCCTGAGGGGTCGCGACCCACAGTTTGGGAAACCATGCACTAGGGAGATGTCTAGTAATACCTCCTAGGATTTCTCTGGAAATTCCAACTATTCTCGAAATTCGTTAAGGAATTCCTACAGCGATTTTTGTTGGGATTCCTTCAGCTGAGGAGTTCCATAAGTAATGCCATGATTAATTTCTAGAGTAATCCATGATTGAAAACTCTAGAAGAATTCTTGGATGGGACTTTAGAAAAATCCATGAAAAAATCAAAGGCATTTCTGGAAGTATCCTAGGAAAACTTCCTAAAAGTATCCCAGCAAGAATGCCTGGAGAAATCCCTAGAAGGATTCCTACAGGCATCACAGTAAGAAATTCTGGAGGAGACCTGCACACTAAGATTCAGATGTTCCAGCTCAGTAATTTTTTCACTGAGTTCAGTTTTTTTTCTATCTAGTAAAAAAAAAAAAAAAAAAGTTTTCAACAGCAGATTTATCTCGGTACACTCGGTAATCGTATTTACCGTTCACCAGTAACTATATTTACCGGGCATCAGTAACTTTTGACAGTTTATTAGCTGAGCTCGGTAACTCATTTACAGAATATCCGCAAAATAAACAACCGAGCGTACCGAGTTAACTCTGCTGTTTAGAACTCAGTAAAAAGATGGGGAAAATACCGAGCTGATCTTAGTGTGTAGGAGGCATGACTGAAACATTAGAAGCAGCAGGAATCGTTTATGGAATCCCAGGAGGAGTTCCTGGATGAAAGTCAAAAGGAGGTCCTGGGGGAATTTAATGAGAAATATTTGGAGAAATCCCAGGAAAAACCCCTATAGGATTTCCAGGATGAAATACCGAAGGTACTTCTGCAAAGCTCCTAGGAAGATTTCCTTGAATAATCCCAGCAAGTTTTTTTTAAGGAATCCCTGGAGAAATTCTTAGAGAAATTGTATTATTGTAAGAATTTCTGGAGGAGTCCTAGGAGGAATTGCTGGAATAATTACAGCAGAAATAGCTTGAAAAATCCAGCTTAAATTCATAGAGGAAGGCCACGAGGAGTTCCAGGGGAAAATCCACGAGAAAACTATGAGAGAATCCTTATCCTTTTATCTTGGATAAATATTCCTAGAAGAATCACCGGAGAGCTTCTGAAGAAATCACAGGAAATTCTCAGGAGGTATTCTTAGAAGGGGTCTGGGATGCATCATTGTAGAAATCTCAGCAGAAACCGGTAGAGGTATTCTGGAAGAATATGTAAATAAGGCCCTAAAAAAATCGCAGGAGGAATTTCTGAAGGAATTTCAGGAAGATTTCCCGGAAGAATTCCAGCCATTATGCTAGGATTAATTCATATGAGAATCACTAGAAGAATTTCTGGACATATCATAGGAAGAACTTCCGGAGGAATTGCTGGAAGAACCGCAGATGGAGTTGTTTGATGTATTCTTGGAGGAAGACCAAAAGCAGTTTCCAAAGGAATTCCTTGAGGAATTTCAGGAGGAATCTTTGGATAAAATCTTTAGAAGAATTCCTGGATGAGTCCATGGAGAAATCCCTGGTAGAACAACCAAAAGAATTTCTGCAAGAATTCCAAGAAGATTACCTGGTGAGATCCCATTGATTGATTGATTTGTCTTTATTAAAGAGACTTTCAGCCCTTGGCTGGTTCGTCTCTCGAACTGAGATCCCAGCAAAAAGGCCAGGAGAAAGCTCTAGAAGAATCCGTAGCATAATTTCTGAAGTACCACAGCTAGAATCTCTGGAGGAGGAATAGCTGGAAGAACCCCATGAATTGCTCGAGGAATCCCAGCTAGAATATTTGGAGGAATCCTAGAATTCCGGGAGGTATAATAGAATAATTTTTAGAGAAATCCTTGAATCAGGAATGTAAGGGTATGCTATGAGAAGTTCCTCTAACAAATGCCTGGAGGAATACCTACAGTTCTTCTTGAAATAATCGGTAGAAATATACTGGAGGAATCCTTAATGGAATCGCAGGAGGAATTTCTGAAGGAATCACAGGAGGAATGCCAGGAGAAGTATTTCTGAACATGTTCTGAAGGGAATTGCCTGAAGAATTCCAGCTAGAATTCATGAAGGAAGGCCAATGGAAGTTCTTGGAGAAATCCCCTGTGAAATTTCTAGAGGATAAACCCTTGAAGAAATCTCTGGAAGAGTCACCGAAGGAATTTTTGGATAAATCCCAGGGAGATTTTTCGAAAGAATTTCCAGAAGAACATCTTTAGTGGAATTCCTGAAGGTACCAGAGTAAGACTTTTTGGGGAAGTTCTAAGAGGAATTGCTGGAAGAATCTCAGCAGGGGTTGCTTGAGAAATCCTAGCCACAATTCCCGGAAGAAGGCCAATATAACCTCCATGAGAAATTTCTGGAAGAATCTCTGAATAAAATCTCTGAAGGAAATCCTGGATGAATCACCGGAGAAGTTGCTGGATCAATATCCGCAGAAATTTCTTGTGTGTAGAATCCCATCAGGAAGCAGAATCCTAAGGGAAGTTTATTGAAGAAATATCGGGCGGAATCCATAAAGAAGGCCTAGAGAACTCACTGTATGTATAAATAGATAGAGGTGTTTTTGGACGAATCCTTGGAGAAGCCTGTTCATTGTACTTACCGATATCCAAAACGCCAAAATGTACAACAGGTATATAAGTTATTCCAGGTGTGATAAGGTTTTGTTCAAATGTACCATTAATAAATATTGGAATTATCGTGTGAAGTTTTAAATTTTAGGTGCCTGTCAAGGAAAAATTCTAGGGGGTGCCAAATTTGTTCTAGGGGGTGCCAGGCACCCCTGGAACCCCCCCTAGCTACGCCAATGGTGGCTGGTTGGTTGGTTGTAGGCAATGATAATTTGGCGTATCCAGTAATTTGTCGGCAAAAGACGTATTAAAGAAACTGGAAAAAGGATTCGGTTTATTATTTTGCGGCACCATGTTGGTCTTCGAATTCGATTTCGAATTCCATTCCATGCGTTGGAAAGACCGTCACATATTACAATTTAATGATCCAAACCCGACATTTTGTTCGAGAAAATTGAGCATTTTTCATAATTTTTGGAGTGAAAGACTCATTTTCAAAAAGTATTAAGTACTATTTTTTCATGCTCTCAAGCTGATTTCACACATTAACAACTGTACTATGTATGACGTAAAAGGAGAATTTGAAAAATATGGTTACATACTTTGGCAAAAGCTCAAACTTTTCCAGAATTTCACGTACCTCAACATATATAATCCCTTCATACCTGTGAGAAGTCCTTCAAGAATTATTCCAGACATTTTCTTGGGAAACCCATTTATCTGAAGTTCGCTTAAAATTCATCCAGAAATAAATGATTCTTCGATATATCCTTCCATGGATTCCTTCCAAAATTGTTCCATGGATTTCTTTAGAAAATACTTCATAATTTGCTACAGAAATTCTCCAGAGTTCCATGAGATTCTCAAAAAAAATGCTCTATAGGTTCTTTTAGAAGACAAATCTTAAATTTCTTTTAAAAATTAATCATCCACGTATTCCCTAAAAAATATCCAGCATTGGATATCTTTCTGAAATTACTTCAGGAGCTCATTCCTAAAATCTTGCAAGGAACTGTTCCAGGGAATGTTTAATACATTTCAGATTTGCCTTCATGATTTTTTTTTCAGAAATTTCAGAAATTTAGGAAGAATTCTATGGATTTCCTCTAAAAATTTCAAAAATTCTTCTAGAGTTTACTTTTTTCTGAATTTTCTCTTGAAGTTTTATATTTCTTTATATTTGAGATTTTCTCTGCATTCATATTTTATTTTGAAGAGTGTTTCAGAAATTCATTCGGCAGCGTTTTATTTTTCTAATAATATTTCTTCGGGAACTCCTGGCGAAACTCCTCCAGAGATTTCGGGATTTTTTTTAAGGATTTCATTGAAAATATTCGCAGGAATATCTCCAGGATTTGTTTTAATTACTTCATTCAGAAAATCTAGCAAAAATTCCTCCCGAGATTCTTGCATTGTTACTTTTAGAGATTTTAGCAGAAATTTCTTCACTGACTCTGCAGAAGTTTGTATAGATTCAGGAGTTTCAGTCCTCCTTATATATCCTCAGAAATTCCTCCAGCATTTCCTCCGAAGACCTCTAAGAATTTTCCTACGGATTCAAAAATTTCTCAATATTTCAATTTTTCAATAGATTTTCCCAATTCTCCTAGGATTTTTTAAAGAAAATCCTCCAAGCAGTGCTGCAAAAGGCATTTCGTCATATCTAAATTCAACCACCTACAGCTCCTTTTAGAAGCTGAACCTGAGAATATAGTATATGAAAAACTTGTGCGGGTAGACCAACTCTGCAAGAAACTTACGGAGAAACCGCTATTTTTCGAATATTTGAGGTAAATGTCACGGACTATCTCCTAAAAATGCCAATGATATTCACGGTGAATATCATTTGACATTTTTCACAGGTACCTTAAATATTCGAAAAATATCGGTTCTTCCGTCACTTTCTTGCAGAACTGATCTGGCCGCACAAGTTTTTCATATACTATATTCCCTGGTTCAGCTTCTAAAATGAGCTGTAGGTGGTTGAATTTAGATATGCCGAAATGAAATTTTCAGCACTGTCTCCAAGTACTCTATTGAAGGATATCTTGAACTCTTCTAAACTTTCTTAATATTTTCATTCTTTAAGTTTCACCGAGCGTTTCCCGAAAAGTTTTGTGCATTCCTTTAAAAATATAATTATTTTTTTTACAGTAATTACACTGTAAAGATTTCTTCAAAAATTCCTTTATAATTTTTATTAATATTCCTACATGAATTCCTTCTGAAATTTCTCCAGGATTTTTTCAGAATTATCTCCAGAAACCTTCCACAACTCGCGTGGTTGGCAACCACCGCCAGCAGCACGCTAATGCTGAAAACAAAAAGTGAAATTTCTTCAACGTGTTGTACAAAGTACAACAACGCGATCACTCAAGGGTTAAGAAATTTCAGAAGGGATTTCTTCGAAAGTTCCATGATTTTTTTTTTGTTCATAAAATTAGGGATTCCAGCTAAATATCCTACAAAGGTTCTTTTTGGAGATGCTCCTGCGGTTCCGTCAGAATTATTTCCTAGAACTCCTTCAAAGTTATCTCCAGAGAATTTTCAGCAAATTCCTGAAATCTCACAAAATAATTCTGGAGGAATTCTTAAGAATTTTCTGAACCCATGAACTGAATCCCTCAGTAGAAGTTACTAAAAATGCCAAAAAATCCTTAAAAATTGTTAAGCAATCCCTGAAAGAATGCTTGGAGATACCTCAAGGGAAATGCTTTGAAGAATTTCTTACACAATTTCTCAAGATATGAGTGAGTAGCTTGCTGGTTTTCAGAACCCATAATCCTAGAGTAAATCTTTATAGAATCACTTAATTAATTTCTTAAGGGAAATATTTTTTATGGAATCTCTAAAGCAATACTAGGGAGAACTCGAGAACGTTCTGCACTTCTCCTGGTTCACACTGGTATTTCTAGTTATATTTTTTGGAAATTTATGGGGAACTTTGAACGAATTCCTGAAAAAAAAACTGAAGTCATCCATAGAGGAATTCCTGCAAGAATCTCTGAGAGAATCTGCGAATAAATCTCTGGAAGATTTTCTGCTAGAATTTCTAGATGACCTCCTACAAGAAACTAAAGAGAAATATTTGCTGGATTGGCATTTTTTTTACTAATATTTTGGGTAACATCAAGAACAATTCCATGGGAAGCCCGTTGAGAAATTTCAAAAAGAATTTCGTAGGAAAATTAAAGAATTCATGAAAAGATATTCTTAAGGCAAATTGCTGTAGGAAATTTCAACATAATTCTTGAGAGTATTCCTTTAGAAATTTCTTAAGGAAAGCATTTACTAATTGCTGAAGCCGTCTCTGAAAGAAGATTGAGAATTGTGTAAAAATATCTGCAAGAATTCTTGAATGCCTGAAGAAACCCGAACACTAGAAATTCAGAAATAAAAATCCTAAAGGCACAAGGACAATAGACCTGTCCACATTTTCATATATGTATATTCTTTCTGAAGTTTACCCCTATATTTTGATCGGTATCCTGAAAGAAGTCGATGGCCAAAATGTCAGCCAAATGAAACAAAAGAGGTGCATCAAACAAATGTTGTGTTGTTCGAGTATTATTTTAAATCTATGTAAAGTTTAAGTTAAATGTAGCTGAAATTCTATAAAATTTAAATGCTGAAGAATCTTGGTACGTTAGTAAGGAAGTTGTTACGTTTAAAAAAATAATTGTTACGTTTGTAAAATAGTTTTAAGAATTTTTCATGAATTGCATTCTCCAATTCATGGAAAATTCTTCGATTGTTGCATGGAGTGTGTTACGTTTGTAAATTGTTGTGAACATTTCGTCAGTTCATTTTGTATGTTATACTGTGGATTGTAATCTATCCCGACTTGAATTCGCATTTGTAGCGCTCCAGTCATTCGGGCAGTGATCCAGTATAAAATACGCAAGCCGTCCCCTGACACGGACATCAAACGACATACGGTCTTGTATAGTTGCCAAAATCAGGATGCCCCGTTAGGATTAGAAATTCCTAGACCAAATTCAAGTAATATAAACGATCAACGCTGCGAACAAAAAGGCAATCCGCCAGATGAAATACGATTACAGGATTGACTGATGGACCAAAACCAATAATAACACCTCGTCATCCTGGGATTGGACTTTATCATCTATTTAGATAAATGGGCACAATTTATGTTATGTTTTGCATGTTTGTGTTTTGTGCATTTGTAATGTTCCATCTTTCTTTTCATATCCCATCAGTTCCAAAATGTGGGACTCGATACGGAAAATAAAATGAGCAATTGCAGGGTTTTAATTCATCTGTAACATTGGCGTGGGGCGTTGTACATTTATAAGGTTCCAATGTAATATTTGTTAAAATCTATTGACGAAATCAAAGGAAATTTTGCATGGTAATATTTGTAAGTCTTTTCAATATATTTAGTGGCGTATCCAGTGTAAGTTTCTGGCGTCAAAGTAATTGTATTTATTTGATTAAATTTCCTGGAACATTTTGTGGCGTATCCAGTTGAATTGTCTGGCGATTTTTTTTTCTGGAAACGTTTTTGGCATTCTAGTTGAAAAATTTTGTTAGGGGGGGGGTTGCCCCGGCTTGTCTCCGCTAATGTTTCCCAGTCTCAGACAGAAAAGTGGCATTTTCTACTCTTCAGTTTTCCAATTGAACAATTCACACATAGTGAACATGAAACGTCAAAGCATAAAACCAAACGTGTTCGGCTTTGATGTATGACCTGTAATCAAAAATCTTCTTATGAAGTGTAATGAACTGCAGAGAGCTTGGTGGCGGAGGAACAGTTGGACGACACTGCATCAACGCTCCGGCCATCCTTTTGCACCATTAACCATTGAGCTGCATCGACTACTGGTCGAAGAACAAAAGTTAATTGAATTGCCAAGATTTAGTGCTCGACGTGGTTTATCAGCATTTTCCCGCTGCTCCATTGAGCTCGAACGATGGAAAAGCTCATTATCGATGCTCTGTGTCAGCATCTAACAAGGAGAGCTCAACTTCACTGCGAAGCAATTTTCCACACTTGGAAGCTCGACCACATCATCGTCATTCTGCTACATATAATTAATAACTGAACTTTCCGGGAAACTTTATGCCATTAATAAAAACAAAACTCTTCATCGACATCATAAACATGTATCGAATAGTTGGGTTGAAAAATATCCGGCTGGCTCAGAAAATGCCCAGCTGTGGTGGTTAACCGGCAACCCAGTCTTTCCGCAACTATTCCATCCCGTTCATGGTATAGGTAGCGAGCGGAGGAACACGAACCGATTACTGGCTGGTGGACGACCCACCCGGGCTGTGGGTACAACTTCCATGTTCGCAGTCCATTTTACGTGGATCGGAAATTTTTCCAACCGAACCGACGACCGCACATCGGGCAACTTTCCTGTTCCTGGAAATTGTGGCAAAAGTCGAAATTATATACGTTCAGGTAGCAACCCGGTGGATCAGTGTTTCTCAAATTAAGGGTGGCGATCCACTGATGGCCCACATAACCAAAGCGATAAACGAGTATTCGGGAAGACCAAACTGACGATGTCCAAGATCGATTCTCGGTCGGTACTACAGCTTTTCGTAATGGTTTTGTCTTTGACTAGCTTCGTGTTTCCAACACGATATAGAGTTCGAGAACCCCTGCAAAGAACCCATCGTGCCCATGTAGATTGTGAGTTCTGGAACTTCCTTTCTCCGGATGACGATGACGACGACGATGTCGAAAGGTAGCAAGCGCGGAGTAAAACTTTTGCTGGTGCATTTTCATGCTTCCTGATATGAGTTGTGTGTTTTTTCTCGGGTTGGATAAACAAGGAGACCATTCGACATTTTTAAGCGCGCGCGTAGGATTATGTCGGTGTGTTTGGAAGGGTGTGTAATTTTAATTAAAACAAAGTTGATTTATCGTGAAACTCGCTAAACGGATGATGCATTGGTTGTGGTGCGAACTGCATCGTGCTATATTTGCAATAACTTTGAGATTGAATTTTCATTATGATTAATCTTTCACGCATTGGATACATTCTATTTTATATAAATTTAATAATTACAGCATCAGCTATTGACATAAATTATATTTAAACTTATTGCCCGGCAAACACACTGCACAATGGTCCGAGGGCCGTATTTATCTGTAAAATATATTTAGTGTTAGTTAAATGCTGCCTTCGGGCAAGTTTCTTCATGAACTTTGATATTTTTTTCCAATATGTAATTTGAAATTGGGGTGGACCAAATAGTTCTCAAAATCACAATGTCAACGTTTTATTGTTTCCATGTAGAGCAATAATATGTTCTACAAAGGGGAAAAACACTGAATTGTTAACAATTTTGTCGAAGAAATCATTTTGATATCATATACAGTTTCAGAGATATTGTTTAAGAAAAAGGAAAATTAGGGTGACACCCGAAAAAAGGGTTTCTTTTGTTAACTTTTTATGCATTGATATCTCACAAAAAAAATGTATCATGCAGTTTTTGTGCATCTAAAATGCAACATTTGTTTCCAAAAGCAGCAAAGTTCTTGTTCAAAAGTTAAAAAGTTTATGCAATTCAGTATCATAATTTCTATTTCATATAACTCATTTTGGTATCATAATAACTAATTTTTCCGAACTTGTTCATTATGCAACTAAAATAAGTTGCATAATGAAAAATAACTGTATAATGTTCATAATGCAACTCATTTGATTTGTATTATGAATATTATGCAACTCAAATGAGTTGTATAATAAAAAAAATCATTGCATAACATTTTGTATGCAACTCGTTGCAAAATTCGATTTTTGTTTTCAGCTTTCTTCGTATTTATCCAACACAGCAAGCCTCGTTGGATAAATCAGGCCAAACATGTCTAAAGGTCCAATCTGCAG
This sequence comes from Aedes albopictus, assembly GCF_035046485.1. Classification (NCBI taxonomy): domain Eukaryota; kingdom Metazoa; phylum Arthropoda; class Insecta; order Diptera; family Culicidae; genus Aedes; species Aedes albopictus. Next base: position 423,954,025 of record NC_085137.1, read on the forward strand.
AAGAGAGGCTGGTTTCTCTCTCTTTCGTTAATATCTCAGCTATTTATTTGTATTTTGATTGCCTCCCTGATTTGAACGATGGTAAAAAACAATCGCCTTGTGATTTGTACTGCAAAAATAGTTGAAGAGTGTACCATTATATTGCAATAATTGAAAGAGAAAGTAAACAAAGAGAGCCTCTCAAATGCAGATAGGACCTATTGAAATGTTTGGCCTGAAATGTACGACTCGTGCTGAAAAAATCAGCTTTTTGAAACTCGTTACATAAATAACTAGTAAAAGTTATTCGTGGTTTTCTCATAAAAATGACTTATTTTAGACACTACATATTTCATAATGGCGTGTGTCGTTTTCAAATCTTCCAAGTATTGTTCAAAAGATCTTTTTTTTATATTTCAGTGGTAGAAATACGAAATCTGTCTTTCGTTGAAAGCGATAACATAAAATTTGAAAATATTTTTTTTTTATAGAAAAGGACCATGAGTACGAAAATATAAAGGGATACGAGTTTATCGTCTTCGTCAAAAATGTGCAATACAGTAATTTTAAAAAGTGTACAAAGTAATCCAAAAAATTAACCAATCAAAACAATTGTTAGAAACCTTTTTTGTAAGGAACTTTAGTTACTTCGATTTTCTTCCAATATGTTTTGATTAGTTGATTTTTTCGGAATACTTCATTCTGAACAACGTGCGCAAACTAAAGGCATAAATGTTCATGCTAAAATTTTCCACAACCATTTGGGAATCGGAAAAACCAACGTTGGCATCCATATAGGATGGTTCATCATGTGATAGATAAACCGAACATACTCCTCTGGTGATTGGTTCAGAGACGAATGTAGCAAATATAGCGTGGTTGACAAGTGCACATACTCGAGGCATGGCGATCCATTTTTACTTAAAGTAGCAAATACGAGTTCACGTAGCCTGGTTAGAAATTCCAATTATGAAATTGAAATTCTTAGACTAAAGTCACTTGAACTGTCAAGTTCTAATCAAATAAACATGACTTAACGTCAAAATTGGAAGTCAATGGTATAGCTCCAAAAAAAAAATAAACTAAATATAGGCCTTCAATATCTGAAAAGTTTTTCGCGCTCTAGTCCAGAACAAAGACAATAAGGCGAGACTCTTATAAGATCACTGGTCGGGGGGCGCAATAGGAATCCGCTTAATAGGAGACTAAGAGCTTATGGGATTTCGGCATTTTGGGGGTGTGGCCTTTTATCTTGGGTGTGTTAAGAGTTAGCGCAATACTTTCTTCGGCAAAGTTTTAGGGCTTGATAAGATCTACCATTTAGAACTTTGGTTCATATGATTAGTTGAGTGAGGGAGCTCCCGAAAAAGTCGCGGGAGAAATCACTGAAAGAATCCTAGGCAAAGGAAATCGGTGAAGAATTAATTGAGAAAATACGATATAAATCTCTGGGGGAACGAATTCGTCAGGAATACTTGAAGCAATGCCTGAAAGGAATCCCGTGAAAAATTAGTGAAAAAATATGAAGTTATCTCGAAAAGAACAATAATCTCAAGAAGAACCCAAGAATAAAATTCCTGAAAGAATCTTTAAAATAATCGCTAATGCAAACATGAGAAGAATCAATGAAAGGATCTCGAGAAGAATTTTTGAAGAAATTCTGGAACGAATTCGCTATCCCTAGAGAAATCCCCGAAGGGACCACCGAAGCAGCCTCTGAAGAAATGCCAGTGGAAACTCTTAATGGAAATCCGGGAAAAATCAATGAAAGCATACCGTGATTTTTTTTTAAGAATCCTCTGCCAGCATTCTGAAAAAATCCCAATGTGAATCCTTGAATAAAATTTCGGAACAATTCCAGAAAAAAATCAATGAATTTGAATCTGAGTCGGCCAAAGCCAAAGAAAAGTATCTCAACAATTTCCGGAAGAAACTCAGGAAGAATCCAAGAGGCATTTCTGATACAACCACGGAAATTATCCCCAAAAATATTCAGAAAAAAATCCTTAAATAATCGCGGGAGGAAGCAATGAAATAATTCCGGCAGAAATTACTGAAAGAATTTCACAAATAATTCCTGGAGGACTCCTTGACTGAATTTGGGAAAATTCCTGAAGGAGTCTTAGGAGAATCCCCAAAATAAACCTGGAAGGATAATTGAATGAATCCCAGGTTAAATCACTAAAGGAATCACGGATAAAAATGCTGAAATAAATCCATAACGTAATCTCGGGAAAAATCAAAGAAGAAATTCCAGGATAAACACATTGAATAAATCCCGGGGGAAATAAATCGAGGAATGCGCGAAGGAATCTCGGGAGCTCTAAAGGAATTCCCGGAATAATCCTTGAAAGAGTCTCTAAATGATTCATGGAAGTGATACAAAAAAAAAAGAAACACGGTACAAATAAATTACAAGAGGACTTTTGGGAGCAATCTCAGAAGAAAACTCAGGAAGAATCCATGAGGAATCCTTAATGGAATCTGTAGAATATGTCATGGAAGAACCTGAAAATAACCCCAGAGTCTCTGATGCAGTCTCGGGAACAATCCGTGGAATAACCCGGAAGAAATCCCGAAAATAATTCCGAAATCTTTTCCGGGGAAGATCGTTGAAAAAATCGCGGAAAAAATGCTGTAAGAAATCCCTGGAAGTATTAGAAAAGATATCTCCAAAGGAATCCCGTGGGAAAACAGTGAAGGAATTTCGGATCTACTTCTCGCTCCAACCCACCAGAAGCTCGCTGTGGTAAATAGCTTCATTGACCGAGATCGCAATTTGAGCACCACCCGGACTACAGAACAGCAGGATCAGCTGATTTACCAAAACCTCCACAACAACTTGATTTCTTGGGTTTTCGGTTTGCAGTCTGAAATAATTTGCGTTGACTGATTTCAGATCATCGCCGACGTTTCGGTCCAGGTATGGGACCTTCTTCAGGGCTCGATACAAAAATCAACCAGTCACAGAACTTTTTTGAAAGCAAAAAATGTCGCGTTGAAAAGGGTCACGCTGTCTGCTACACTTCTGGGCCATCCGTTATGATTTGGTCCAGAAAATCCCCTTCTAGCACGAAGAAATACCTGCCGGGAAGAACCACTTCTTTAAATTTGATTACTAAATGATTCTTGGACTCATATGGGAGAACAAAAAATGTTTACAAAATTCTTACAAATTCTTAACACGGGGAATTTGAATGCAAATCACTACCACACAGACAATTGTTGTTTGTTTCTTTATTGCCAGGGATTTTAACCTTTTATGGGTCATAAATCCCGTACACAGACAATTGGATTGGCCAATACTATCATCAACCGACTATTACGCCAACCTCGACGGATCGAAAATGCAGACAAGCCAACTGTCGATCAATCATATAATTTTTTTTTAATTTTGCACGAAAGAGTATCTTTTTCTGAGCCTCTATGACTTTATTCGGATTTTTAGAACTTCATTTTAATAACTAAAATGAATTTCAAAGCGATTTTTTGAAATCACTTTTTGACAGCTGGGCAACTGCTTGATACGTCCAGTACAAAATCCGACGAGGGATGAATCAGCAAATCGCTATGACTATCACACCGAGTACCTGGGATCGAATCCCACTTCAGACAAACTCGCAAAATGTGGGCTCTTCCTTCGTAAGGGAAGAAAATCGAGGGTCCCGAGATGAACTAGCCTAGAGCTAAAAATCCCGATAGTAAAGATTAAAAAAAAAAAATAAATCGCTCCCATACAAACTTCAAATTGTATGAATGTCACAACGTAATCTACCAAGAATACACAGAGCATGATATCAAAATTTTTATCGAGGACGCCTTGTTTTGTTGTACATCTGGCCATTACTAGTGAAGTTATTGAAAATGTACACACATTATTCATGGTTTCCCGGAAATTCCGCCAAACATTCTCCTTCAATTTTTCAAACAACTTTATTTTTACTACAAATGCGAAAAACTGATAAGGTATTCCTCCGAATGTTTTGGCAATGTTCCTAGGGATTTCTGCATTATTTCTTCAAAGAAGGTTTTATTTAGGAATTCCTATAATAATATATCAAAAATTTCCTCGGCAATTTCGTTAAGAATTTCGCGCCACTTTCTTAAAATAAATCTTCCAAATGTTAAATTGTTTCAAAATACCTTTATCTATCCTTCTCAGTTTCCATGAAAATTATTATAAAAAAATATTTAGAGACTCTTCTGGCAATATTATTTCTCTGTCAAATTCTTTAATTTTTTTCCAAAAATTTCTTTAAAAATTCTTTTGTGGATTGCTCTAGTAAATTTCCAGGAACTCTTTTGGCAATCCTTTTGAGGTTTTCTTCAGCTACTTGCACATAAATTCCTCTAATTCAGGAATCTGCTAAGCAATAGCTTCAAATACTCCACCTAGTGTTTTTTGTAAGATTTTTCCAAAACAGCTCTAAAACATTCTACAGCATTTTGTATGATTTTCTTCGACAAGTGCTCTAGTAAATTTTCTCAAGATTTCCTTTGGAAATTCTTTCAGCAATACTTTCATAAGTTGACCAACAATTATTTTAGAAACAGTTCCCTCCAGAACTTCTTCGACAGTTGCTGGTCTTGGAATTTCTCCATGAATCTCTTCAGGTATTCATTCGAGGATTTATCCAGAAACGTCTCTGGAAATTCCTGCAAAACATCCTTTGACGAGTTATCAAGAAATTCCTTTACCAATTGCTAGGTTTCTTTAGGAATTATTCTTCTATTTTTTTATAGCTTTCTCCTAAAATCTCCCAAGATTAAAAAAATCTCCATAAATATTTTGAATTAAAAAATATGTCCATAAGTTCGCCATTAACTTAGAAATTTTCTAGGAGGTTCCTTCGGGAAGTCCTTCGGAACTTCATTTAATATTTTTTCGATTCCAACGTATTTTTTAGGAAATTTTCTCGGCGTTCCATATTGGATTTTTTTCCACGAAGGATTCTGCAACAGCTGGATTTCATAGGTTCAGGTATCTGAGCATGCTTTTTCATCAGGCATTGTCCACAACGTTCGACGACACAAACAAACACTACTCCAAACGACAGTCTACTTTCCAGAAAAATAAATCCCACACCCACGCGACAAAACAACCTGCTCAACTTCATTTCGTTCACTGCTTGTTGTGTACTCACCTATCACGTGCAGCTCGTAGGACAGCGACATTTTCGGCTCGGTGTTGATCTGGCACTCGTACACGCCCGAGTCGCGCACCTGGGGATACTTGATCTGTAACGTCCAATTAATGGAGTTTTCCGGCCGTATCACCTGCGCGTGTGGGAGATAAATGGGAAAAAATAAATCACCACTCTCGCCATAGTGACGGATTCGAGACGGGCGATGTAGTCGGGTGGGAAGGGAAAATGTGGACGACCGTTCGGTTGGGCGAAGGTAGGTGAAGTTAATTAAAAGTTTTATTGGAAAAAAATGCAGACGAGAAAGAGGCAGGCCTCGTATGCTATACCGATTGTCACGGTCACATACAGGCACAATTCAGGAGAACGAGGATTCCCTGCCAGGTGGTAAATAAGATATTTGTTCTTGGAACTATCCTTAAGAGAGAACGTACCTGAAATCGTTGGTCTGATGTGTAGGTTGAAGAGCCAGTCGTGAGGATATGCAGATCTCGTTTCCTAATCCAGGCCACCTGAAAAGATAGCAAGTGATTGAAGAATTAATATTGGAAGGTTTTTGCATAATTGTCGTTGCAACTTTGTTGTTATTACAAAACATTTTGGAAAATCATGTCAAAACAAAAAACTAAAAAATGTAGTTTGTAGAATATAAAAGTCAGAAGATACATATAAGGTAGATGGAAGAAGACTGAAAACCCATCGGTTCCGGGATTTAATCAAGCTCCACATAGCAAATCCAAACACACATCTCAATCAATTGCTCGTCAATCCATCATCGTTTCAAATTGACTGTGAAGCGACAAAGGCTTGGGAGACAACATCAATCCATGTCTTTCCTGTACTTTACGCCGTTATTGCTCTTTTCCGTCACAGCGGTAAAGGATTCCACTTTCAGCCAGATATGCCCAGAGACTTTCCGTCGGATGCCATCATCACTGCCGTGGCTCACACGGCTAGCTACAGGAGATTTCCTCTAGTAGTCGGCCTGGTAAAATCCATGTTGAGTGATTATTCGCTTAGGGCCAAACGACATCGTAAGCCCATGGATTGCCGGCCGCACGCTGCTGTGTAAGGCCGAATTAGTCGAAAAGGCTCGGCATCTGCTTTGATTGCGCTGCGCTGTGTTTGTCGTAGCATGTCACTCAGTCGCCTCGGTGCCATGTATCGAGATGATGGAAATGATATTGCATCTTCCAGGAAAATTGTATTTTCCGATGTGTCGGTTGCTGCAGTTGCTTCTGAGACCGAGGAAAGCACTTGTGGACTAGGTACTTGCCGGTGATGACAATGAGTTTCAACCGGATTTTGCACTTCGTTGGTGCCTCGAGGGCATACAGTTGATGCTACAGTAAGTGCAACATATGACATTGCCATTTATCGAAAGATGCACGAGAGATATGTTATGTTGAGCTTGAAAAAACATGAACTATACGACGAATAATATTGATCTAGTGAAATGTGATGACATTATCAGATTAAATATAGTTCCTATAGTCTTCAACCTTTGAAGGGTTAAAATTATTTTAAAGTTTGGGCGAGGGGAAGTTTTTGCTCGAGCCGAGCTATAATTTTATTCATTGAACTTTCGTTCAATTCACGGAAATCAAAAATGTTTTGTTTATTAGATCATTGAGAGCACAACCTATTACACGCAGAAAAATAAATTGTAAACACAATTAAATTCTAGTTCAATTCAACCGATTTTTCAGTTTACTATAGCGACAAACTGATTTCTAGTTTAAACTGAACTGTTCTATTGTTTGATAATACAAATATTTTCATTTGTCGAAATTTTTGACAATTTGCTAAAACAAACAGAGATATGGTATTTTCAACATGAAATAATGGATTGATTCAAACGACTGCACTTTTGCCACTAACAAACCCGGAATGTGATTGTGTTGGTGACGGCAGCAACTGCGGCAGCTCGGAAATCTATTTTTAGACCGTCGGTAAGCGGATGGGGAAGAGAACGACTAAAAAAAATACAAAAAAGGCGAAACCGATCAGCTTTTTGTGGATGCTGTCGTGAGTACCTGCGCGTTATCCATCACAGCCAAAGCTGCACTTGGAAGTTGACGTGATGGATTTGCTACACCTTCTTCGTTGTGGCGATGTTGGGGTAAGCATTTTATAAATGTGTGAGTGCTTTCGGGCCATGTTTATGGTTTTTATTTTGTTGAAACAAATGAAGTTTTTGACATTATATGAAATGATGGTAATCGGTTGTTTTTATCGATAAACTCTAAATAAAAACAATTAAATATAACTTTTGAATAAGTAAATTCTCAGTTTGAAAATCAACCATGCATTTTATTGTTTTAAACAAGCGTCATTTTTCTGCGTGTAGCTTGTGGTATTCCTTCAGATAATAATTCTGGGATTGTTTGAAAAGGTCCTTCTAAAATTCAACAAAGAGTTTTTTTCTGGGATATTCAAAGACTGTTTCGTGTTAGTTTTTTAAGAGTTGCTTTTGAGATATTTTCGGCAAACTGTAAATTTAGAATACCTCATTAACATTCTTCTCGCTTTTTTTTCAAGAAATTCCTTCTAAGAACCCTGAAGAAGTTCCTTCTGAAATTTCTCCTGAAGATCCTTCAGGAATTTCTTCAGTAGTACTGAGTTCTGGTAAGCTCAAAATTTAAGAAGGAACCATAGGAAGAACAACTCGAACTTTCTAAACATGTCAGCGACACCATCTGGAGGAATCCCACAAGGAATTCTCAAACAAAAAAACTGTAAGATATCTATGGGATATTTCAGAAGACAATCCAGTGCAAACCCCAAGTAGGTCTTCTGGAGGAATCGCAGAATAAACTATTGAAGATATCCTGGAAAAACAACTAAATGTGCAATATTCTAATATAGTCCCAGAAAACCGCTGGGACAAATTCTTGAAGATTCTCAGAAGAATATGCTGGAAGAACCCCACAATAAATGTTTGGAGAAATCTCTGCTCAGGAGCACCAAGGGATACTTCCTATTGAATCACATTACAAACATCATGCTGACATAGTGTACGGTTAGGCTCAAAAAATGATCCTAACGCAAAAGAAGGATTAATAAATTTCCCGGGATAATCATGTGGCGAAGATTCCGGAATGTGGCCAATAATGTGACAAAAGATGCTAAAAAAAAGTCTTCATAGACTTTGCTTTGTCAATTTATGAAGATTGACATGTGTCGCAAGGCTGGTACAAAAACTTATCATTTCGCACAAGAAACCTCGGAACCATCGGAAGATTGTGAAATATGACCAATCTGACAAAAAATGCTCAGATTTCTATTCTATTCTATTCTAGTGCCTGCACAGTCAGTATTGAAAAGCATTCTGGAAACAAAAAATTGATTCGGTTGAAAATCAACCAACATCTGGACAATTTCCACAAAATTGGTCATAACGGAGAAAAACCACATCTTGATAATTTTACAGAATATAGTTTATAAAATTAACTTTTAAAATATATTGTTTGGGATTTTTTCCGAACTTCGAAAATAGTTTTTCCAACTTTTCCAACCGATTTTCCTCAACAGTGGTGGAAAACAATTTTCATTTTGCATTTTTTTTAATTGTTGAGAAAATTTGCTTATGATTTCACAAAAAAATTGTGTCTACGATGCTTCTCGAGTTCTCGAGTTATGATTTTTCAAAGTAGGTGGTGTCTGTGGAAAATGTTTGTTTTCTACTGGAGTTATTCGAAAAAATAGGCGACCCTGATTTTTTATCAATTTAATTTTTGTTCATATATATATCAACCCTACCTATGAAAAAAAATCTTCAAATTCTGAGAAACTTCGCACCAATTAATTTGTACGATAACACTAGTTTACAAAAAAAACGAAAGTCATAAACTTCTATCAACGACCAAAATTTTTGATGCATAATTTTGTTCTGATATCAATCATGCTTCTAAAAATTTTAAGTAGAATAGTTTTTAAGTTTTTCCTGAAAATCAAGCTCTACAATTTTTAAAAATATGGAATTTAATAAAATTCAAATATTTTACAATGCGGTCAACGAATTTTCAATCGTTTTGCATAAACAAAAAGCTGAATATAATATGTTCCGATTATCTGAGCATAATTTTTGCATCAAATTAGTAAGATTCGAGATATTGGTGATAATATAGGCCACAATCCTTAAATTTGAGCAAAACTTCCAAAAAAAATATGAAGTTTTGCATTTTTTTTTCAGTAAGAAAAAATCGATTCAAAATTCATTCTTAACGTACATTAGATGTTAGCCAGTTACAGTGAAAAATTCAGCTTAATCGGAACATTGGTTATGGACATAGAGGTGTATGAAGAAAGCAACTTCGCTGAAAAATAGAACAAAATCGATTTCAAACAGCCCTGTATGAAAAGTCGAGACAAATTGGTTCAAGGCATGATTCTACTCTAAAAATGATCATCAGCTTACCGAGTTCAAAAATGCTGTATACTAGTGTATATAATAAAAAAAATCCCTATTACTGACTCAAACAAAATTCTAGACGGAATAATTGAAATAAGCATTTGAAGAGTATCTGAAAATGGACTTGAAGGAGTTACTACTACAATCCTGCTGACGGAATTTTCATATAAATCATTAGAGAAATTTTCAAGAATCCATGAGGACATTCAAAAAAAAAAATCCTTGGAAAAATCTTTAAATGCATAGGGCAGCACCTGAAGGAGTTTGTAGAAAAATCCCTGAAGAAGTTGCCGACGCCGAAGTTGCCACTGGAGTCATTTCTAAAGCAAACTTTGAAGAAATTCTTGGGAGAATAATTGGTAAAATTTCAAAATGAATCCTTGGTGAGTTTTTGAAGTTCCCTGAGAGTAGCCAAGTACCAAGTCTAATGAAAATAGGATAACGTCTCAACTGAGACAATACCTACTACTAAGCTTTGTGTTTCATTACCAATTCCGCAGTTTATAATCAGCAGCTTCCTCTTCCAATTACCATTTTGTATTTGTAAATCGTCAGGCACGAACGATGCCCAAGAAAATCAAGGAGGATTTTTTGCAGAATCCTCTAAGCAGTTTCCGATGTTACTCTTGAATGGCTTGTTGGATTAAATATTATTTGATTGAATACTTAGAGAAGCTGGCAACCCTGTCACCGAGCGTTACTGAAGCGTCACGTTCAACAGTCGAAGCGTCGCGGCGCTACAAGTGACAGCTGACACCAACAGCAGTGAGCGTATTGCCAATGATTCATTTCCGATGACCATTTTACATTTCGCAGACACAGTCAGACAGTCACGGTACCGAAACGCGTTTTTCCTAACCGGTTAGGACCAACCTAAATTGTACATTTGTAAAATTAAAAATGTAGGGAGTTTCATAATTAATGAAAGTTAATTTAGTTTTCATTTGTCTATTTTATGAAATCCACACCGTGGAAAGAGGTAAGATCTATAGTTCGGTAGCGGTTGGGATGATAATCCAAATTGATTCGTTTGAGGTTAGTTTTTGCATTCAGGTGATTCTAATCTGGTCTAGTTCACAGCCCGTTGCCCAGGTTAGAAGCCATTTCGATTAATCGCAGGATGAAATAATCCAAAAGTCCACCAAATTGTAAGTTGGCGCTTACAACACGCTCTCAGAACCGGCTCGACTTATATTTAACCTTCCACCCCCGCATCAAAACTGAGATTCTTAAAATCAAACTTTTTTTTAAATTTGAATTTTTTAGTAGTAAAACATAAAACTGGTTTATGGTTTCTTCCATTTGAGAGGAACATGTTGATGCTTCGTGTCAGTGCCAAAAAAGGGTATATTGTGAAGTGTGTTTGGGCTGCAAAACGGTGAGTCGATAAGGAGAGCGTCTAACACAACTCTGATCCTCACAAGTTCCTACCTCATGCTTCCACGGGTCAAACGATGACAAAGACCGCCAGCTAGAGTTGTGTGCTTAGCTGGTAGTGCAGCCTGGGCACTGTTGTCCTTCTGACTTCAGCTAGATTGAGGAGGTACGACTCGAGCGTCTGTTCACCAAGAAGGTGCGGCTCAAACAGCGTCTGTTCTGGCATCCAGCGGCTGAATACGAAACGCTGCACCACGCCCAGCTAGATCCAAGGTGGTAGTCCTATCAGCGTGGTCGTCCCAGTGTTGGTTGGGACGTTAAACAGAATTGGCACGATGGCCCTCCGGTGAGACAGGATTGTTGGCGTAGGCCCAATAAGCCACCCGTAAAAATCCCCATTGCGAATAACATAGGAGAAAATACGACTCGATACAATCGGCATAGACTCACGCGACGAAATAAGGACTACGATTGGAAACTTGGAACATGGAATTGCAAGTCACTAGGTTTCGCAGGATGTGACAGGATAATCTACGACGAACTACATCCCCGCCACTTCGACATCGTGGCGTTGCAGGAACTTTGTTGGACTGGACAGAAAGTGTGGAAAGACGGGCATCGAGCGGCTACCTCCTACCAAAGCTGTGGCACCACCAATGAATTGGGAACTGGATTTATAGTGTTGGGCAAGATGCAACAACGTGTTTAATCGGGTGGCAGCCGATCAACGCAAGGACGTGCATGTTAAGAGTTAAGGGCTGTTTCTTCAACTACAGCATCATCAACGTCCACTGTCCACACGAAGGGAGACCTGATGACGAGAAAGAAGCGTTCTACGCGCAGTTAGAGCATACATACGATGGTTGCTCGCCGCGTGACGTGAAAATCGTTGTCGGCGACATGAACGCGCAGGTAGGAAGGGAGGAAATGTACAGACAGGTAATCGGGCGAAACAGCCTGCACGCCGTATCGAATGATAACGGCCAGCGATGCGTAAACTTTGCAGCCTCCCGTGGTATGGTAGTCCGAAGCACCTTCTTCCCCCGCAAAGATATCCACAAAGCCACCGGGAGATCACCCGACCATCAAACACAAAACCAAATCGAGCACGTTCTAATCGACGGTAAATTCTTCTCGGATATAACCAATGTCCGCACATACCGCAGTGCGAATATAGATTCGTATTACTACTTTGTAGCTGTATGCATGAGCTCAAAACTTTCGACAGTTATCACCACGCGTCGAAGTCGAACGCCGCGACTCAACATCGAGAAGCTGCGTAACGTAGAAGTGGCTCAAGACTACGCGCAGCAGTTAGCATGCAGTGGCCCTACCAACGGAAGAGCAGCTTGGCGCAGCTACACTTGAAGATGGCTGGAGGGACATCCGATCCGCCATAGGTAGTACCTCGGCTACAGCACTAGGCTTCGCGACTCCGAATCACAGAAACGACTGGTATGACGGCGAATGTGAACAGTTGAAAAACGAGAAGAATGCAGCATGGGCGAGAATGCTGCAACACCGTACGAGAGCGAATGAGGCACGTTACAAACAGGCGCGGAACAGGCACAACTCAGTCTTCCGGATGAAGAAGCGCCAGCAGGAAGAACGAGATCGCGAAGCGATGGAAGAGCTCTACCGCGCTAAGGACACACGAAAGTTCTACGAGAAGCTGAACCGCTCGCGCAGAGGCTTCGTGCCACAAGCCGACATGTGCCGAGATAATGACGGGAATATTCTCACGAGCGAGCGTGAGGTGGTCGACAGGTGGCGGCAACATTACGATGAGCACCTCAATGGCGACGTTGCAAGTACCGAAGGTGGCGTGGTAACAGATTTAGGAGTATGTGCACAGGTCGAAAGACTTCCGGCCCCTGACCTCCAAGAGATTGAGGAGGAGGTTGGCCGGTTGAAAAACAATAAAGCCGCTGGGGCAGATCAACTACCAAGCGAGCTTCCAAAATACGATGGAGAAGCACTGGTGAGAGCACTACACTGGGTCATTACCAAGATTTGGGAGGAGGAAGTATTGCCGGAGGAATGGATGGAAGGTATCGTGTGTCCCATCTACAAAAAGAGCGACAAGTTGGATTGCGGAAACTATCGTGCGATCACACTACTGAGCGCTGCCTACAAGGTACTCTCCCAAATTTTATGCCGCCGTCTATCACCGATTGCAAGAGAGTTCGTGGGGCAATACCAGGCTGGATTCATGGGTGAACGCGCTACAACGGATCAGATGTTCGCCATCCGCCAGGTGTTGCAGAAATGCCGCGAATACAACGTGCCCACACATCACTTGTTCATCGATTTCAAATCGGCGTATGGTACAATCGATCGAGAACAGCTATGGCAGATTATGCACGAATACGGATTCCCGGATAAACTGATACGATTGATCAAGGCGACGATGGATCGAGTGGTGTGCGTAGTTCGAGTATCAGGGACACTCTCGAGTCCCTTCGAATCTCGCAGAGGGTTACGGCAAGGTGATGGTCTTTCGTGCTTTCTGTTCAACATTGCGTTAGAAGGTGTAATAAGGAGAGCGGGGATTAATACGAGTGGAACGATTTTCACGAAGTCCGTTCAGCTGCTTGGTTTCGCTGATGATATTGATATTATTGCTCATAAATTTGAGACGATGGCGGAAACGTACATCCGACTAAAGAGTGAAGCCAGGCGAATCGGATTAGTCATTAATGTGTCGAAGACAAAGTACATGATGGCAAAGGGCTCCAGGGAGGAATCACCGCGCCCGCCACCCCGAATTCATATCGACGGTGATGAAATCGAGGCGGTTGAAGAATTCGTGTACTTGGGCTCACTGGTAACCGCCGACAACGACACCAGCAGAGAAATTCAGAGGCGCATTGTGGCAGGAAATCGTGCCTACTTTGGACTCCGCAAAACTCTACAATCGAATAAAGTTCGCCGTAACACGAAGTTAAGTAACACGAAGTTAACTATCTACAAAACGCTGATTAGACCGGTCGTCCTCTATGGGCACGAAACATGGACCCTACGTGCAGAGGACCAACGCGCCCTTAGAGTTTTCGAACGGAAGGTGTTGCGTACCATCTACGGCGGAGTGCAGATGGAAGACGGGACTCCACAACCTTGATCGAGTGGTTGGTAGTCAACTTAACCTCCTCGAGACGGGACTTGGAGAAGGCGAATGAACCACGAGCTGCATCAGCTGCTGAGAGAACCAACCATCGTCCATACCGTGAAAATCGGGAGGCTACGGTGGGCGGGTCACGTCATCAGGATGTCGGATAGCAACCCGACTAAAATGGTTCTCGAGAGTCATCCGACCGGTACAAAAAGCCGTGGAGCACAGCGAGCTAGGTGGGTCGACCAAGTGGAGGACGATCTGCGGACCCTACGCAGAGTGCAGAACTGGAGACAAACTGCCATGGACCGAGTGGAATGGAGGAGGCTACTATGTACAGCAGAGGCCACCCTGGCCTTAGCCTGATTGATAAGTAAGTGTGTGAAGTGTTTCGTGGTTGAAATTGGACTCTTCCTTAACGTGGGCGTCTTACCCCTAGTTCCCCTATAAAGAGAGCGGAAACACAATGAGCCAAAGCCGTAGCTCGTCAACGCTATTTGATTCTCGATAAAAAAAAAAGTGAAACACTGCCGTACCCGTCTTCATACAAAGATGTGAGTGGACTCCCTAGCATAGCCGATGAAGGTACTCCGAAGCTACAAAGAAATACAAATGTTGAATGTGGATTTGAATTCTTGGGAAGACTGAATTTCAATCATCCTCTTTCCCACATTGACCTACAATCTGACGCTTGCCATTATCGCCTGAAATAGAATATCGCCAACACACTAAAGATGCATCTCATGTAGGTATCTAATTAGTTTCTTGTGTTAGTAATGTGTATCTGATCAGGCGATTCCCGGAGTAGCATCTCAAGTAAACCTAAACATTAGGCCTGTCCAGCTTTTCAAAAATGTTCTCTGTTTCTCAAGTCCACCCCCATATTTTGATTGGCATCCTAAAAGAAGCAACTGGTCAAAATTTCAGCCAAATCCATTAAAATTAAGAGGTGCATCAAATCAATTTTGTGTTTTTCGACTATTTTTGAACTTCAAAAAATCATAACTACACTAAAACATGCCAAAACTTAATTCTTTCGGCAGAAATTGAAAGCTATACTTGTTTGCTACAACTTCTTCGAACAACGTGTGCCAATAAAATTGAAAGAAATATGTGTAATTATCACATTTGTAATCAGAAAAACCTTAAAAAGTTGATTTTTTGATAGATTTTGTTCTGTAATACCCTAATATATGTAATAAGTTGGATTTTTCAAAACGGCATCATATTCTTCAATGATTTTTGGTTATTTGCTTCTTTGGCACCAATGCTGTAGGAGTTGAGCAAAAATTACTAAAATTCGTGAAAGCCAAATGTGGCCTAAAAACTAGCTTTTCGGGTGCAATCACGCTTTGGCGCGCAAAAAGTGGCATCGCGTCAGCACTGATATGATAGCCAACACCTGTCATCACGCTTGTTTGTTATCACCCGTAGTAGGGGGTAGCCTAGGCAAACTACAAGGAAGCAAAGCTACTACGTTCAGTACAATTTCGCGCCACAACGTGATTGCCTCCGAAAAGCTAGTTTTTAGGCCACATTTGACTTTCACGAATTTTAGTAATTTTTGCTCAACTCCTACAGCATTGGTGTCAAAGAAGCAAATAACCAAAAAACATTGGAGAATATGATGCCGTTTTGAAAAATCCAACTTATTAAGTATATTAGGGTGTTCCAGAACGAAATCTATCAAAAAATCAACTTTTTAAGGTTTTTCTGATTACAAATGTGATAATTACACATGTTTCCTACAATTTTATTGGCACACGTTGTTCAGAGAAGTTGTAGCAGACAAGTATAGCTTTCAATTTCTGCCGAAAGAATTAAGTTTTGACATGCTTTAGAGTAGTTATGATTTTTTGAAGTTCAAAAATAGTCGAAAAACACAAAATTGATTTGATGCACCTCTTAATTTCAACGGATTTGGCTGAAATTTTGACCAGTTACTTCTTTTAGGATGCCAATCAAAATATGGGGGTGGACTTGAGAATCAGAGAACATTTTTGAAAAGCTGGACAGGCCTACTAAACATTGCACAGTGGCGGGGCTCCATACAAATGCCGGACAAAACCTACAACTTTTTTTTCAAAAACGTTGAAATTTAAATGTCTAGATAATTTTGGTACGCTGGATCTATCTAATCAAAACTTACATAACCTGCATTATTTTTGTATAAAAGTAGGTTTAAAGTATGAAAATAACCCTATTTTTAATTAATAAAATGAATAGCTGATATCAAATAAGTCGCACACTGGGGCAGAACGCTGTTTTGGACAGATAAACCTGTAGTGCTCTGGATATCCATCCTACAGGTTTGGTGTCTTCATCACAATAACTCTCCAGGCGTGCTACATTAAAAAACTAATCAGAAAATTGTTTCACATAATGTTTGGAGTTCAAAAAATTGACCTCAATTGGTAATTTTCATTTATTTTCGAGATGATTTCATACTAGTGTATAACAAAAGCCCCGAGTTACCCCACTTTTCTTTCCCCATAATATCGATGATAGTGGTATTGACATGTTTAGGCCAAAAATTTAGCTGTCTCCACCTGCTGCTTCGTGAGTTATCAAATAAATTGTAGATCACCTTTTTTAGTTATTTTAATAAGAAAAACTTCCAATTTCCGAGATTATTTAAATTTTTGTTATGGAATAATCTTTTTCTTATTTATTTTTTCTAACCTAACGTCCGAATTTTTTTTTTTTCAAAATTGAAAATATTGATCAAAATCAATTTTTTCGACTTTTTAGTGAAGTGGCCCACTGTTTTTTTTTGTGTGCATTTTAAGTGTCTTCGGAAGAAATGTCAAAAATATCAGAATAAACAACTCTGCAGAAGAAAGTTTTCTTCTTAGACGCTTCTATAAAAAGCTAAAACTGATCTAGATCAGTTGCAACTTTTCTAGATCAAATATCATGTAACCAGATTTTAGTGCAAACTCTTACAAAATACTTCTCTGAAGACACCAAACCTCTACATGGGATATCCAGAGCACTATGGGTTTTGTCTGTCCAAAACAGCGTTCTGCCCCAGTGTGAGTCGGCATCAAGTTTATATGATTTGGAATATAGATTTAGTGCTCTATGTTCTGAAATATGGTCAACATATGTTTATTTATATATATATTTTTTTTTTCATACAAAGCATGTGTACAATTGTATAAAAATTGCAAGATGACTTGGCATTGTTGCTGCACACTTTTTACTAAGTGAAGACTACATTCTCATCTACCCTTGTCACACAGCGGAAATAACAATGACGATACCTCTTGCCATATCTACATAGATAGAAAAGAGTCAACAATACAAGTTCACAACACAGACAAACAGGCACTCTACTCACTTCCCATATCACTACTCTTGTTATCACCTAGTTCAAATAATCAATAGTTCGTAAATCCTATGAGCGTACGATTTGGTCACATGATGTTTGCTCCTGTTTGACGTTTGTCAACTATCGCTACATAGGTAGAGGTTTGCGTAACGTTGGTCGGCCTCAGAGGTACGTTATCCTCTAATTTGTACAATAGCAATTTGCACGATGTGATTTTTTTTCTCTTCTCTCGTTTGTCGGGTGAAGATCACTGCGTCCAGATTTTAGATTTATTATGACCCTACCCTTTTGCTGTGAGGTACGCAAGTTATCTCAGTAACATGTTTGTCACTGAGATACCTTAGTATCGTCTGAACTCAAGACCATCTATTATTGATGAATAGAGATCCTGAGTTACAGTATGTGACTCCCCCATTCTGGCGAGACTAGCTTTATAAAGCCAACCACGTCTTTGGGGGATAAGATCCATATGTCAGCAGGCCCTAAAAAGGGCATGCTGAGAACTTTGAACCTACGTTGGGTGAGTGCACTGCAATAGCAGAGGATGTGTTCTGATGTTTCTCTCTCCCCGTCACAGAAGCGGCAATTTCAGGTTTGGATTGCTCCGATCTTTTGTAGGTGGTATCTGCAGGGGCAGTGTCCAGTTATTAGACCGGTGTAGATGTTGAGATCCCTTTTGTTGAGACCTAATAGTTGTTGGGTTTTCTTCGGGTTTATCGTTACGAGCCTTTTGGATTGGCTCGTATGGGGAAGTGCATTCCAGTTTGATGTGATTTGACTGACCGTATATTTGTTCAGTTCCATTTTTACAGAGCACTCTGAGATCCCGCAGAAGGGCTCAGGGCCAATGAACCTTTCATTAGATCCATTCCTGGCTAGCTCATCAGCAATCTCGTTTCCCTCTAGACCCGTATGTCCTGGGATCCAATATAGGTAGACTCGATTGCGTATGGATAAGTTTTTCAAAGCCAGAATGCATTCCCACACTAGCTTTGAGTTACAAGTGTAGTTATTAAGCGACTTAAGTGCCGCTTGGATGTCAGAGAAAATACATATTTTTGCAAACCTACCCAAGTAACCAGTAAGCATTTCAAATAGCATTCTTTCAGCATTATAGTGGCCTTTACGACAAGGCGTTTAATGCTAATTAGCCGTATATGCGCCTATAGTGCTACCTCACAGCAGGTTTTGGCAAAATAATGGGCTGTCTTAGTGCTATCCCTTCAGGAACGTCGTGACGAAATGTCAAAGAAGCGTAACGCCTCGTCGAGCAAAAAAAAATCAAAAATAGATTGACGTCTGCTTCTCGTTCTCTCAGCCTGCTTCCCCGCTTCATCGTCCTTCCATATTCCAGCCGGTGCTAGGTGGTACTTTTTGGCTGATTTTTGTAGTGATGTAGGTTTGAACTTACGATCCGGAGATTGATTAATCATATCTGCTTCGGATTCTGTTGCTCCTGATCCACGATGCTAAAGCTGTCCCGGTGGCGTGCGTTGATTTAATCGCCAATATAAAGAATGATTTGATAACAGCTTCAGATTAAACATCCAAAACTTGTATTCATTGAGATATTTCATTGTGGTAGAGCATTACGATCCCTTTTTTAATATCTGTGGAATAAGATTGTTTCTTCCCTCTTTCAAACAGTCCTATGATCCACCAAAGCATCCACCTATTCGGCACATATTTTCCGACGAAATGATAAATAATTGGTGATTTTTTCCAATCCAATCTAGCTGCAGTAATGTTTTCTTTGGTGCTTTTGGATGAGTAGGGGAAAATGAAGAAACAAATAAGATGCACAAATTTGTAAACAGAAGCATAGGCTCTGTAAGAGAGAGACAAAATGTGTTGCCAAATGCGTAACATATCTCCCAACCTTTTTGCTCCTAGCATTTAAAGAGCAGTTGAAAAGCATTCTGTATGCTCCCAAGTGAAACCACTTCAAGCAGTTGAAATGCTAATTAACAACCGAAAGCTTTTGAGCAGCACAGCTTATGCTAACTCAAGGCAGCTATGCATTTGAACTGCTTATGTAGGGCAGCAAGCAGTTTAAATGCGTAATACGGGCTGATACACGGCTTATTCAAATGCTTAGTGGTTACCTGGGTATACTTTCTCCTCAGGCATAATAACACGCATTCTAATATTGCATATATTTCCGCCTGAAACTTGATTTGAAATAAAGGTGATGAAAACAATTTGGTTCATATTTTGCAACTTTGAAAAATTCCCCTGGACTCAATTTTTTTTTTCAATTCACTTGGAAATTTTGATTTTTTTAGTTGAAGTATTTATAACAAGAGAAAAATATCAAAGCGTTGAAGTTTTGAGGTCAATTTTTGAGGTTTCGACTGGCCTCCGGCCACTGGATATTGGTTCGGAAAACACATAAGCTCTTTTGAAGAGTTACTGTCGATAATAAACAATCTTACGTTATCTAACGTCTAAATGCTAACGTTACTTTCATCCAAATCCAAGAAATAAATGTTTTGTCGGTTACCAATTTTACGCAGAACTGCCTATAACTTTCTTATTCGTATCGTATGTAGTGGTTATATTGTTGAATTTAATCTAATTTTAAACCATATTAGGTATTGACCCGCTAGTAAGTGTATAATGTGGTGTTGTTGCAACTGATATCTTAATTCGCTTACTAGCTGATCCTTTTCATTGAGCTTGCATTCACCGATAATCCGGTTACAACCATGTAATAGGATATACGCACAAAATCGAAAATCCGTCATAATCCTGCACGTTGGTGGAGTGCAATGAACAAACGCGCTAAAATGTTCGTCACAGAACACCCATTCAACAGTCTTCAAAGTATTTGAACATTTTGACATTTATGTGCGTGCCGATATGAATGTTTTCATCAGAACTATCAGAATAAGAATTAGTTTGAATATAACGGTGTAAATCGTCAATTGTCACACTTAGCAAATGTCAGAACTAACAAAAATAAGCAATTTATAGCATTTCTCTGCTTGTGATGAATTGTGAAAATCTTTCTCGAAAACAAGAAAATAAATTAAATATGTTAGACGTTCCGATCTTTAAGAGCAACCATAAACATTTCATCGACATCCATAAATCCATTTCCCAAATATGAGCCTACCCCAATAATCCCGTCGCGTAAATCATCGGAAACAATAAACGTGGAAAACTTTTCTCGATTTCATTTTTTTCTGTTCTGCTTGGTGGGCTGATAGTTGTTCTGGCTTGTCGTGCTATATTTATACAACTGTGCTACATACCTATGTATATCTATCGACTAGTGCTATACTTACATCCTTATCGCCGAGCCGTTCCACACGGCAGTGCAGGAAGCCCGTTTGGCCCACGGTGAAAGTGAGATTTCGCTGTACATCAAAGTCGAAGTAGGGCTGCAGACCGGCCGACTCCTCCGTGGTCAGCAGCATGCTCGAGCTTACGGAAACTGGCCGCCGCCACCGCCGGGGCATACCGGGAACGAAAAAAGGAAGAGAAGAGAAAATGCCTGTTAGTCTACATGTTTTCGGTTGACTTACGGAGGAGAGTGTGGGGTTAAGTGTATCACTTGATGAAAGGCGGGGATCTGGCTATGATCTTTTATTCACTGCGCGTTATCCGATGAATGTGATGAGCACATTTTTTCATTCAAACGACGCATTTTACACCAACTACCCCTACGCAATGGCCACACGATGGCGGCAGACAGGGCGGAGAGATTTCAACCATTTCCGTTCCAAGCGAGTGGGCAAAAATAAAGCCCCCGCCGGACATGTATATGACGTTTGAAGGGTAGCAAAGCAAGTACCGAGCGTTGAACAACCAGAGTCAATCTTATTATTTCTGCTGTCACTTGCTGTCTTGCTTCCGTATCATACGGCACGTTGAGAGTTCGTGCGTTTGCCTTGCCAAGTTACGTTTCTAGTTTAAAGACTTCTAATGGCTTGGTCGGTCATCGTGAACGAAGAGAAGCATACGGAGAAAGTGCCTTTTTCTGTGGTTTTCACGGTTCCTTGGCAATTTTGCAGAGCTTTCAACTTGTTCCGTCAAGTTGTTAGTCTTTGATGATGTTACCGCTTTGGGCACCCACAGCTCTGCTGTGGAAGAGCGTTTTGTTTGATTTGAAGAGCGGAAAAGGGTTTTTGCACGCACAGTTGCCCGTATTGATTACTTTTTTTTTTGACTTGCGTATAGCAGCTTGTCTAGTTTATTCACGGCTACCGAAGATTCTTAACTGTCTTTTAACAAGCGCAACAGATTTTTTTTTTGGAGGGAGAATAGCTTTTTTTGCATAAATGCCGGGTGTATCTAGGTTCCGGACAGTCCAGAAACCTGTCGTAGAAGAAGTTTCCTTAACTTCTTTGGGCTTACACTAAAGTATCATCGTGCCTGCCACTTGATTTACAAATCTAGACCAACATGTGAAAAGGGCGGAACAACCATTGCAAAAGTTAGCTTCTACCGTCTTTTTATATCAGATTTATTGATGTTTCTCGGTGAGCCAATGAAAACTAGGGTATTGGTTCCCTTCTTAATCATGTGGCTCCGATTTTCATCCTACGAAAAACAAAGGATTGAAGCGCTGTTTGTTTTGTTTCTTATTTTTGTATTTTTTTGTTAGAAGTGAGCACCCATGCAAACAAAAAGAACGGAATCAATCGGTGCCGTAATCGCTTGTTTTCGAATAGGATGAATATGGGAGCGTGAGATTAATGATGGAACACATACCCTATTTTCTTAACGATTTGACGTTTTGGTTTTCTGCTTTTCTTCAGCTATCCTCAGACAATTTCGATTACCACTACGAATGTTGATATTGGAATTAATGTTGATATGGGAATACCATGCTCCATTCAAAATATACACTCCCGTTCAAAAGTTTGGGGTCACCCCCTCAAAAACATGTCATTTTTTAGGCTCATATCTCCGCCAATTTGCGTCCGATTTCAAAACCCTAGGTTTCATTCAAAAGATAATAAGTTAAAGAAACTTTGAACATGATTTAAAAGAAACTTTTTCAAAAAAACTTGGATGTAAACTTAACCCAAAGTTGCCAAATTTTCTAAAAAATGAATATAAACTTACGGCAGTGCCGCTGGAAGTTGGGTCGACCAAATTTTAAGATGAGAGCGGTAATATGACCCATTTTCTATTAGCTTTCAACTGCTTTTTACAGAACTTAGCTAAAAAATCTAGAAAAAAGTTATTAAGTAAATTAATCCTTGATGTCATCGACTAAAAGTTTGGGGTCACCCCTCAAAATGGGGTCACTATCGTAAAACATGGAAAAGTGATTTGTCATCTTTGTCATCTTTCATTCAATTTTAATTCTTCTTGGCTTATTTGAAACAAAATGAATAATACTTACTGCATAGACATTGAACCACACATATTTGTTGAAATTTACATACTAAAACTTAACGTAAAGTTGCCTCATTTTTTGAAGCGTGGTAAAATGTGCTAACTTTACATAACATTTTTATATACAAAAATCGTTAAATACGTTAAGTTGAAGACATCAAACGTAAATTTAGTTAATTATCTTTGAAATGAACCAAAAATAATTAAAATTGAACTATAGATGACGAAGATATCACCAAATCACTTTTCCATGTTTTACGAAAGTGACCCCAAACTTTTGGCCGATACATCATATTGAGGTGTGACACCAAACTTTTGGTCGATGACATCAAGGATTAATTTACTTAATAACTATTTTTCTAGACTTTTTAGCTAAGTTCTGTAAAAATCAGTTGAAAGCTAATAGAAAATGGGTCATATTACCGCTCTCATCTTAAAATTTGGTCGACCCAACTTCCAGCGACACTGCCGTAAGTTTATATTCATTTTTTTGAAAATTTGGCAACTTTGGGTTACATACAAAATTTTTGAAAAGGTTTCTTTTAAATCATGTTCAAAGTTTCTTTAATTTATTATCTTTTGAATGAAACCTAGGGTTTTGAAATCGGACGCAAATTGGCGGAGATATGAGCCTAAAAAATGACATGTTTTTGAGGGGGTGACCCCAAACTTTTGAACGGGAGTGTACTTCTTGAATATAATGACTAAAAACAAGTATTGGTTTTTATCTGTTCCAGGTTGGTTCCGTTTTTGTCACTATCCGTTTTTATCACTGTCCGTTTTTTGTCATTTTTTTCCTTGTAATACTAGTGATTAATAGTTTAACAACAATAGTAAGGGAATGCATGAACGACTTAGAAGTTACCGCCTATGATGACATAAAAGACGCATGTACCACAGCACAGCAGCAACACATTAATTTACAAATTTATTCATTTTATAAACATTCTCATTGAAAAACCTCTGGGTGAATTCCCATGGATCTTCTGGAAGAATTCCCGAGGAACTCCTCGAGGAGTTCAGAAGGAACTCTTGGAGGAATTTTCTGGAAACCTATGGAAGAATTCCAGGGCAACTCCTGGATGAATTCCCGAAGAACTGCAGGATAAAGAATTTCAGAGGAATTCCTAGAAAAATTTGCAAAGAGCTCCTGGAGGACTTCCAGAGCAACTCCTGAACCTGGAGGACTCCAGAGCAACTCCTGGAGGATTTACTGAGCAACTCCTTAAGCAATTTTCGAAGAACTCTTAGAGGAATTTCCGAGGAACTCCTAGAGGAAATCCAGCAGGAGATCCTGAGGAACTCCAGGAGGAACTGCTAGAGAAATCTCCGTAGAACTCCAAGAGCAATTTTGGAAGAACTCCTGGAACAATTCCCGAGGAACTCCTGGAGGGATTCCCGAAAAACTCCTGTATTAACTCTTGAGGAACTTCTGGAACAATTCTTGAGGAACTCCTGCAGTGATGTCCGGGGAACTCCCGTAGCAATTCCCGGGGAAGTCCTGGAGAAATTCCCGAAGAACTCCAGGAGGAATTTCTGTGGAAATCCAGGAGGAATTCTCAAGGAACTCGGGGAGGAATTCCCGAGAAAATGCTGTAAGAATTTTTGAAGAACTCCTGGAGGAATTACCGAGGACTCCTGGAGCAATTCCCGGGGAACTCCTGGAGCAATTTGAGAGAAAATCCAGCAGGAATTTTCGATGAAACCCAGGGGGATTTTCAGAGGAGCTCCACGAGGAGTTCCCAATGAACTCCTGGAGTATTTCCTGAGAAACTGCTGGAACAATTCCCGAAGAACTTCTGGAGCAATTCTAGAGACACTTCTGGAGATATTTCCGGGGAACTCCTGCAGGAAAACCCGGTGAACTCCAAGAGGAATTCCCGATGAATTACTGGAGAAATTCTAGATGCACTCCTGAAGAAATTCTTGAGGAACTTAGGGACAAATTTTCGAGTAACTCCCAGAGGAATTGTTTGAAAAATTCTGGAAGAATTCCCAAGGAAATCCATGAGGGATTTTGCTTGAATATTGGTGGGGATTTCTAGAATAACTATCGAGTTTTTAGAGAGAAATCTTGTATAAATTGAAAGTAAAATTTTGCAAGGATTCTACCACAAATGAAGGAATTACTGGTGATTTTCAAAAGGAATTGTTATGGAACTAATTGAAGTATTCCTGGGGAATGCATGGAGGTATTTGAACGGAAGTTCTGATACAAATCATTGTGATCATCTGAATGAATTTCTGTGAAATTACTGAAGGAGTTCACAAGATATGCTGGAGGGATTCCCGGGGAACGAGAAATTTTAGGGGATTTGTTGGAGAAAATTCACGGATACGTTCTGGAAGAAATTTCCGATTAACTTCTGAATGAATTTCTTGGGTATTGCCGAGAGGATTTTCTGGTGAAATTCTAAAGGAATCGTCACTGAAATTTAGGTAGAATTTCCGGGTAAAGCTCGGAAGAATTCCTCGGAGAATTCCAAGGGAAATCCCGGAGGAATGTCCATAAAAATGCTGAAGAAATTTCTGAGGAATTACCAGAAATTCCTGGAGGTGCAAATATGGAGGGATTTCCAGGTCTTAGAGGGAGTCTCACATAAATGCTGGACGAGTTCCTGTGGATCTCTTGGAGAGATACCCGTAAAATTCCTGGAGAACCCCAGGAAGGATTCTAGTGGAATTCCTGGAGAACATCAGCTGAGCGACCAACCAAGATATGCTAAACGTATTAAATTAAACATGTTAAATTTTATATGCGGTAAACAGCATATTGACGAACTATTAAATTTTATAGTAAATAGCATAACTTTACTTTAGAAACGTGCTTACAAGTAAAATTGTCACTTTGTATTGAAATGTTACAAAATATTTTGTTGAAGAAAATTATTCCGTTTTTATCAACTCCAAATTGCGGACCGTGTTGACAAAAACGGAACCAACCTGTAATACAAAAATTATTATGCTGAAGTACAGCAGTTCTAGAACGAATTTTCATTTCATTCAGCCAATATTACGTTTCGACTTGCGTTTCGATCGACTTCATTTGGAATCAAAATTACTGACGAAGAAAGTTGTTTAATTAGTGATTGTGCAAAAGCTCACGAGAACACTCTCGTAACACATGCCAGTGGAAACGTTAAGTTGCCAGAAGTAAAATCAGCAGCTTGCAAACATAACACAGTACAAACAGCTCGCCCATTTCGAGTGCCAGAAAGCTAATGGATATAAGTTAAACATCCATATGCAAACCATGGGAAATTGCAATCGCCTGCCAAATTCCATTAATTTCATTAAGCATTCACTGCTGATTGATTTGCTGTGAATTAACCGTTAAGAGGTTTCCACAATTTACGTAACGCTCTAGGCCTAGGGTGGGGTACAGTCGAGCGTTACGATTTCTACAAAAAAAACGTACATAAAAGAGCCACAGTGGGAAAAGGGGGGGATTGGGGTTTCAGAAAATGTCGATTTTGGCGTTACGTAATAAAAGGATGCTACCTTAACGACCAAGGTGTCCCACCGTGTGAATCTCCTGTATCTATAAAAAATAATGGTCTCTTTATTGTGGGGGGATGTGGTTCCCATTTTCATCCTATGGTAGCGCTGTTTGATTTGTTTTTTTCATTTTTTGTATTTTTTTTGTTAAAAATGGGCATGCATGAAAACAATAAGAACGAATCAATCGGTACCGTAATAGTATGTTTTCGAGTAGGATGAATGTGGGAGCGTGGCATTGCTTATGGTATTCAAACCTTAGGTCCTCAAAATCATACTATCATCACGTTCTGATCGGTAAAGATGTAATGAGAAGAACTAGTAATATTATAAATTCACGAAAATAGGAAAAAATAAGGTAAAAAAAGGCAGAGATAGAAGACAACTCCGAAAGAGTGCAACTGATGGTAATTATCATTATATTTACTTATAATTACTCAAAAATAATGGAAACATGGTACTGTCAAATAACATAACGGCTCACTACATGTATGTCTTTTTTTCCTGTTACAAAGGACAAGATGGATCTCTAAATTCCTAGCGGAATTTGAAGGCCATTCCCAGATTCAAGTTAGCTTTAGCCAGAATGTTCGTGTAGTGCTCAGTTAAATGTAGTTTTGCATCTTGGCGAACGCATAAGTCCTTAACAGTGTTCACCCTCTGTAGCATTTTGCCTTTCATCATGTAGTTACATGTTACAGGATGTACTTTTTTGCTGAACAAGCCCATATATTTTCGTACGCTTATGGTTAAAGAGTGGCGTTTGCGCCAATCCACTAACATATCCACTATCTGCTAAAGTTTTCCGCAATCATCAAATGATCTCACAGCTAAGAATAATATCTTAAGATCGTCAGCAAAAATAAGCCTGCACCTTTCTGGTAGAACGAGGCAAACGTCATTGCAAAATATTGCAAAGAGCAGCGACCCCAGATTGCTTCCTTGCGGTACTCCAGAAGAGTTTGCGAATGGAGCAAGCCATTCATGGAACCTCGAATAAGCACAGTTTATTGAATAATAATAGAAAATTTACCGATCGAAAGCCGCCTTAACCCTTCAGCACGCGCGCTGTTGTAAAAAGTACAACACTACCAAAAAATCTCGCTCGTCGCATACAGTGCGAGCGCGGTGCAGTTTCAGCTACTTGATGGTGCGCGTCCTGGAAGGTTAATGTCAATGTACACTACGACCTCAAGTGCACTACATTGTTTCACGTTGGGGGACTCTAAAAATAATATAATTGCTACAAACACTGGTCATACAGATTCAAATATAGCTCAATATCTCTGATATGGTGAGGTAATTCAAATGTTCTACAATGATATAGTCCACCTCAAGTGCAGTATATTGTTCCACGTTGGGATAGAAAAATATATTATTGCTGGCAACGCTGATCAAACAGATTCAAAACATCTCTAATATGGTGTGAGATAGGCAATTCCAATGTTCGACAACTTTATAATGCATTTATAATTATAGTACAGTACATTGTTTCACGTTGGGATAAAAAATAATATTGCTGGCAACACTGGTCCTGCAGTAAAGCTCAATACAGGTCCGGCTCGATCATCTAGCTGACTCCAAAAAATCACCACGGATAATCGAGCCATACTTTTTTTTATTGTTGATGTTCTTGATTGAATAGTTCAATAGACATTGAAAACAAATAGTGTGATGTTATAGTACTTAAATTCAACGGCTGACAATATTGTTGTCATATAATTTGAGAATGAAGTTTAAGCAGAAAAATATGCATATTACACTAGTTTACAGCATTTTTGAACTCGGTAAGCTGATGATCATTTTTGGCGTAGAATCATGCCCTGAGTTCGAAAACGCGAAAGAAAAAAATTACAGTAGAGCGGAAATTTTTTCGACTTTCCATACAAGGTTGATGATTTGAAATCGATTTTTGTTCTATTTTTAAGCATAGTCGCTCACTTCAAACATCTCATTCTCCGTAATCAATGCTTCGATTGAGCTGAAATTTTTACTGTAACTCGCCTACATATGATATGTCAACTAAACGCCGAGAAAGAATTTTTAAGTTGGTTTTTTCTTATTGAAAAAATTACATTTCTTCGAAAAAACTTGGGAATTTTGCTAAAATTTAAGAAGATTGTCCCTAAAGCTCGCCAATATCTTGAATTTCACCAATCTGACGCAAAACCTGTATTCAGATGATCGAATGGTATAGTATTCAGCTTTCAATTGATGAAAAAAGATTTAAAATTGGTTGAACAAAACGCAATATATTTGAATTTTAGAAAATTACATATTTTAAAAAGTTGTAAAACTCGATATTGAGCTAAAGCTTAAAAACTGTTCTACTTAAAAATTTTTGAAGGTCGGTTTCGAAATCAGCACTAAATTGTGCTTCGAAAATTTTGGTCGTTAACAGAAGTTCACGACTTTCGTTTTATTTTGTAAACTTGTGTTATAAATAATTCTTGTTGTTTTTTAAATTCCTTTATCTTTTGACATGTTGCCATCTCAAATTTTGTATATAAAACAAACAATTATTTGACCGCCGGATAAGGATAATGGATTTTTGCCATATTATTGAATCACGAATAATCGAGCTCACGGATAATCGAGTCCGATCTGTATGT
This sequence comes from Aedes albopictus, assembly GCF_035046485.1. Classification (NCBI taxonomy): domain Eukaryota; kingdom Metazoa; phylum Arthropoda; class Insecta; order Diptera; family Culicidae; genus Aedes; species Aedes albopictus. The sequence continues at coordinate 423,982,847 of NC_085137.1, forward strand.
CAGATTTGCTATTAAATAGGCAAATCGAATGTGCGACAAAGTTATAGTACCTTGTTTCACATTGTGACACAAAAAATATGTTATTTCTGGCAGATTATATTAGAACATCTCTGGAGGAAATCCCAGATTCCTCGAAAAAAAAAATGGAAATAATGCCTGAATTTTTTCCAATAATAATGAAAAATTCCTGAGTAACCTTTGCAGGAATCCTGAAAAAAAACCGGAGAATGTTTGGGATAAATCGTGGATATTTTTGTGGAAATAATCCATGGAAATGGATTTCAGATTCAACCACGGGAATCCCTTGGCACGAAAGAAGCAATCCTTGGAGATACTCTTAAAAAAATTACTGGTGGATTCCATACAAATCTTTCAAGAATTCTTAAGAGAGTTATTAATTCTTGGAAGGAATTTATAACATATTTCTTTTAACTAAATCTGAACTGGAACTATGGACCAATACCTTAAAGAATTGTGGAAAAAATATAAAAAATATCGTGGTTCCCAGGACAAATCCTGTCAGTTTAATACTGTGGAAGTGCTCATGAGACACTACGCAAAAAGCAGGATTTGCACAACTGAGTATGTTACGCAAAGAAGAAAAAAATAACATCCTGAAGAATTCCGGAAGAAATCCATGGAGAAATCACTAAGGAAATCCCTACAGAAATTCCAAAAGAAATATCTGGCGGAGCCTCTGCAGAATAAACATTATTATGGAGAATGCCCGTAAATTACAAGAAGATAATGAGTGCGTTAATAAAAGTGTGACGATCTATGCAAATATTTTAATGTCTTATGAAAAAGCGTGAAAATATATATATTTTCGTCCCCCTGCCAGACATGTTAGTTGAGCATAATACTTTGAATATATTAATGATAAAGATCAAATATAAAAATAAAAATATTTCCCGATTTCATATCTATCCCTGTCTCATCATTCCAAAATTGAAAAAATTCTAAAAAATCTCTGATGAAAATACTTTCAGTTACTTTTTGCTGATAATGTCAATGGTTTAGGTTTAGGATTTCGGTTTAATCATAATTAATCCAAAGCACATTTGACCTGATGGCATTTGGACAAATGACATTTGTCCAAACACGTAAACGATGCCTTAAGGTAAAACATCAAATAATACAAATACGGCTGCCACAATGGCCGGCTTCAACCCCTACTACCGCTTTCATGAGCACTAATCTTGAAAATTCGTAAACAAATGCTTCTGATTTGGATTATCTGTCTATTTTTACAAGTAAGCAAAGCCAGGAAAAACAAATGCAGCGTGGTTCAATGCTTCGTACATCAGATTTGTGCCTTTAAAATATGTATGCAAAATTGAAATAAGATTTCTTGATGTTTCTCCTTAACTGATTTCAGAAAGTTGTATTTTATTGATTGCCACATGATGAAGCAATACTTCATTTATCTTAAAAAAATATAGGCTTTGGAAAACCCCGAAAAAAAAATGCCGACTTATGGCCAGGAATTTGGCCCATTTACGCCTATGTGCGACGTCGCTAGTCCACTAGTCCATTTGACAAACATTATTAAATTTTAAACATTTCATATAGAAGGCTTGGTTGCAGTGTGTGGATTTTTATCGCGAACCACAGAATGGTCCATACTCAGCAAGTGATACATTCGCGAATGTAACATTTCGTGAACCGACATGCTCGGGAACGCTCCTCGAAATGCTGTTCATTCTCTTGTCCGGATCGATACGAGTGCGCAAGCAAGAGAGAAGATGCTCGATGGCGCTAATGAAAGCGATGCATTCGGTAAGAATATTTTACTGTCATATTTTTTTTTTTATTGTGACTACACAACCTGCAACGTCATGAATACAGTTAAATAAAAAAGTAGTTCACGTTTTTAAAGCGTAAACGCATTAAATACTGATAAAAATAACGATTATTCACAGTTGTCTCAAGCCAACGATGAGAGATCATCGGTAAGTTTACACTTAGCGATGCCCGCTCATCGCGACAGCTTGTCTGTATCGGAGTATCTTCTTTATGTTCCTCCGTGAGCCATGCGACTCGATGAGAGAACTTACACCGCTTGGTAATTGAAACAGAATCAACAGAAGGGAAGAGAAACTGCCGAGTGGTTCACTTATCACTTTTTCGTCCAAA